>NC_086198.1:64713204-65013204 GCF_035770615.1 Melospiza melodia melodia | reverse complement strand
CTGGTTTGATAGTACCAAGTGGTTCCTGCAATCTGCCATCCAGAAGCGGGGCAGCTTACTTTTGTTTGCCAGGGAAACGGGCCGAGTATTGTGTCTGGGGGCCTATGGCTGCGAGTGACCGGCTGGCTCCTGAAAACTACGATAGGCAGAATGGTGACCAGACCCATGGTGGCACCAGTGCCAAGTTGGGCTGATTTGATAGTACCAAGTGGCTCCTGCAATCTGCCATCAAAAAGTTGGCAGGCGAGTTTTGTTTTCCAGGGAAAAGCGCCGTTGTTTCTGTTTGGGGGCCTGTGGCTGGGAGTGGCCGGCTGGCTCCTTAGAATCCACGATACGCGGCATGGTTCCCAGACCAGAGGTGGCACCAGTGCCAAGTTGGGCTGGTTTGATGGTGCAAAGTGGCTCCTGCAATCTGCCATCCAGAAGCGGGGCAGCTTACTTTTGTTTCCCAGGGAAACGGGCCGAGGTTTTTCTCTGGGGGCCTATGGCTGGGAGTGACCGGCTGGCGCCTGAACAGCTACGATAGGCAGGATGGTGACCAGACCCATGATGGCACCAGTGCCAAGTTGGGCTGATTTGATAGTACCAAGTGGCTCCTGCAATCTCCCATCAAAATGTTGGCAGGCGAGTTTTGTTTTCCAGGGAAAAGCGCCGTTGTTTGTGTTTGGGGGCCTGTGGCTGGGAGTGGCCGGCTGGCTCCTTAGAATCCACGATACGCAGCATGGTTCCCAGACCAGAGGTGGCACCAGTGCCAAGTCGGGCTGGTTTGATAGCACCAAGTGGCTCCGGCAATCTGCCATCCAGAAGCGGGGCAGCTTACTTTTGTTTGCCAGGGAAACGGGCCGAGCTTTGTGTCTGGGCGCCTATTGCTGGGAGTGACCTGCTAGGTCCTGAAAAGCTACGATAGGCAGGATGGTGACCAGACCCATGGTGGCACCAGTGCCATGTTGGCCTGGTTTGATAGTACCAAGTGGCTCCTGCAATCCGCCATCAAAAAGTGGGAGGGCGAGTTTTGTTTTCCAGGGAAAAGCGCCGTTGATTGTGTTTGGGTGCCTGTGGCAGGGAGTGGCCGGCTGGCTGCTTAGAATCCACGATACGCAGGATGGTTCCCAGACCCAAGGTGGCACCAGTGCCAAGTTGGGCTGGTTTGATAGTACCAAGTGGTTCCTGCAATCTGCCATCCAGAAGCGGGGCAGCTTACTTTTGTTTGCCAGGGAAACGGGCCGAGTATTGTGTCTGGGGGCCTATGGCTGCGAGTGACCGGCTGGCTCCTGAAAACTACGATAGGCAGAATGGTGACCAGACCCATGGTGGCACCAGTGCCAAGTTGGGCTGATTTGATAGTACCAAGTGGCTCCTGCAATCTGCCATCAAAAAGTTGGCAGGCGAGTTTTGTTTTCCAGGGAAAAGCGCCGTTGTTTGTGTCTGGGGGCCTGTGGCTGGAGTGGCCGGCTGGCTCCTTACAATGAATGATACGCAGGATGGTTCCCAGACCTGAGGTGGCACCAGTGCCAAGTCGGGCTAGTTTGATGGTGCAAAGTGGCTCCTGCAATCTGCCATCCAGAAGCGGGGTAGCTTACTTTTGTTTGCCAGGGAAACGGGCCGAGCTTTGTGTCTGGGCGCCTATGGCTTGGAGTGACCGGCTAGGTCCTGAAAAGCTACGATAGGCAGGATGGTGACCAGACCCATGGTGGCACCAGTGCCAAGTTGGGCTGGTTTGATAGTACCAAGTGGCTCCTGCAATCTGCCATCAAAAAGTTGGCAGGCGAGTTTTGTTTTCCAGGGAAAAGCGCCGTTGTTTGTGTTTGGGGGCCTGTGGCTGGGAGTGGCCGGCTGGCTCCTTAGAATCCACGATACGCGGCATGGTTCCCAGACCAGAGGTGGCACCAGTGCCAAGTCGGGCTGGTTTGATGGTGAAAAGTGGCTCCTGCAATCTGCCATCCAGAAGCGGGATAACTTACTTTTGTTTGCCAGGGAAACGGGCCGAGGTTTTTGTCTGGGGGCCTATGGCTGGGAGTGTTTGGCTGGCTCCTGAAAAGCTACGATAGGCAGGATGGTGACCAGACCCATGGTGGCACCAGTGCCAAGTTGGGCTGGTTTGATAGTACCAAGTGGCTCCTGCAATCTGCCATCAAAAAGTTGGCAGGCGAGTTTTGTTTTCCAGGGAAAAACGCTGTTGTTTGTGTTTGGGGGCCTGTGGGTGAGAGTGGCCGGCTGTCTCCTTAGAATCCACGATACGCAGCATGGTTCCCAGACCAGAGGTGGCACCAGTGCCAAGTCGGGCTGGTTTGATGGTGCAAAGTGGCTCCTGCAATCTGCCATCCAGAAGCGGGGTAGCTTACTTTTGTTTCCCAGGGAAACGGGCCGAGGTATTTGTCTGGGGGCCTATGGCTGGGAGTGACTGGCTGGCTACTGAAAAGCTACGATAGGCAGGATGGTTACCAGACTCATGGTGGCACCAGTGCCAAGTCGGGCTGGTTTGATTATACTAAATAGCTCCTGCAATCTGCCATCCAGACGCGGGGCAGCGGATTTTTGTTTGCTGGAGAAAAGTTCCGTGGTTTTTTTTTGGGGGTATATGGCTGGACGTGGCCGGCTGGCTCCTTAAAAAGCTCGATACGCAGGATTGTTCCCTGACCCAAGGTGGCATCAGTGCCAAGTCGGGCTGTTTTCGTAGTACCAAGTGCGTCCTGCAATTTGCCATCCAGAAGAGGGGCAGTTGAGTTCTGTTTGCCAGAGAAAAGGGCCGTGGTATGTGTTTGGGGGCATATGGTTGAGAGTGGCCGGCTGGCCCCTGAAAATCCACGATAGGCAGGATGGTTCCCAGAGCCAAGGTGGCACCAGTGCCATGTTGGCCTGGTTTGATAGTACCATGTGGCTCCTGCAATCTGCCATCCAGAAGCGGGGCTGCTTACTTTTGTTTGCCAGGGAAACGGGCCGAGATATTTGTCTGGGGGCCTATGGCTGGGAGTGACCGGCTGGCTCCTGAAAAGCTACGATAGGCAGGATGGTGACCAGACCCATGGTGGCACCTCTGCCAAGTTGGGCTGGTTTGATAGTACCAAGTGGCTCCTGCAATCTGCCATCAAAAATTTGGCAGGAGAGTTTTGTTTTCCAGGGAAAAGCGCCGTTGTTTTTGTTTAGAGGCCTGTGGCTGGGAGTGGCCGGCTGCCTCCTTTGAACCCAGGATACGTAGGATGGTTCCCAGAGCCAAGGTGGCACCAGTGCCAAGTTGGGCTGGTTTGATAGTACCAAGTGGCTCCTGCAATCTGCCATCCAGAAGCGGGGCAGCTTACTTTTGTTTCCCAGGGAAACGGGCCGAGGTATTTGTCTGGGGGCCTATGGCTGGGAGTGACCGGCTGGCTACTGAAAAGCTATGATAGGCAGGATGGTTACCAGACTCATGGTAGCACCAGTGCCAAGTCGGGCTGGTTTATAATACTAAATAGCTCCTGAAATCTGCCATTCAGACGCGGGGCAGCGGATTTTTGTTTGCTGGAGAAAAGTTCCGTGGTTTTTTTTTGGGGGTATATGGCTGGACGTGGCCGGCTGGCTCCTTAAAAAGATCGATACGCAGGATTGTTCCCTGACCCAAGGTGGCATCAGTGCCAAGTCGGGCTGTTTTCGTAGTACCAAGTGCGTCCTGCAATTTGCCATCCAGAAGAGGGGCAGTTGAGTTTTGTTTGCCAGAGCAAAGGGCCGTGGTATGTGTTTGGGGGCATATGGCTGAGAGTGGCCGGCTGGCCCCTGAAAATCCAAGATAGGCAGGATGGTTCCCAGAGCCAAGGTGGCACCAGTGCCATGTTGGCCTGGTTTGATAGTACCATGTGGCTCCTGCAATCTGCCATCCAGAAGCGGGGCAGCTTACTTTTGTTTGCCAGGGAAACGGGCCGAGGTATTTGTCTGGGGGCCTATGGCTGGGAGTGACCGGCTGGTTCCTGAAAAGCTACGATAGGCAGGATGGTGACCAGACCCATGGTGGCACCAGTGCCAAGTTGGGCTGGTTTGATAGTACCAAGTGGCTCCTGCAATCTGCCCTCAAAAAGTTGGCAGGCGAGTTTTGTTTTCCAGGGAAAAGCGCCGTTGCTTTTGTTTAGAGGCCTGTGGCAGGGAGTGGCCGCCTGTCCTCGTAGAATCTACGTTACGCAGCATGGTTCCCAGAGCCAAGGTGGCACCAGGGCCAAGTCGGGCTGGTTTGATAGTACCAAGTGCATCCTGCAATCAGCCATCCAAAAGCGGGGCAGCTTACTTTTGTTTGCCAGGGAAACGGGCCGAGGTTTGTGTCTGGGGGCCTATGGCAGGGAGTGACCGGCTGGCTCCTGAAAAGCTACGATAGGCAGGATGTTTACCAGACCCATGGTGGCACCAGTGCCAAGTTGGGCTGATTTGATAACAGCAAGTGGCTCCTGCAATCTGCCATCCAGAATCGGGGCAGCTTACTTTTGTTTTCCAGGGAAACGGGCCGAGGTTTGTGTCTGGGGGCCTATGGCTGGTAGTGACCGGCTGGCTCCTGAAAAGCTACGATAGGCAGGATGGTGACCAGACCCATGGTGGCACCAGTGCCAAGTTGGGCTGGTTTGATAGTACCAAGTGGCTCCTGCAATCTGCCATCAAAATATTGGCAGGCGAGTTTTGTTTTCCAGGGAAAAGCGCCGTTGTTTGTGTTTGGGGGCCTGTGGCTCAGAGTGGCCGGGTGGCTGCTTAGAATCCACGATACGCAGGATGGTTCCCAGACCCAAGGTGGCACCAGTGCCAAGTCGGGCTGGTTTGACACTACCAAGTGGCTCCTGAACTCTGCCATCCAGAATCGGGGCAGCTTAATTTTGTTTGCCAGGGAAACGGTCCGAGGTTTGTGTCTGGGGGCCTATGGCTGGGAGTGACCGGCTGGCTCCTGAAAAGCTACAATAGGCAGGATGGTTCCCAGATCCAAGATGGCACCAGTGCCAAGTCGGGGTGGTTTGATGGTGCAAAGTGGCTCCTGCAATCTGCCATCCTGACGCGGGGCAACGGATTTTTGTTTCCAAGAGAAATGGTCCGTGGTTTGTTTTTGGGGCTATATGGCTGGGCGTGGCCTGCTGGCTCCTTAAAAAGCTACGATAGGCAGGATGGTTCCCTGACCCAAGGTGGCACCAGTGCCAAGTCGGGCGGTTTTCGTAGTACAAAGTGCGTCCTAAAATTTGCCATCCAGAAGAGGGTCAGTTGAGTTTTGTTTACCAGAGAAAAGGGCCGTGGTTTGTTTTTGGGGGCATATGGCTGATAGTGGCCGTCTGGCCCCTGAAAATCCACGATAGGCAGGATGGTTCCCAGACCAGAGGTGGCACCAGTGCCAAGTCAGGCTGGTTTGATAGTACTAAATAGCACCTGCAATCTGCCATGCAGAAGCGGGGCAGCTTACTTTTGTTTGCCAGGGAAACGGGCCGAGGTTTGTGTCTGGGGGCCTATGGCTGGGAGTGACCGCCTGGCTCCTGAAAAGCTACGATAGGCAGGATGGTGACCAGACCCATGGTGGCACCAGTGCCAAGTTGGGCTGGTTTGATAGTACCAAGTGGCTCCTGCAATCTGCCATCAAAAAGTTGGCAGGAGAGTTTTGTTTTCCAGGGAAAAGCGCCGTTGTTTGTGTTTGGGGGTCTGTGGGTGGGAGTGGCCGGCTGGCTCCTTAGAACACACGATACGCAGGATGGTTCCCAGACCCAAGGTGGCACCAGTGCCACGTCGGGCTGGTTTGATGGTGAAAAGTGGCTCCTGCAATCTGCCATCCTGAAGCGGGGTAGCTTACATTTGTGTGCCTGGGAAACGGGCCGAGGTTTATGACTGGGGGCCTAGGGCTAGGAGTGACCGGCTGGCTCCTGAAAAGCAACAATAGGCAGGATGGTTCCCAGATCCAAGGTGGCACCAGTGCCAAGTTGGGCTGGTTTGATGGTACCAACTGGCTCCTGCAATCTGCCATCTAAAAGTTGGCAGGCGAGTTTTGTTTTCCAGGGAAAAGCGCCGTTGATTTTGTTTGGAGGGCGGTGGCTGGCAGTGGCTGCCTGTCGTCTTAGAATCCGGGTTACGCAGCATGGTTCCCAGAGCCAAGGTGGCACCAGTGTCAAGTTGGGCTGGTTTGATAGTACCAAGTGGCTCCTGCAATCTGCCATCCAGAAGCGGGGCAGCTGACTTTTGTTTGCCAGGGAAACGGGCCGAGGTATTTGTCTGGGGACCTATGGCTGGGAGTGACCGGCTGGCTCCTGAAAAGCTACGATAGGCAGGATGGTGACCAGACCCATGGTGGCACCAGTGCCAAGTTGGGCTGGTTTGATAGTACCAAGTGGCTCCTGCAATCTGCCATCAAAAAGTTGGCAGGCCAGTTTTGTTTTCCAGGGAAAAGCGCCGTTGTTTGTGTTTGGGGGACTGTGGCTGGGAGTGGCCGGCTGGCTCCTTAGAACACACGATACGCAGGATGGTTCCCAGACCCAAGGTGGCACAAGTGCCAAGTCGGGCTGGTTTGATAACACCAAGTGGCTCCTGCAATCTGCCATCCAGAAGCAGGGCAGCTTACTTTTGTTTTCCAGGGAAACGGACCGAGGTTTTTTTCTGGGGGCCTATGGCTGGGAGTGACCGGCTGGCTCCTGAAAAGCTACGATAGGCAGGATGGTGACCAGACCCATGGTGGCGCCAGTGCCAAGTTGGGCTGGTTTGATAGTACCAAGTGGCTCCTGCACTCTGCCATCAAAATGTTGGCAGGCGAGTTTTGTTTTCCAGGGAAAAGCGCCGTTGTTTGTGTTTGGGGGCCTGTGGCTGGGAGTGGCCGGCTGGCTCCTTAGAATCCACGATACGCGGCATGGTTCCCAGACCCAAGGTGGCACCAGTGCCAAGTCGGGCTGGTTTGATGGTGCAAAGTGGCTCCTGCAATCTGCCATCCAGAAGTGCGGTAGCTTACTTTTGTGTGCCAGGGAAACAGGCCGAGGTTTGTGTCTGGCGGCCTATGGCTGGGAGTGACCGGCTGGCTCCTGAAAAGCTACGATAGGCAGGATGGTGACCAGACCCATGGTGGCACCAGTGCCAAGTTGGGCTGGTTTGATAGTACCAAGTGGCTCCTGCAATCTGCCATCAAAAAGTTGGCAGGCGAGTTTTGTTTTCCAGGGAAAAGCGCCGTTGTGTGTGTTTTGGGGCCTGTGGCTGGGAGTGGCCAGCTGGCTCCTTAGAATCCACGATACGCAGGATGGTTCCCAGACCCAAGGTGGCACCAGTGCCAAGTCGGGCTGGTTTGTTAGTACCAAGTGGTTCCTGCAATCTGCCATCCAGAAGCGGGGCAGCTGAATTTTGTTTGCCAGAGAAAAAGGCTGTTGTTTGTGTTTCGGGGCCTGTGGCTGGCAGTGGACGGCTGGCTCCTGAAAATCCATGATACGCAGCATGGTTCCCAGACCCAAGGTGGCACCAGTGCCAAGTAGGGCTGGTTTCATAGTACCCAGTGGCTCCTGCAATCTGCCATCCAGAAGAGGGGCAGTTGAGTTTTGTTTTCCAGAGAAAAGGGCCGTGGTTTGTGTTTGGGGCCTATGGCTGAGAGTGACCGGCTGACCCCTGAAAATCCACTATACGCCGGATGGTTCCCAGATCCAAGGTGGCAGCAGTGCCATGTTGTGCTGGTGTGATAGTCCCAAGTGGCACCTGCAATCTGCCATCCAGAAGTGGGGCAGCTGAATTTTGTTTGCCAGAGAAAAAGGCTGTGGTTTTTGTTTGGGGGCCTATGGCTGGGAGTGCCCGGCTGGCTCCTGAAAATCCATGATACGCAGCATGGTTCCCAGACCCAAGGTGGCACCAGTGCCAAGTGGGGCTGGTTTCACAGTGTCAAGTGCCTCCTGCAATCTCCCATCCAGAAGCGGGGCAGCTGAGTTTTGTTTGCCTGTGAAACGGGCCGTTGTTTTTGATTGGGGTCTGTGGCCGAGAGTGTTCAGCTGGCTCCTGACAATCCACAATACGCAGGATGGTTCCCAGACCCAAGGTGGCACCAGTGCCAAGTCGTGCTGGTTTGATAGTACCAAGTGGCTCCTGCAATCTGCCATCCAGAAGCGGTGCAGCTGAGTTTTGTTTGCCAGAGGAAAG
The DNA here is from genome assembly GCF_035770615.1 of Melospiza melodia melodia. Classification (NCBI taxonomy): domain Eukaryota; kingdom Metazoa; phylum Chordata; class Aves; order Passeriformes; family Passerellidae; genus Melospiza; species Melospiza melodia. Next base: position 65,005,122 of record NC_086198.1, on the reverse strand, counting down.
GGCCGTGGGTTGTGTTCGGGGGCATATGGCTGGGAGTGGCCGGCTGCCTCATTAAAAAGATCGATACGCACGATGGTTCCCAGACCCAAGGTGGCACCAGTGCCAAGTCGGGCTGTTTTTATAGTACCAAGTGCGTCCTGCAATTTGCCATCCAGAAGAGGGGCAGTTGAGTTTTGTTTGCCAGAGAAAAGCGCCGTTGTTTGTGTTTGGGGGCTTGTGGCTGGGAGTGGCCGACTGGCGCCTTAGAATCTGCGATACGCAGCATGGTTCCCAGACCCAAGGTGGCACCAGTTCCAAGTTGGGCTGGTTTGATAGTACCAAGTGGCTCCTGCAATCTGCCATCCAGAAGCGGGGCAGCTTACTTTTGTTTGCCAGGGAAACGGGCCGAGGTTTGTGACTGGGGGCCTATGGCTGGGAGTGACCGGCTGGCTCCTGGAAAGCTACGATAGGCAGGATGGTGACCAGACCCATGGTGGCACCAGTGTCAAGTTGGGCTGGTTTGATAGTACCAAGTGGCTCCTGCAATCTGCCATCAAAAAGTTGGCAGGCGAGTTTTGTTTTCCAGGGAAAAGCGCCGTTGTTTGTGTCTGGGGGCCTGTGGCTGGAGTGACCGGCTGGCTCCTTAGAATCTACGATACGCAGGATGGTTCCCAGACCAGAGGTGGCACCAGCGCCAAGTCGGGCTGGTTTTATAGTACCAAGTGGTTCCTGCAATCTGCCATCCAGAAGCGGGGCAGCTTACTTTTGTGTGCCAGGGAAACGGGCCGAGCTTTGTGTCTGTGGGCCTATGGCTGGGAGTGACCGGCGAGGTCCTGAAAAGCTACGATAGGCAGGATGGTGACCACATCCATTGTGGCACCAGTGACAAGTTGGGCTGCTTTGATAGTACCAAGTGGCTCCTGCAATCCGCCATCAAAGAGTTGGCAGGCGAGTTTTGTTTTCCAGGGAAAAGTGCCGTTGTTTGTGTTTGGGGGCCTGTGGCTGGGAGTGGCCGGCTGGCTCCTTAGAATCCACGATACGCGGCATGGTTCCCAGACCAGAGGTGGCACCAGTGACAAGTCGGGCTGGTTTGATAGTACCAAGTGCGTCCTGCAATCTGCCATCCAGAAGCGGGGCAGCTTACTTTTGTTTGCCAGGGAAACGGGCCGAGGTTTGTGTCTGGGGGCCTATGGCTGGGAGTGACCGGCTGGCTCCTGAAAAGCTACGATAGGCAGGATGGGGAGCAGACCCATGGTGGCACCAGTGCCAAGTTGGGCTGGTTTGATAGTACCAAGTGGCTCCTGCAATCTGCCCTCAAAAAGTTGGCAGGCGAGTTTTGTTTTCCAGGGAAAAGCGCCGTTGTTTGTGTTTGGGGGCCTGTGGGTGGGAGTGGCCGGCTGGCTCCTTAGAATCCACGATACGCAGGATGGTTCCCAGACCTGACGTGGCACCAGTGCCAAGTCGGGCTGGTTTTATAGTACCAAGTGGTTCCTGCAATCTGCCATCCAGAAGCGGGGCAGCTTACTTTTGTTTGCCAGGGAAACGGGCCGAGGTTTTTGTCTGGGCGCCTATGGCTGGGAGTGACCTGCTAGGTCCTGAAAAGCTACGATAGGCAGGATGGTGACCATATCCATGGTGGCACCAGTGCCAAGTTGGGCTGGTTTGATAGTACCAAGTGGCTCCTGCAATCCGCCATCAAAAAGTTGGCAGGCGAGTTTTGTTTTCCAGGGAAAAGCGCCGTTGTTTGTGTTTGGGTGCCTGTGGCAGGGAGTGGCCGGCAGGCTCCTCAGAATCCACGATACGCAGGATGGTTCCCAGACCCAAGGTGGCACCAGTGCCAAGTTGGGCTGGTTTGATACTACCAAGTGCGTCCTGCAAACTGCCATCCAGAAGCGGGGTAGCTTACTTTTTTTTGCCAGGGAAACGGGCCGAGGTTTTTTTCTCGGGGCCTATGGCTGGGGGTGACCTGCTGGCTCCTGAAAAGCTACGATAGGCAGGATGGTGACCAGACCCATGGTGGCACCAGTGCCAAGTTTGGCTGATTTGATAGTACCAAGTGGCTCCTGCAATCTGCCATCAAAAAGATGTCAGGCGAGTTTTGTTTTCCAGGGAAAAGCGCCGTTGTTTGTGTTTGGGGGCCTGTGGCTGGGAGTGGCCGGCTGGCTAATTAGAATCCACGATACGCAGGATGGTTCCCAGACCAGAGGTGGCACCAGTGCCAAGTCGGGCTGGTTTGATAATACCAAGTGCGTCCTGCAATCTGCCATCCAGAAGCGGGACAGCTTACTTTTGTTTGCCAGGGAAACGGGCCGAGGTTTGTGTCTGGGGGCCTATGGCTGGGAGTGACTGGCTGGCTCCTGAAAAGCTACGATAGGCAGGATGGTGACCAGACCCATGGTGGCACCAGTGCCAAGTTGGGCTGGTTTGATAGTACCAAGTGGCTCCTGCAATCTGCCATCAGAAATTTGGCAGGCGAGTTTGTTATCTAGGGAAAAGCGCCGTTGTTTGTGTTTGTGGGCCTGTGGCTGGGAGTGGCCGGTTGGCTCCTTAGAATCCACGATACGCAGGATGGTTCCCAGACCAGAGGTGGCACCAGTGCCAAGTCGGGCTGGTCTGATAGTACCAAGTGCGTCCTGCAATCTGCCATCCAGAAGCGGGGCAGCTTAATTTTGTTTGCCAGGGAAACGGGCCGAGGTTTGTGTTTGGGGGCCTGTGGCTGGGAGTTGCCGAGGGGCTCCTTAGAACCCATGATACGCAGGATGGTTCCCAGACCAGAGGTGGCACCAGTGCCAAGTTGGGCTAGTTTGATAGTACCAAGTGGCTTCTGCAATCTGCCATCCAGAAGCGGGGCAGCTTACTTTTGTTTGCCAGGGAAACGGGCCGTTGTTTGTGTTTGGGGGCCTGTGGCTGGGAGTTGCCAACTGGCTCCTTAGAATCCACGATACGCGGGATGGTTCCCAGACCAGAGGTGGCACCAGTGCCAAGTTGGGCTGGTTTGATAGTACCAAGTGGCTCCTGCAATCTGCCATCCAGAAGCGGGGCAGCTTACTTTTGTTTGCCAGGGAAACGGGCCGAGGTTTGTGTCTCAGGGCCTATGGCTGGGAGTGACCGGCTGGCTCCTGAAAAGTTACGATAGGCAGGATGGTGACCAGACCCATGGTGGCACCAGTGCCAAGTCGGGCTGGTTTGATAGTACCAAGTGGCTCCTGCAATCTGCCATGAAAAAGTTGGCAGGCGAGTTTTGTTTTCCAGGGAAAAGCGCCGTTGTTTGTGTTTGGGGGCCTGTGGCTGGGAGTGGCCGGCTGGCTCCTTAGAATCCACGATACGCAGCATGGTATCCAGACCCAAGGTGGCACCAGTGCCAAGTTGGGCTGGTTTGATAATACCAAGTGGTTCCTGCAAACTCCATCAAAATTTGGCAGGCGTGTTTTGTTTTCCAGGGAACAGCGCCGTTGATTTTGTTTGGGGGCCTGTGGCTGGGAGTGGCCGGCTGGCTCCTTAGAATCCACGATACGCAGGATGGTTCCCAGACCCAAGGTGGCACCAGTGCCAAGTCGGGCTGGTTTGATTACACCAAGTGGCTCCTGCAATCTGCCATCCAGAAGTGAGGCAGCTAAGTTTTGTTTGCGAGAAAAAAGGGCCGTGGTTTTTGTTGGGGGCCTGTGGCTGGGAGTAGCCGGCTGGCTCCTTAGAATCCACGATACGCAGGATGGTTCCCAGACCCAAGGTGGCACCAGTGCCAAGTCGGGCTGGTTTGATTACACCAAGTGGCTCCTGCAATCTGCCATCCAGAAGTGAGGCAGCTAAGTTTTGTTTGCCAGAAAAAAGGGCCGTGGTTTTTGTTGGGGGCCTGTGGCTGGGAGTAGCCGGCTGGCTCCTTAAAATCCACGATAGGCAGGATGGTTCCCAGACCCAAGGTGGCACCAGGGCCAAGTCGGGCTGGTTTGATAGTACCAAGTGGCTCCTGCAATCTGCCATCCAGAAGCGGGGCAGCTGAGTTTTGTTTGCCAGAGAAAAAGGGCCGTGGTTTTTGTTGGGGGCCTGTGGCTGGGAGTAGCCGGCTGGCTCCTTAAAATCCACGATAGGCAGGATGGTTCCCAGACCCAAGGTGGCACCAGTGCCAAGTTGGGCTGGTTTGATGGTACCAACTGGCTCCTGCAATCTGCCATCTAAAAGTTGTCAGGCGAGTTTTGTTTTCCAGGGAAAAGCGCCGTTGATTTTGTTTGGAGGGCGGTGGCTGGCAGTGGCTGCCTGTCGTCTTAGAATCCGGGTTACGCAGCATGGTTCCCAGAGCCAAGGTGGCACCAGTGTAAGTTGGGCTGGTTTGATAGTACCAAGTGGCTCCTGCAATCTGCCATCCAGAAGCGGGGAAGCTGACTTTTGTTTGCCAGGGAAACGGGCCGAGGTATTTGTCTGGGGACCTATGGCTTGGAGTGACCGGCTGGCTCCTGAAAAGCTACGATAGGCAGGATGGTTCCCAGACCCATGGTGGCACCAGTGCCAAGTTGGGCTGGTTTGATAGTACCAAGTGGCTCCTGCAATCTGCCATCAAAAAGTTGGCAGGCCAGTTTTGTTTTCCAGGGAAAAGCGCCGTTGTTTGTGTTTGGGGGACTGTGGCTGGGAGTGGCCGGCTGGCTCCTTAGAACACACGATACGCAGGATGGTTCCCAGACCCAAGGTGGCACCAGTGCCAAGTCGGGCTGGTTTGATAACACCAAGTGGCTCCTGCAATCTGCCATCCAGAAGCAGGGCAGCTTACTTTTGTTTTCCAGGGAAACGGACCGAGGTTTTTTTCTGGGGGCCTATGGCTGGGAGTGACCGGCTGGCTCCTGAAAAGCTACGATAGGCAGGATGGTGACCAGACCCATGGTTGCACCAGTGCATAGTTGGGCTGGTTTGATAGTACCAAGTGGCTCCTGCACTCTGCCATCAAAAAGTTGGCAGGCGAGTTTTGTTTTCCAGGGAAAAGCGCCGTTGTTTGTGTTTGGGGGCCTGTGGCTGGGAGTGGCCGGCTGGCTCCTTAGAATCCACGATACGCAGCATGGTTCCCAGACCAGAGGTGGCACCAGTGCCAAGTCGGGCTGGTTTGATGGTGCAAAGTGGCTCCTGCAATCTGCCATCCAGAAGTGCGGTAGCTTACTTTTGTGTGCCAGGGAAACAGGCCGAGGTTTGTGTCTGGCGGCCTATGGCTGGGAGTGACCGGCTGGCTCCTGAAAAGCTACGATAGGCAGGATGGTGACCAGACCCATGGTGGCACCAGTGCCAAGTTGGGCTGGTTTGATAGTACCAAGTGGCTCCTGCAATCTGCCATCAAAAAGTTGGCAGGCGAGTTTTGTTTTCCAGGGAAAAGCGCCGTTGTGTGTGTTTTGGGGCCTGTGGCTGGGAGTGGCCAGCTGGCTCCTTAGAATCCACGATACGCAGGATGGTTCCCAGACCCAAGGTGGCACCAGTGCCAAGTCGGGCTGGTTTGTTAGTACCAAGTGGTTCCTGCAATCTGCCATCCAGAAGCGGGGCAGCTGAATTTTGTTTGCCAGAGAAAAAGGCTGTTGTTTGTGTTTCGGGGCCTGTGGCTGGCAGTGGACGGCTGGCTCCTGAAAATCCATGATACGCAGCATGGTTCCCAGACCCAAGGTGGCACCAGTGCCAAGTAGGGCTGGTTTCATAGTACCCAGTGTCTCCTGCAATCTGCCATCCAGAAGAGGGGCAGTTGAGTTTTGTTTTCCAGAGAAAAGGGCCGTGGTTTGTGTTTGGGGCCTATGGCTGAGAGTGACCGGCTGACCCCTGAAAATCCACTATACGCCGGATGGTTCCCAGATCCAAGGTGGCACCAGTGCCATGTTGTGCTGGTGTGATAGTCCCAAGTGGCTCCTGCAATCTGCCATCCAGAAGTGGGGCAGCTGAATTTTGTTTGCCAGAGAAAAAGGCTGTGGTTTTTGTTTGGGGGCCTATGGCTGGGAGTGGCCGGCTGGCTCCTGAAAATCCATGATACGCAGCATGGTTCCCAGACCCAAGGTGGCACCAGTGCCAAGTGGGGCTGGTTTCACAGTGTCAAGTGCCTCCTGCAATCTCCCATCCAGAAGCGGGGCAGCTGAGTTTTGTTTGCCTGTGAAACGGGCCGTTGTTTTTGATTGGGGTCTGTGGCCGAGAGTGTTCAGCTGGCTCCTGACAATCCACAATACGCAGGATGGTTCCCAGACCCAAGGTGGCACCAGTGCCAAGTCGTGCTGGTTTGATAGTACCAAGTGGCTCCTGCAATCTGCCATCCAGAAGCGGTGCAGCTGAGTTTTGTTTGCCAGAGGAAAGGGCCGTGGGTTGTGTTCGGGGGCATATGGCTGGGAGTGGCCGGCTGTCTCATTAAAAAGATCGATACGCACGATGGTTCCCAGACCCAAGGTGGCACCAGTGCCAAGTCGGGCTGTTTTTATAGTACCAAGTGCGTCCTGCAATTTGCCATCCAGAAGAGGGGCAGTTGAGTTTTGTTTGCCAGAGAAAAGCGCCGTTGTTTGTGTTTGGGGGCTTGTGGCTGGGAGTGGCCGACTGGCGCCTTAGAATCTGCGATACGCAGCATGGTTCCCAGACCCAAGGTGGCACCAGTTCCAAGTTGGGCTGGTTTGATAGTACCAAGTGGCTCCTGCAATCTGCCATCCAGAAGCGGGGTAGCTTACTTTTGTTTGCCAGGGAAACGGGCCGAGGTTTGTGACTGGGGGCCTATGGCTGGGAGTGACCGGCTGGCTCCTGGAAAGCTACGATAGGCAGGATGGTGACCAGACCCATGGTGGCACCAGTGTCAAGTTGGGCTGGTTTGATAGTACCAAGTGGCTCCTGCAATCTGCCATCAAAAAGTTGGCAGGCGAGTTTTGTTTTCCAGGGAAAAGCGCCGTTGTTTGTGTCTGGGGGCCTGTGGCTGGAGTGACCGGCTGGCTCCTTAGAATCCACGATACGCAGGATGGTTCCCAGACCAGAGGTGGCACCAGCGCCAAGTCGGGCTGGTTTTATAGTACCAAGTGGTTCCTGCAATCTGCCATCCAGAAGCGGGGCAGCTTACTTTTGTGTGCCAGGGAAACGGGCCGAGCTTTGTGTCTGGGCGCCTATGGCTGGGAGTGACCGGCGAGGTCCTGAAAAGCTACGATAGGCAGGATGGTGACCACATCCATTATGGCACCAGTGACAAGTTGGGCTGCTTTGATAGTACCAAGTGGCTCCTGCAATCCGCCATCAAAATGTTGGCAGGCGAGTTTTGTTTTCCAGGGAAAAGCGCCGTTGTTTGTGTTTGGGGGCCTGTGGCTGGGAGTGGCCGGCTGGCTCCTTAGAATCCACGATACGCGGCATGGTTCCCAGACCAGAGGTGGCACCAGTGACAAGTCGGGCTGGTTTGATAGTACCAAGTGCGTCCTGCAATCTGCCATCCAGAAGCGGGGCAGCTTACTTTTGTTTGCCAGGGAAACGGGCCGAGGTTTGTGTCTGGGGGCCTATGGCTGGGAGTGACCGGCTGGCTCCTGAAAAGCTACGATAGGCAGGATGGGGAGCAGACCCATGGTGGCACCAGTGCCAAGTTGGGCTGGTTTGATATTACAAAGTGGCTCCTGCAATCTGCCCTCAAAAAGTTGGCAGGCGAGTTTTGTTTTCCAGGGAAAAGCGCCGTTGTTTGTGTTTGGGGGCCTGTGGGTGGGAGTGGCCGGCTGGCTCCTTAGAATCCACGATACGCAGGATGGTTCCCAGACCTGACGTGGCACCAGTGCCAAGTCGGGCTGGTTTTATAGTACCAAGTGGTTCCTGCAATCTGCCATCCAGAAGCGGGGCAGCTTACTTTTGTTTGCCAGGGAAACGGGCCGAGGTTTTTGTCTGGGCGCCTATGGCTGGGAGTGACCTGCTAGGTCCTGAAACGCTACGATAGGCAGGATGGTGACCATATCCATGGTGGCACCAGTGCCAAGTTGGGCTGGTTTGATAGTACCAAGTGGCTCCTGCAATCCGCCATCAAAAAGTTGGCAGGCGAGTTTTGTTTTCCAGGGAAAAGCGCCGTTGTTTGTGTTTGGGTGCCTGTGGCAGGGAGTGGCCGGCGGGCTCCTCAGAATCCACGATACGCAGGATGGTTCCCAGACCCAAGGTGGCACCAGTGCCAAGTTGGGCTGGTTTGATACTACCAAGTGCGTCCTGCAAACTGCCATCCAGAAGCGGGGTAGCTTACTTTTTTTTGCCAGGGAAACGGGCCGAGGTTTTTTTCTCGGGGCCTATGGCTGGGGGTGACCTGCTGGCTCCTGAAAAGCTACGATAGGCAGGATGGTGACCAGACCCATGGTGGCACCAGTGCCAAGTTGGGCTGATTTGATAGTACCAAGTGGCTCCTGCAATCTGCCATCAAAATGTTGGCAGGCCAGTTTTGTTTTCCAGGGAAAAGCGCCGTTGTTTGTGTTTGGGGGCCTGTGGCTGGGAGTGGCCGGCTGGCTAATTAGAATCCACGATACGCAGGATGGTTCCCAGACCAGAGGTGGCACCAGTGCCAAGTCGGGCTGGTTTGATAGTACCAAGTGCGTCCTGCAATCTGCCATCCAGAAGCAGGGTAGCTTACTTTTGTTTGCCAGGGAAACGGGCCGAGCTTTTTGTCTGGGGGCCTATGGCTGGGAGTGACCGGCTGGCTCCTGAAAAGCTACGATAGGCAGGATGGTGACCAGACCCATGGTGGCACCAGTGCCAAGTTGGGCTGGTTTGATAGTACCAAGTGGCTCCTGCAATCTGCCATCAGAAATTTGGCAGGCGAGTTTGTTACCTAGGGAAAAGCGCCGTTGTTTGTGTTTGGGGGCCTGTGGCTGGGAGTGGCCGGTTGGCTCCTTAGAATCCACGATACGCAGGATGGTTCCCAGACCAGAGGTGGCACCAGTGCCAAGTCGGGCTGGTCTGATAGTACCAAGTGCGTCCTGCAATCTGCCATCCAGAAGCGGGGCAGCTTAATTTTGTTTGCCAGGGAAACGGGCCGAGGTTTGTGTTTGGGGGCCTGTGGCTGGGAGTTGCCGACTGGCTCCTTAGAACCCATGATACGCAGGATGGTTCCCAGACCAGAGGTGGCACCAGTGCCAAGTTGGGCTAGTTTGATAGTACCAAGTGGCTTCTGCAATCTGCCATCCAGAAGCGGGGCAGCTTACTTTTGTTTGCCAGGGAAACGGGCCGTTGTTTGTGTTTGGGGGCCTGTGGGTGGGAGTGGCCGGATGGCTCCTTAGAATCCACGATACGCAGGATGGTTCCCAGACCAGAGGTGGCACCAGTGCCAAGTTGGGCTGGTTTGATAGTAACAAGTGGCTCCTGCAATCTGCCATCCAGAAGCGGGGCAGCTTACTTTTGTTTGCCAGGGAAACGGGCCGAGGTTTGTGTCTCAGGGCCTATGGCTGGGAGTGACCTGCTGGCTCCTGAAAAGTTACGATAGGCAGGATGGTGACCAGACCCATGGTGGCACCAGTGCCAAGTCGGGCTGGTTTGATAGTACCAAGTGGCTCCTGCAATGTGCCATGAAAAAGTTGGCAGGCGAGTTTTGTTTTCCAGGGAAAAGCGCCGTTGTTTGTGTTTGGGGGCCTGTGGCTGGGAGTGGCCGGCTGGCTCCTTAGAATCCACGATACGCAGCATGGTATCCAGACCCAAGGTGGCACCAGTGCCAAGTTGGGCTAGTTTGATAATACCAAGTGGTTCCTGCAAACTCCATCAAAAAGTTGGCAGGCGTGTTTTGTTTTCCAGGGAACAGAGCCGTTGATTTTGTTTGGGGGCCTGTGGCTGTGAGTGGCCGGCTGGCTCCTTAGAATCCACGATACGCAGGATGGTTCCCAGACCCAAGGTGGCACCAGTGCCAAGTCGGGCTGGTTTGATTACACCAAGTGGCTCCTGCAATCTGCCATCCAGAAGTGAGGCAGCTAAGTTTTGTTTGCAAGAAAAAAGGGCCGTGGTTTTTGTTGGGGGCCTGTGGCTGGGAGTAGCCGGCTGGCTCCTTAGAATCCACGATACGCAGGATGGTTCCCAGACCCAAGGTGGCACCAGTGCCAAGTCGGGCTGGTTTGATTACACCAAGTGGCTCCTGCAATCTGCCATCCAGAAGTGAGGCAGCTAAGTTTTGTTTGCCAGAAAAAAGGGCCGTGGTTTTTGTTGGGGGCCTGTGGCTGGGAGTAGCCGGCTGGCTCCTTAAAATCCACGATAGGCAGGATGGGTCCCAGACCCAAGGTGGCACCAGTGCCAAGTCGGGCTGGTTTGATAGTACCAAGTGGCTCCTGCAATCTGCCATCCAGAAGCGGGGCAGCTGAGTTTTGTTTGCCAGGGAAATGGGCCGTTGTTTTTGTTTGGGGGCCTGTGGCTGGGAGTGTTCGGCTGGTTCCTGAATATGTACGATACGCAGCATGGTTCCCAGATCCAAGGTGGCAGCAGTGCCATGTTGTGCTGGTGTGATAGTCCCAAGTGGCTCCTGCAATCTGCCATCCAGAAGTGGGGCAGCTGATTTTTGTTTGCCAGAGAAAAGGTCCGTGGTTTGTGTTTGGGGGCATATGGCTGAGAGTGGCCGGCTGGACCCTGAAAATCCACGATACACAGGATGGTTCCCAGATCCAAGGTGGCACCTGTGCCAAGTTGGGCTGATTTGATAGTACTAAGTAGCTCCTGCAATCTGCCATCCAGAAGCGGGGCAGCTTACTTTTGTTTGCCAGGAAAACGGGCCGAGGTTTCTGTTTGGGGGCCTATGGCAGGGAGTGACCGGCTGGCTCCTGAAAAGCTACAATAGGCAGGATGGTTCCCAGAGCCAAGGTGGCACCAGTGCCAAGTTGGGCTGGTTTGATAGTACCAAGTGGCTCCTGCAATCTGCCATCCAGAAGCAGGGCAGCTGAGTTTTGTTTGCCAGAGAAAAGGGCTTGGTTTGTGTTTGGGGGCATATGGCTGGGTGTGGCCAGCTGGCTCCTTAAAATGCACGATATGCAACATGGCTCCCAGACCCATAGTGGCACCAGTGCCAAGTCGGGCTGGTTTGATAGTACCAAGTGGCTCCTGCAATCTTCCATGATCACGTGGAGAAATACTTTCTGGTTTCAGCCTCATGCTCTTTCTTCTCTCCCTCAACTTCTCTATCACCTCTCATCTGGTTCACATGCGCTGTCTTCAAGGTCCACAGGCTACTTTTCACAGAATCTTCTGGCCTGATGAAGTAAGAATGATGAATAGAACAGAGCTGGGATCTATTTTCCAGTTTGGATAAAATGCATTCTGCACACAAATCCAAGGAGAACGGGCTGCCCCGATGCCCAGAAAATCTTTCACTCCTGCTAGTGTTCTACGTCAACCGCAACTTAGTCTGAAAGAAAAGCTTTTTCTCTGAGAGCATCTGAGAGGTTTGCATGAAGCACTGATATCTGACATATGCAATTTTGAATAGGAGAGGAAAAAGAAAATGGCAAGGAGTTTTTAATTTTAGTGGTTTCAATTTTAATTTCCGTGCACTTTTTCAAAACTTGTCAGCTCAAATGCCCATCAACATCTTTTAGTCATCTGTAAGTCAGTATTCATATAAAATGTGCTTCAAATCCAAAGAATTTCAAATTTGCACTCCAAGCTTCTATGCCTAGATTTATGATTTCCTACACATATTAGATGAAAGGAAGGCCTTTTTTACTGTGGGAGTGCTGGAACACTGGAACAGGTTGCCCAGAGAAGTTGTGGGTGTCCCATCCCTGAAAGTATTCAAGGTCACCTTGGACGGGGCTTGGAGCAGCAACAAAGGAGAAGCTTGATGGTAGAGAAACAAAGTTGGACTATAGAAGAAACTCGGATTGAAGTATAGGATCAAGTTTTCTCTCAGCTCTTGGGGTAAATTCAAAGTTGTACAAAATGACATTTATCTGTGCTATTCACTACTGTAACAGAAAGTTTCATGAAAACTGTACAGAAGATAGTAAATTTTAAAAGAGATAAGAATTACAGCATAAAATCCATGGGATAGGTTACAACATGAGACACTCTCTAAGAGAAAATCTCTTTGTTTCAGCACTTCATCGGGGTAAGATTTCATGAAGTGCCAAAGAAGGCGGCAAAATATCATTCGGGACATTATTTACTGGAATTCAGCCTGGCCATTAGTAGGAACTGCCTTTGAACATATCATGTAGATATACCACACACGCTTTCCCTTCACTGAAAAATTACTGTTTACAACAAATAAGCAATTGACGATCAAAATTGATTGAAAGCATCTTAAACATGTCAAGTATTTCATTGTAGATGATCTGTGATCCAAATGCTTCTTCCACCTTCGAGAGGGACAGAAGAATTCTTCCATATCATGATGGTTTAAAATTGTATCAACCAATGTTTTCTGCTGAAAAGATATCATCTATTTTTTTCTATTTTTGGAAGAAAATATTCCTAGACATACAACAGGTGAGAACTAAGTAATTTTAAAGAAACAAATGAAATGAAAATATTCTGTAAATAGAATGAAATGAAAAGCTGTGTTTTAAATAGGAGCTAAATATTAAACAGAATTTTTGTACCAGGCATTTGAATTACTGCACCAGCTCTTTTGCCCATCAAGAGAGGCATTTAGCATTTCAGTCTTTTCCAAGGTGTTCATGATCTGCTATGCTGATCTCTGTGTGTGCCTAGGTGTGTGTGGAGGGGGGGGCATATGAAGGGGAGTGTGTATGTTTGCTTTACAATTGTTGTGGCAGATTCATGCCTCAGCTCCACATTTTGTTTTAAAAAGGTCACACCGAGTGGATATGAAGTTTACTATCAACAAGAGATCGATTCCCAAATCATCCATTTGACTCTCCCTTATAAATCATGTGCTTTGTTGCATATTTTATCAAATATACTTTCAAGCCAGATGGAGGAAGGAGGATGTGGGAATCCCTCCACCATCTTGCAACTTTTATGTAAGTAGGTTTTCAAGAAAATCATCATTTCTCTTTTAAATATGTCTGGAACAGGCATGATGGTAGTGTCAACCTGTTGGAGTTTTTGTTGCTGGAAGAAGTTGTACAAAAGGATTGGTTTTTACATTGACCAGTTACTGAATCAAGCGCAGGAATACATTGGAAATTTAGCTGGGGGTTCCTTTTCCCAGCAGACTACTTCTAGAACGAGCTTGTACACTGAAGCTGACTCTTTTGCTCTCTTTTTGTTTCTTTCCTATTTTCTTGGCTTCTTTGCCACTATCTAGACAATTTTGGAACTTTGTTCCCAACTAAAATGGTTTCAATAGTCTGATTGTGATCATACATTTTTACAAGGAATTTTTAAAATCTTTCCTCGAGTCCAGAAAGTCAAGGACTTAGATCTTTTTCTTCCCTTATCAATATTGCCATGAAATTGATAAATAAAGACCAACTCTTTATTTTTGTTTTTAACCCACGTAGATAATTCCCATCCATTAATCCATTTTGTGGACCAATAGCTGCCATTCTGATGGAAGCTGTCACTTCTTAACAATAGGCATTCTGTGACTATGTTGACTGCACTTTGGGTGAAGATCCTAACTGGTCTTAGATATACATAGGGAGAAATTTGCTCAGCCAGTGTCAGTCTTAAGCATGCGTATCAGAAGATCTTTCTAGAGCTGGGAATTTTCCCATGAAAGGGATTCAGTTAGGGAAGAGACACTTGTGCCAGAGTTTTACATTCTTCTTGAACACTGCTTAAGGAACTTAGATGCCATGTCCATTTGGATCTCTGTCTGCACAGAACTTTGTCATGCCAGCGCTTTGAAATGCATCTTGAAGAGAATTCACTAGCACAGAATGAAAGAGAGTGGAAGGGGTTGGTGGGGCTAACCAGGCCCAACCCCCCTGCCTAAACCAGGATACCTAGAGCCTCTTGCCCAGGATTCTATCTGGGTGTACTTTTAATGTCTTCAAAGATCCAGGCTCCACAATCTTTCTGGGCAGTCTGTGCCGTGGTTCAGTCACCCTGACAGTAAAGAAACATTTACTGATGTTCAAAGGCAATCTCCTGTATTTCAGTGTGTGCCCACTGCCTCTTGTCTTTTCCCTCAGCATCACTGAAAAGACACTGATTCCCTCCCCTTTGCACTATTGCTTCCATATGTATGTGTGATGCCATGTAGAGGTATGTCAAACACCTCCCTGAAGCCCAGGCAGATAATATTCCCTTCATCTACCAGTCAAGTTGATTCATCAGAGGAGTTTAAAGTGATGTTCAGCATGAAATTCCCCTGAAAAATCATGCTAACTACATTATTTGGTCATCTGTCATGTGCCTGGCAAGGATTTCCAGGAAGAGCTGCTTCATCAACTTCCTGGGGATAAAAAAGAGGCTGGCTGGTTTGTACTATGGCGAGTCCTCTTAATTGCCTTTTTTGAAGATGGGTGTCATTTGCTAACATCCACTCTTTAGCCTCTCTTGTCGTCTACATCTTAGCAAAACGCTTTTCCACTATGTCTGGCTAGGAAAAACTGTGCCAGCACAGAAAACATCTCCCATCGTGTTCTAGAAGTTGCACGGATGTCTGCCAAGTGTTTGGCAGGAAGAAAAGAAAAGTTGTCCAAAACAGCTTCCAATCGAATGTTCATGTGATTGGAAAAGTCAGGAGAGTGCAAAGGTACTGTTTTCTATCAGTTGGCAAGGTGCGCACACAATCCCAGTGTTGTACAGCTTGCTTCTTCACCTTCCCGAAGCTGCCGCTCTCGCCGGCTGCCGGAGCCCAAGAAGCGGCTTCTTCGCGCAAAGACGATTGTGCCGCTCACAGGGCTCTCCTTAGCGCGGCTTCTGCCGAAAGACGCCCGGCAGCGGCTCTTACCTCCGGAGAGCATCCTACCTTCGTCTTTAGCTCCTCTTCTCATCTACACCTCGGCAAAAAGCTTTTCCACTATGTCTGGCTAGGAAAAACTGTGCCAGCACAGAAAACATCTCCCATCGTGTTCTAGAAGTTGCACGGATGTCTGCCAAGTGTTTGGCAGGAAGAAAAGAAAAGTTGTCCAAAACAGCTTCCAATCGAATGTTCCTGTGATTGGAAAAGTCAGGAGAGTGCAAAGGTACTGTTTTCTATCAGTTGGCAAGGTGCGCACACAATCCCAGTGTTGTACAGCTTGCTTCTTCACCTTCCCGAAGCTGCCGCTCTCGCCGGCTGCCGGAGCCCAAGAAGCGGCTTCTTCGCGCAAAGACGATTGTGCCGCTCACAGGGCTCTCCTTAGCGCGGCTTCTGCCGAAAGACGCCCGGCAGCGGCTCTTACCTCCGGAGAGCATCCTACCTTCGTCTTTAGCTCCTCTTCTCATCTACACCTCGACAAAAAGCTTTTCCACTATGTCTGGCTAGGAAAAACTGTGCCAGCACAGAAAACATCTCCCATCGTGTTCTAGAAGTTGCACGGATGTCTGCCAAGTGTTTGGCAGGAAGAAAAGAAAAGTTGTCCAAAACAGCTTCCAATCGAATGTTCCTGTGATTGGAAAAGTCAGGAGAGTGCAAAGGTACTGTTTTCTATCAGTTGGCAAGGTGCGCACACAATCCCAGTGTTGTACAGCTTGCTTCTTCACCTTCCCGAAGCTGCCGCTCTCGCCGGCTGCCGGAGCCCAAGAAGCGGCTTCTTCGCGCAAAGACGATTGTGCCGCTCACAGTGCTCTCCTTAGCGCGGCTTCTGCCGAAAGACGCCCGGCAGCGGCTCTTACCTCCGGAGAGCATCCTACCTTCGTCTTTCGCGTCTTTTGTAGTCTACATCTTAGCAAAACGCTTTTCCACTATGTCTGGCTAGGAAAAACTGTGCCAGCACAGAAAACATCTCCCATCGTGTTCTAGAAGTTGCACGGATGTCTGCCAAGTGTTTGGCAGGAAGAAAAGAAAAGTTGTCCAAAACAGCTTCCAATCGAATGTTCCTGTGATTGGAAAAGTCAGGAGAGTGCAAAGGTACTGTTTTCTATCAGTTGGCAAGGTGCGCACACAATCCCAGTGTTGTACAGCTTGCTTCTTCACCTTCCCGAAGCTGCCGCTCTCGCCGGCTGCCGGAGCCCAAGAAGCGGCTTCTTCGCGCAAAGACGATTGTGCCGCTCACAGGGCTCTCCTTAGCGCGGCTTCTGCCGAAAGACGCCCGGCAGCGGCTCTTACCTCCGGAGAGCATCCTACCTTCGTCTTTAGCTCCTCTTCTCATCTACACCTCGGCAAAAAGCTTTTCCACTATGTCTGGCTAGGAAAAACTGTGCCAGCACAGAAAACATCTCCCATCGTGTTCTAGAAGTTGCACGGATGTCTGCCAAGTGTTTGGCAGGAAGAAAAGAAAAGTTGTCCAAAACAGCTTCCAATCGAATGTTCCTGTGATTGGAAAAGTCAGGAGAGTGCAAAGGTACTGTTTTCTATCAGTTGGCAAGGTGCGCACACAATCCCAGTGTTGTACAGCTTGCTTCTTCACCTTCCCGAAGCTGCCGCTCTCGCCGGCTGCCGGAGCCCAAGAAGCGGCTTCTTCGCGCAAAGACGATTGTGCCGCTCACAGGGCTCTCCTTAGCGCGGCTTCTGCCGAAAGACGCCCGGCAGCGGCTCTTACCTCCGGAGAGCATCCTACCTTCGTCTTTCGCGTCTTTTGTAGTCTACATCTTAGCAAAACGCTTTTCCACTATGTCTGGCTAGGAAAAACTGTGCCAGCACAGAAAACATCTCCCATCGTGTTCTAGAAGTTGCACGGATGTCTGCCAAGTGTTTGGCAGGAAGAAAAGAAAAGTTGTCCAAAACAGCTTCCAATCGAATGTTCCTGTGATTGGAAAAGTCAGGAGAGTGCAAAGGTACTGTTTTCTATCAGTTGGCAAGGTGCGCACACAATCCCAGTGTTGTACAGCTTGCTTCTTCACCTTCCCGAAGCTGCCGCTCTCGCCGGCTGCCGGAGCCCAAGAAGCGGCTTCTTCGCGCAAAGACGATTGTGCCGCTCACAGGGCTCTCCTTAGCGCGGCTTCTGCCGAAAGACGCCCGGCAGCGGCTCTTACCTCCGGAGAGCATCCTACCTTCGTCTTTCGCGTCTTTTGTAGTCTACATCTTAGCAAAACGCTTTTCCACTATGTCTGGCTAGGAAAAACTGTGCCAGCACAGAAAACATCTCCCATCGTGTTCTAGAAGTTGCACGGATGTCTGCCAAGTGTTTGGCAGGAAGAAAAGTTGTCCAAAACAGCTTCCAATCGAATGTTCCTGTGATTGGAAAAGTCAGGAGAGTGCAAAGGTACTGTTTTCTATCAGTTGGCAAGGTGCGCACACAATCCCAGTGTTGTACAGCTTGCTTCTTCACCTTCCCGAAGCTGCCGCTCTCGCCGGCTGCCGGAGCCCAAGAAGCGGCTTCTTCGCGCAAAGACGATTGTGCCGCTCACAGGGCTCTCCTTAGCGCGGCTTCTGCCGAAAGACGCCCGGCAGCGGCTCTTACCTCCGGAGAGCATCCTACCTTCGTCTTTAGCTCCTCTTCTCATCTACACCTCGGCAAAAAGCTTTTCCACTATGTCTGGCTAGGAAAAACTGTGCCAGCACAGAAAACATCTCCCATCGTGTTCTAGAAGTTGCACGGATGTCTGCCAAGTGTTTGGCAGGAAGAAAAGAAAAGTTGTCCAAAACAGCTTCCAATCGAATGTTCCTGTGATTGGAAAAGTCAGGAGAGTGCAAAGGTACTGTTTTCTATCAGTTGGCAAGGTGCGCACACAATCCCAGTGTTGTACAGCTTGCTTCTTCACCTTCCCGAAGCTGCCGCTCTCGCCGGCTGCCGGAGCCCAAGAAGCGGCTTCTTCGCGCAAAGACGATTGTGCCACTCACAGGGCTCTCCTTAGCGCGGCTTCTGCCGAAAGACGCCCGGCAGCGGCTCTTACCTCCGGAGAGCATCCTACCTTCGTCTTTCGCGTCTTTTGTAGTCTACATCTTAGCAAAACGCTTTTCCACTATGTCTGGCTAGGAAAAACTGTGCCAGCACAGAAAACATCTCCCATCGTGTTCTAGAAGTTGCACGGATGTCTGCCAAGTGTTTGGCAGGAAGAAAAGAAAAGTTGTCCAAAACAGCTTCCAATCGAATGTTCCTGTGATTGGAAAAGTCAGGAGAGTGCAAAGGTACTGTTTTCTATCAGTTGGCAAGGTGCGCACACAATCCCAGTGTTGTACAGCTTGCTTCTTCACCTTCCCGAAGCTGCCGCTCTCGCCGGCTGCCGGAGCCCAAGAAGCGGCTTCTTCGCGCAAAGACGATTGTGCCGCTCACAGGGCTCTCCTTAGCGCGGCTTCTGCCGAAAGACGCCCGGCAGCGGCTCTTACCTCCGGAGAGCATCCTACCTTCGTCTTTCGCGTCTTTTGTAGTCTACATCTTAGCAAAACGCTTTTCCACTATGTCTGGCTAGGAAAAACTGTGCCAGCACAGAAAACATCTCCCATCGTGTTCTAGAAGTTGCACGGATGTCTGCCAAGTGTTTGGCAGGAAGAAAAGTTGTCCAAAACAGCTTCCAATCGAATGTTCCTGTGATTGGAAAAGTCAGGAGAGTGCAAAGGTACTGTTTTCTATCAGTTGGCAAGGTGCGCACACAATCCCAGTGTTGTACAGCTTGCTTCTTCACCTTCCCGAAGCTGCCGCTCTCGCCGGCTGCCGGAGCCCAAGAAGCGGCTTCTTCGCGCAAAGACGATTGTGCCGCTCACAGGGCTCTCCTTAGCGCGGCTTCTGCCGAAAGACGCCCGGCAGCGGCTCTTACCTCCGGAGAGCATCCTACCTTCGTCTTTAGCTCCTCTTCTCATCTACACCTCGGCAAAAAGCTTTTCCACTATGTCTGGCTAGGAAAAACTGTGCCAGCACAGAAAACATCTCCCATCGTGTTCTAGAAGTTGCACGGATGTCTGCCAAGTGTTTGGCAGGAAGAAAAGAAAAGTTGTCCAAAACAGCTTCCAATCGAATGTTCCTGTGATTGGAAAAGTCAGGAGAGTGCAAAGGTACTGTTTTCTATCAGTTGGCAAGGTGCGCACACAATCCCAGTGTTGTACAGCTTGCTTCTTCACCTTCCCGAAGCTGCCGCTCTCGCCGGCTGCCGGAGCCCAAGAAGCGGCTTCTTCGCGCAAAGACGATTGTGCCACTCACAGGGCTCTCCTTAGCGCGGCTTCTGCCGAAAGACGCCCGGCAGCGGCTCTTACCTCCGGAGAGCATCCTACCTTCGTCTTTCGCGTCTTTTGTAGTCTACATCTTAGCAAAACGCTTTTCCACTATGTCTGGCTAGGAAAAACTGTGCCAGCACAGAAAACATCTCCCATCGTGTTCTAGAAGTTGCACGGATGTCTGCCAAGTGTTTGGCAGGAAGAAAAGAAAAGTTGTCCAAAACAGCTTCCAATCGAATGTTCCTGTGATTGGAAAAGTCAGGAGAGTGCAAAGGTACTGTTTTCTATCAGTTGGCAAGGTGCGCACACAATCCCAGTGTTGTACAGCTTGCTTCTTCACCTTCCCGAAGCTGCCGCTCTCGCCGGCTGCCGGAGCCCAAGAAGCGGCTTCTTCGCGCAAAGACGATTGTGCCGCTCACAGTGCTCTCCTTAGCGCGGCTTCTGCCGAAAGACGCCCGGCAGCGGCTCTTACCTCCTGAGAGTGGCAGCTTCGGGAAGGTGAAGAAGCAAGCTGTACAACACTGGGATTGTGTGCGCACCTTGCCAACTGATAGAAAACAGTACCTTTGCACTCTCCTGACTTTTCCAATCACAGGAACATTCGATTGGAAGCTGTTTTGGACAACTTTTCTTTTCTTCCTGCCAAACACTTGGCAGACATCCGTGCAACTTCTAGAACACGATGGGAGATGTTTTCTGTGCTGGCACAGTTTTTCCTAGCCAGACATAGTGGAAAAGCTTTTTGCCGAGGTGTAGATGAGAAGAGGAGCTAAAGACGAAGGTAGGATGCTCTCCGGAGGTAAGAGCCGCTGCCGGGCGTCTTTCGGCAGAAGCCGCGCTAAGGAGAGCCCTGTGAGCGGCACAATCGTCTTTGCGCGAAGAAGCCGCTTCTTGGGCTCCGGCAGACGGCGAGAGCGGCAGCTTCGGGAAGGTGAAGAAGCAAGCTGTACAACACTGGGATTGTGTGCGCACCTTGCCAACTGATAGAAAACAGTACCTTTGCACTCTCCTGACTTTTCCAATCACAGGAACATTCGATTGGAAGCTGTTTTGGACAACTTTTCTTTTCTTCCTGCCAAACACTTGGCAGACATCCGTGCAACTTCTAGAACACGATGGGAGATGTTTTCTGTGCTGGCACAGTTTTTCCTAGCCAGACATAGTGGAAAAGCGTTTTGCTAAGATGTAGACGACAAGAGAGGCTAAAGAGTGGATGTTAGCAAATGACACCCATCTTCAAAAAAGGCAATTAAGAGGACTCGCCATAGTACAAACCAGCCAGCCTCTTTTTTATCCCCAGGAAGTTGATGAAGCAGCTCTTCCTGGAAATCCTTGCCAGGCACATGACAGATGACCAAATAATGTAGTTAGCATGATTTTTCAGGGGAATTTCATGCTGAACATCACTTTAAACTCCTCTGATGAATCAACTTGACTGGTAGATGAAGGGAATATTATCTGCCTGGGCTTCAGGGAGGTTTTTGACATACCTCTACATGGCATCACACATACATATGGAAGCAATAGTGCAAAGGGGAGGGAATCAGTGTCTTTTCAGTGATGCTGAGGGAAAAGACAAGAGGCAGTGGGCACACACTGAAATACAGGAGATTGCCTTTGAACATCAGTAAATGTTTCTTTACTGTCAGGGTGACTGAACCACGGCACAGACTGCCCAGAAAGATTGTGGAGCCTGGATCTTTGAAGACATTAAAAGTACACCCAGATAGAATCCTGGGCAAGAGGCTCTAGGTATCCTGGTTTAGGCAGGGGGGTTGGGCCTGGTTAGCCCCACCAACCCCTTCCACTCTCTTTCATTCTGTGCTAGTGAATTCTCTTCAAGATGCATTTCAAAGCACTGGCATGACAAAGTTCTGTGCAGACAGAGATCCAAATGGACATGGCATCTAAGTTCCTTAAGCAGTGTTCAAGAAGAATGTAAAACTCTGGCACAAGTGTCTCTTCCCTAACTGAATCCCTTTCATGGGAAAATTCCCAGCTCTAGAAAGATCTTCTGATACGCATGCTTAAGACTGACACTGGCTGAGCAAATTTCTCCCTATGTATATCTAAGACCAGTTAGGATCTTCACCCAAAGTGCAGTCAACATAGTCACAGAATGCCTATTGTTAAGAAGTGACAGCTTCCATCAGAATGGCAGCTATTGGTCCACAAAATGGATTAATGGATGGGAATTATCTACGTGGGTTAAAAACAAAAATAAAGAGTTGGTCTTTATTTATCAATTTCATGGCAATATTGATAAGGGAAGAAAAAGATCTAAGTCCTTGACTTTCTGGACTCGAGGAAAGATTTTAAAAATTCCTTGTAAAAATGTATGATCACAATCAGACTATTGAAACCATTTTAGTTGGGAACAAAGTTCCAAAATTGTCTAGATAGTGGCAAAGAAGCCAAGAAAATAGGAAAGAAACAAAAAGAGAGCAAAAGAGTCAGCTTCAGTGTACAAGCTCGTTCTAGAAGTAGTCTGCTGGGAAAAGGAACCCCCAGCTAAATTTCCAATGTATTCCTGCGCTTGATTCAGTAACTGGTCAATGTAAAAACCAATCCTTTTGTACAACTTCTTCCAGCAACAAAAACTCCAACAGGTTGACACTACCATCATGCCTGTTCCAGACATATTTAAAAGAGAAATGATGATTTTCTTGAAAACCTACTTACATAAAAGTTGCAAGATGGTGGAGGGATTCCCACATCCTCCTTCCTCCATCTGGCTTGAAAGTATATTTGATAAAATATGCAACAAAGCACATGATTTATAAGGGAGAGTCAAATGGATGATTTGGGAATCGATCTCTTGTTGATAGTAAACTTCATATCCACTCGGTGTGACCTTTTTAAAACAAAATGTGGAGCTGAGGCATGAATCTGCCACAACAATTGTAAAGCAAACATACACACTCCCCTTCATATGCCCCCCCCTCCACACACACCTAGGCACACACAGAGATCAGCATAGCAGATCATGAACACCTTGGAAAAGACTGAAATGCTAAATGCCTCTCTTGATGGGCAAAAGAGCTGGTGCAGTAATTCAAATGCCTGGTACAAAAATTCTGTTTAATATTTAGCTCCTATTTAAAACACAGCTTTTCATTTCATTCTATTTACAGAATATTTTCATTTCATTTGTTTCTTTAAAATTACTTAGTTCTCACCTGTTGTATGTCTAGGAATATTTTCTTCCAAAAATAGAAAAAAATAGATGATATCTTTTCAGCAGAAAACATTGGTTGATACAATTTTAAACCATCATGATATGGAAGAATTCTTCTGTCCCTCTCGAAGGTGGAAGAAGCATTTGGATCACAGATCATCCACAATGAAATACTTGACATGTTTAAGATGCTTTCAATCAATTTTGATCGTCAATTGCTTATTTGTTGTAAACAGTAATTTTTCAGTGAAGGGAAAGCGTGTGTGGTATATCTACATGATATGTTCAAAGGCAGTTCCTACTAATGGCCAGGCTGAATTCCAGTAAATAATGTCCCGAATGATATTTTGCCGCCTTCTTTGGCACTTCATGAAATCTTACCCCGATGAAGTGCTGAAACACAGAGATTTTCTCTTAGAGAGTGTCTCATGTTGTAACCTATCCCATGGATTTTATGCTGTAATTCTTATCTCTTTTAAAATTTACTATCTTCTGTACAGTTTTCATGAAACTTTCTGTTACAGTAGTGAATAGCACAGATAAATGTCATTTTGTACAACTTTGAATTTACCCCAAGAGCTGAGAGAAAACTTGATCCTATACTTCAATCCGAGTTTCTTCTATAGTCCAACTTTGTTTCTCTACCATCAAGCTTCTCCTTTGTTGCTGCTCCAAGCCCCGTCCAAGGTGACCTTGAATACTTTCAGGGATGGGACACCCACAACTTCTCTGGGCAACCTGTTCCAGTGTTCCAGCACTCCCACAGTAAAAAAGGCCTTCCTTTCATCTAATATGTGTAGGAAATCATAAATCTAGGCATAGAAGCTTGGAGTGCAAATTTGAAATTCTTTGGATTTGAAGCACATTTTATATGAATACTGACTTACAGATGACTAAAAGATGTTGATGGGCATTTGAGCTGACAAGTTTTGAAAAAGTGCACGGAAATTAAAATTGAAACCACTAAAATTAAAAACTCCTTGCCATTTTCTTTTTCCTCTCCTATTCAAAATTGCATATGTCAGATATCAGGGCTTCATGCAAACCTCTCAGATGCTCTCAGAGAAAAAGCTTTTCTTTCAGACTAAGTTGCGGTTGACGTAGAACACTAGCAGGAGTGAAAGATTTTCTGGGCATTGGGGCAGCACGTTCTCCTTGGATTTGTGTGCAGAATGCATTTTATCCAAACTGGAAAATAGATCCCAGCTCTGTTCTATTCATCATTCTTACTTCATCAGGCCAGAAGATTCTGTGAAAAGTAGCCTGCGGACCTTGAAGACAGCGCATGTGAACCAGATGAGAGGTGATAGAGAAGTTGAGGGAGAGAAGAAAGAGCATATGGCTGAAACCAGAAAGTATTTCTCCACGTGATCATGGAAGATTGCAGGAGCCACTTGGTACTATCAAACCAGCCCGACTTGGCACTGGTGCCACTATGGGTCTGGGAGCCATGTTGCATATCGTGCATTTTAAGGAGCCAGCTGGCCACACCCAGCCATATGCCCCCAAACACAAACCAAGCCCTTTTCTCTGGCAAACAAAACTCAGCTGCCCTGCTTCTGGATGGCAGATTGCAGGAGCCACTTGGTACTATCAAACCAGCCCAACTTGGCACTGGTGCCACCTTGGCTCTGGGAACCATCCTGCCTATTGTAGCTTTTCAGGAGCCAGCCGGTCACTCCCAGCCATAGGCCCCCAAACAGAAACCTCGGCCCGTTTCCCTGGCAAACAAAAGTAAGCTGCCCCGCTTCTGGATGGCAGATTGCAGGAGCTACTTAGTACTATCAAATCAGCCCGACTTGGCACAGGTGCCACCTTGGATCTGGGAACCATCCTGTGTATCGTGGATTTTCAGGGGCCAGCCGGCCACTCTCAGCCATATGCCCCCAAACACAAACCATGGACCTTTTCTCTGGCAAACAAAACTCAGCTGCCCCACTTCTGGATGGCAGATTGCAGGAGCCACTTGGGACTATCACACCAGCACAACATGGCACTGCTGCCACCTTGGATCTGGGAACAATCCTGCGTATCGTACATATTCAGGAACCAGCCGAACACTCCCAGCCACAGGCCCCCAAACACAAACAACGGCCCATTTCCCTGGCAAACAAAACTCAGCTGCCCCGCTTCTGGATGGCAGATTGCAGGAGCCACTTGGGACTATCAAACCAGCCCGACTTGGTAATGGTACCACCTTGGATCTGGGAACCATCCGGCGTATCGTGGATTTTCAGGGGCCAGCCGGTCATTCCCAGCCATATGCTCCCAAACACAAACCTCGGCCCTTTTCTCTGGCAAACAAAACTCAACTGCCCCTCTTCTGGATGGCAAATTGCAGGACGCACTTGGTACTACAAAAAGAGCCCGACTTGGCAGTGGTGCCACCTTGGCTCTGGGAACCATCCTGCGTATCGAGCATTTTAAGGAGCCAGCCGGCAATTCCCAGCCGTATGCCCCAAAAAGAAACCACGGACCTTTTCTCTGGCAAAAAAAACTCAGCTGTCCCGCTTCTGGATGGCAGATTGCAGGAGTCACTTTGAACCATACAACCAGCCTTACTTGGCACTGGTGCCACCTTGGATCTGGGAACCATCCTGCCTATCGTTGATTTTCAGGGGCCAGCCTACCACTCTCGGCCATAGGCCCCCAAACACAAACCACAGCCCTTTTCTCTAGCAAACAAAATTTAGCTGCCCCGCTTCTGGATGGCAAATTGCAGGAGCCACTGGGTACTACAAAAACAGCCCGACTGGGCACTGGTGCCACCTTGCGTCTGGTTACCATGCGGCGTATCGTGCATTTTAAGGAGCCAGGTGGCCACTCCCAGCCATATGCCCCCAAACACAACCCACGGCCCTTTTCTCTGGCAAACAAAACTCAGCTGCCCCGCTTCTGGATGGCAGATTGCAGGAGGCACTTGGTACTATCAAACCAGCCCGACTTGGCACTGGTGCCACCTTTGGTCTGGGAACCATCCTGCGTATTGTGGATTGTCAGGAGACAGCCGACCACTCTCGGCCACAGACCCCAATCAAAAACAAAGGTCCGTTTCCCTGGCAAAAAAAACTCAGCTGCCCCGCTTCTGGATGGGAGATTGCAGGAGGCACTTGACACTGTCAAACGAGCCCCACTTTGTACTGGTGCCACCTTGGGTCTGGGAACCATGCTGCGTATCGTGGATTTTCAGGAGCCAGCCGGCCACTGCCAGCCACAGGCCCCCAAACAAAAACCACAGCCTTTTTCTCTGGCAAACAAAACTCAGCTTCCCCGCTTCTGGATGGCAGCTTGCAGGAGCCACTTGGTACTATCAAACCAGCCCGACTTGGCACTGGTGCCACCTTGGGTCTGGGAACCATCCTGCCTATCGTGGATTTTAAGGAGCCAGCCGGCTACTCCCAGCCACAGGCCCCCAACAAAAACCACGGCCCTTTTTTCTCGCAAACAAAACTTAGCTGCCTCACTTCTGGATGGCAGATTGCAGGAGCCACTTGGTGTAATCAAACCAGCCCGACTTGGCACTGGTGCCACCTTGGGTCTGGGAACCATCCTGCGTATCGTGGATTCTAAGGAGCCAGCCGGCCACTCCCAGCCACAGGCCCCCAAACAAAATCAACGGCGCTGTTCCCTGGAAAACAAAACACGCCTGCCAAATTTTGATGGAGTTTGCAGGAACCACTTGGTATTATCAAACCAGCCCAACTTGGCACTGGTGCCACCTTGGGTCTGGATACCATGCTGCGTATCGTGGATTCTAAGGAGCCAGCCGGCCACTCCCAGCCACAGGCCCCCAAACACAAACAACGGCGCTATTCCCTGGAAAACAAAACTCGCCTGCCAACTTTTTGATGGCAGATTGCAGGAGCCACTTGGTACTATCAAACCAGCCCGACTTGGCACTGGTGCCACCATGGGTCTGGTCACCATCCTGCCTATCGTAACTTTTCAGGAGCCAGCCGGCCACTCCCACCCACAGGCCCCCAAACACAAACAACGGCGCTTTTCCCTGGAAAACAAAAGTAAGCTGCCCCGCTTCTGGATGGCAGATTGCAGGAGCCACTTGGTACTATCAAACCAGCCCGACTAGGCACTGGTGCCACCTCTGGTCTGGGAACCATCCCGCGTATCGTGGATTCTAAGGAGCCAGTCGGCAACTCCCAGCCACAGGCCCCCCAACACAAACAACGGCCCGTTTCCCTGGCAAACATAAGTAAGCTGCCCCGCTTCTGGATGGCAGATTGCAGGACGCACTTGGTACTATCAAACCAGCCCGACTTGGCACTGGTGCCACCTCTGGTCTGGGAACCATCCTGCGTATCGTGGATTCTAAGGAGCCAGCCGGCCACTCCCACCCACAGGCCCCCAAACACAAACAACGGCGCTTTTCCCTGGAAAACGAAACTCGCCTGCCAACTTTTTGATGGCAGATTGCAGGAGCCACTTGGTACTATCAAACCAGCCCAACATGGCACTGGTGCCACCTTGGGTCTGGGAACCATCCTGCGTATCGTGGATTCTAAGGAGCCAGCCGGTCACTCCCAGCCACAGGCCCCCAAACAAAATCAACGGCGCTTTTCCCTGGAAAACAATACTCGCCTGCCAAAATTTTGATGGCAGATTGCAGGAGCCACTTGGTACTATCAAATCAGCCCAACTTGGCAGTGGTGCCACCATGGGTCTGGTCACCATCCTGCCTATCGTAGCTTTTCAGGAGCCAGCCGGTCACTCCCAGCTATAGGCCCCCAGACAAAAACCTCGGCCCCTTTCCCTGGCATACAAAAGTAAGCTACACCGCTTCTGGATTGCAGATTGCAGGAGCCACTTGGTACTATCAAACCAGCCCGACTTGGCACTGGTGCCACGTCAGGTCTGGGAACCATCCTGCGTATCGTGGATTCTAAGGAACCAGCCGGTCACTCCCAGCTACAGGCCCCCAAACACAAACAACGGCGCTTTTCCCTGGAAAACAAAACTCGCCTGCCAACTTTTTGATGGCAGATTGCAGGAGCCACTTGCTACTATCAAATCAGCCCAACTTGGCACTGGTGCCACCATGGGTCTGGTCACCATCCTGCCTATCGTAGCTTTTCAGGAGCCAGCCGGTCACTCCCAGCCATAGGCCCCAGACAAAAACCTCGGCCATTTTCCCTGGCAAACAAAAGTAAGCTACCCCGCTTCTGCATGGCAGATTGCAGGAGCCACTTTGCAGCATCAAACTAGCCCGACTTGGCACTGGTGCCACGTCAGGTCTGGGAACCATCCTGCGTATCGTGGATTCCAATTAGCAAGCCGGCCACTCCCAGCCACAGGCCCCCAAACACAAACAACGGCGCTTTTCCCTGGAAATCAAAACTCGCCTGCCAAATTTTTGATGGCAGATTGCAGGAGCCACTTGGTACTATCAATCCAGCCCAACTTGGCACTGGTGCCACCATGGGTCTGGTCACCATCCTGCCTATCGTAGTTTTTCAGGAGCCAGCCGGTCACTCGCAGCCATAGGCCCCCAGACACAAAGCTCGGCCCGTTTCCCTGGCAAACAAAAGTAAGCTGCCCCGCTTCTGGATGGCAGATTGCAGGAACGACTTGGTACTATCAAACCAGACAACTTGGCACTGGTGCCACCTTGGGTCTGGGAACCATCCTGCGTATCGTGGATTCTAAGGAGCCAGCCGGCCACTCCCAGCCACAGGCCCCCAAACAAAAACAACGGCGCTTTTCCCTGGAAAACAAAAATCTCCTGCCAACTTTTTGATGGCAGATTGCAGGAGCCACTTGGTTTTATCAAATCAGCCCAACTTGGCACTGGTGCCACCATGGGTCTGGTCACCATCCTGCCTATCGTAGCTTTTCAGGAGCCAGCCGGTCACTCCCAGCCATACGCCCCCAGACAAAAAGCTCGGCCCGTTTCCCTGGCAAACAAAAGTAAGCTACCCCGCTTCTGGATGGCAGATTGCAGGAGCCACTTTGCACCATCAAACTAGCCCGTCTTGGCACTGGTCCCACCTCTGGTCTGGGAACCATCCTGCGTATCATGGATTCTAATTAGCCAGCCGGCCACTCCCTACCACAGGCCCCTTAACACAAACAACCGCGCTTTTCCCTGGAAAACAAAACTCGCCTACCAACTATTTGATGGCAGATTACAGGAGCCACTTGGTACTATCAAACCAGCCCAACTTGGCACTGGTGCCACCATGGGTCTGGTCACCATCCTGCCTATCGTAACTTTTCAGGAGCCAGCCGGTCACTCCCAGCCATAGGTCCCCAGTCACAAACCTCGGCCCGTTTCCCTGGCAAACAAAAGTAAGCTGCCCCGCTTCTGGATGGCAGATTGCAGGAGCCACTTGGTACTATCAAACCAGCCCGTCTTGGCACTGGTGCCACCTCTGGTCTGGGAACCATGCTGCGTATCGTGGATTTTAAGGAGCCAGTCGGCCACTCCCAGCCATACGCCTCCAAACACAAACAACGGTCCGTTTCCCTGGCAAACAAAAGTAAGCTGCCCCGCTTCTGGATGTCAGATTGCAGGAACCACTTGTTGCCAGGTTGGGGTGGTTTGATAGTACCAAGTGGCTCCTGCAATCTGCCATCAAAAAGTTTGCAAGCGAGTTTTGTTTATCAGGGAAAAGCGCCGTTGTTTTTGTTTCGGGGCCTGTGGCTGGGAGTGGCCAGCTGTCTCCTTAGAATCCACGATACGCAGGATGGGTCCCAGACCAGAGGTGGCACCAGTGCCAAGTCGGGCTGGTTTGATGGTGCAAAGTGACTCCTGCAATCTGCCATCCAGAAGCGGGGCAGCTTACTTTTGTTTGCCAGGGAAACGGGCAGAGCTTTGTGTCTGGGGGCCTATGGCTGGGAGTGACCGGCTGGCTCCTGAAAAGCTACGATAGGCAGGATGGTGACCAGACCCATGGTGGCACCAGTGCCAAGTTGGGCTGGTTTGATAGTACCAAGTGGCTCCTGCAATCTGCCATCAAAAAGTTGGCAGGTGAGTTTTGTTTTCCAGGGAAAAGCGCCGTTGTTTGTGTTTGGGGGCCTGTGGCTGGGAGTGGCCAGCTGGCTCCTTAGAATCCACGATACGCAGGATGGTTCCCAGACCAGAGGTGGCACCAGTGCCAAGTTGGGCTGGTTTGATAGTACCAAGTGTCTCCTGCAATCTGCCATCAAAAAGTTGGCAGGCCAGTTTTGTTTTCCAGGGAAAAGCGCCGTTGTTTGTGTTTGGAGGCCTGTGGCTGGGAGTGGCCGGCTGCCTCCTTTGAACCCAGGATACGCAGGATGGTTCCCAGAGCCAAGGTGGCGTCAGTGCCAAGTTGGGCTGGTTTGATAGTACCAAGTGGCTCCTGCAATCTGCCATCCAGAAGCGGGACAGCTTACTTTTGTTTCCCAGGGAAACGGGCCGAGGTATTTGTCTGGGGGCCTATGGCTGGGAGTGACTGGCTGGCTACTGAAAAGCTACGATAGGCAGGATGGTTACCAGACTCATGGTGGCACCAGTGCCAAGTCGGGCTGGTTTGATAATACTAAATAGCTCCTGCAATCTGCCATCCAGACGGGGGGCAGCGGATTTTTGTTTGCTGGAGAAAAGTTCCGTGGTTTATTTTTGGGGGTATATGGCTGGACGTGGCCGGCTGGCTCCTTAAAAAGCTCGATACGCAGGATTGTTCCCTGACCCAAGGTGGCATCAGTGCCAAGTCGGGCTGTTTTCGTAGTACCAAGTGCGTCCTGCAATTTGCCATCCAGAAGAGGGGCAGTTGAGTTTTGTTTGCCAGAGAAAAGTGCCGTGGTATATGTTTGGGGGCATATGGTTGAGAGTGGCCGGCTGGCCCCTGAAAATCCACGATAGGCAGAATGGTTCCCAGAACCAAGGTGGCACCAGTGCCATGTTGGCCTGGTTTGATAGTACCATGTGGCTCCTGCAATCTGCCATCCAGAAGCGGGGCTGCTTACTTTTGTTTGCCAGGGAAACGGGCCGAGATATTTGTCTGGGGGCCTATGGCTGGGAGTGAGCGGCTGGCTCCTGAAAAGCTACGATAGGCAGGATGGTGACCAGACCCATGGTGGCACCAGCGCCAAGTTGGGCTGGTTTGATAGTACCAAGTGGCTCCTGCAATCTGCCATCAAAAAGTTGTCAGGCGAGTTTTGTTTTCCAGGGAAAAGCGCAGTTGTTCTTGTTTAGAGGCCTGTGGCTGGGAGTGGCCGGCTGCCTCCTTTGAACCCAGGATACGCAGGATGGTTCCCAGACCCAAGGTGGCACCAGTGCCAAGTCGGGCTGGTTTGATACTACCAAGTGCGTCCTGCAATCTGCCATCCAGAAGCGGGGCAGCTTAATTTTGTTTGCCAGGGAAACGGGCCGTGGGTTTTGTTTGGGGGCCTATGGCTGAGAGTGGCCGGCTGGCTCCTGAAAATCCACGCTAGGCAGCATGGTTCCCAGATGCAAGGTGGCACCAGTGCCAAGTCGGGCTGGTTTGATGGTGCAAAGTGGCTCCTGCAATCTGCCATCCAGAAGCGGGACAGCTGATTTTTGTTTGCCAGAGAAAAATTCCGTGGATTGTTTTTGGGGGCATATTGCTGGGAGTGGCCGGCTGGCTCCTTAAAATGCTCGATACGCATGATGGTTCCCAGGTCCAAGGTGTCACCACTACCAAGTCGGCCTGCGGTTTTAGTATCAAGTTCATCCTGCAATTTGCCATCCAGAAGAGGGGCAGTTGAGTTTTGTTTGCCAGAGAAACGGGCCGAGGTTTCTGTTTGGGGACATATGGCTGAGAGTGGCCGGCTGGCCCCTGAATATCCACGATACACAGCATGGTTCCCAGATCCAAGGTGGCACCAGTGCCAAGTCGGGCTGGTTTGATAGTACCAAGTGTCTCCTGCAATCTGCCATCCAGAAGCGGGGCAGCTTACTTTTGTTTGCCAGAGAAATAGGCCTAGGTTTTTGTTTGGGGGCCTGTGGCTAGGAGTGGCCGGCTGGCTCCTAAGAATCCACGATACGCAGGATGTTTCCCAGACCCAAGGTGGCACCAGTGCCAAGTCGGGCTGGTTTGATAGTACCAAGTGGCTCCTGCAAACTCCATCAAAAAGTTGGCAGGCGTGTTTTGTTTTCCAGGGAACAGCGCCGTTGATTTTGTTTGGGGGCCTGTGGCTGGGAGTGGCCGGCTGGCTCCTTAGAATCCACGATACGCAGGATGGTTCCCAGACCCAAGGTGGCACCAGTGCCAAGTCGGGCTGGTTTGATTACACCAAGTGGCTCCTGCAATCTGCCATCCAGAAGCGGGGCAGCTGACTTTTGTTTGCCAGGGAAATGGGCCGTTGTTTGTGTTTGGGGGCCTGTGGCTGGGAGTGTTCGGCTGGTTCCTGAATATGTACGATACGCAGGATTGTTCCCAGACCCAAGGTGGCACCAGTGCCAAGTCGGGCTGGTTTGATGGTGCAAAGTGGCTCCTGCAATCTGCCATCCAGACGCGGGGCAGCGGATTTTTGTTTCCATGAGAAATGGTCCGTGGTTTGTTTTTGGGGGTATATGGCTGGGCGTGGCCGGCTGGCTCCTTAAAAAGCTCGATATGCAGGATGGTTCCCTGACACAAGGTGGCACCAGTGCCACGTCGGGCGGTTTTCGTAGTACAAAGTGCGTCCTAAAATTTGCCATCCAGAAGAGGGGCAGTTGAGTTTTGTTTGCCAGAGAAAAGGGCCTTGGTTTGTGTTTGGGGGCATATGGCTGGGTGTGGCCAGCTGGCTCCTTAAAATGCACGATATGCAACATGGCTCCCAGACCCAAGGTGGCACCAGTGCCAAGTCGGGCTGGTTTGATAGTACCAAGTGGCTCCTGCAATCTTCCATGATCACGTGGAGAAATACTTTCTGGTTTCAGCCTCATGCTCTTTCTTCTCTCCCTCAACTTCTCTATCACCTCTCATCTGGTTCACATGCGCTGTCTTCAAGGTCCACAGGCTACTTTTCACAGAATCTTCTGGCCTGATGAAGTAAGAATGATGAATAGAACAGAGCTGGGATCTATTTTCCAGTTTGGATAAAATGCATTCTGCACACAAATCCAAGGAGAACGGGCTGCCCCGATGCCCAGAAAATCTTTCACTACTGCTAGTGTTCTACGTCAACCGCAACTTAGTCTGAAAGAAAAGCTTTTTCTCTGAGAGCATCTGAGAGGATTGCATGAAGCACTGATATCTGACATATGCAATTTTGAATAGGAGAGGAAAAAGAAAATGGCAAGGAGTTTTTAATTTTAGTGGTTTCAATTTTAATTTCCGTGCACTTTTTCAAAACTTGTCAGCTCAAATGCCCATCAACATCTTTTAGTCATCTGTAAGTCAGTATTCATATAAAATGTGCTTCAAATCCAAAGAATTTCAAATTTGCACTCCAAGCTTCTATGCCTAGATTTATGATTTCCTACACATATTAGATGAAAGGAAGGCCTTTTTTACTGTGGGAGTGCTGGAACACTGGAACAGGTTGCCCAGAGAAGTTGTGGGTGTCCCATCCCTGAAAGTATTCAAGGTCACCTTGGACGGGGCTTGGAGCAGCAACAAAGGAGAAGCTTGATGGTAGAGAAACAAAGTTGGACTATAGAAGAAACTCGGATTGAAGTATAGGATCAAGTTTTCTCTCAGCTCTTGGGGTAAATTCAAAGTTGTACAAAATGACATTTATCTGTGCTATTCACTACTGTAACAGAAAGTTTCATGAAAACTGTACAGAAGATAGTAAATTTTAAAAGAGATAAGAATTACAGCATAAAATCCATGGGATAGGTTACAACATGAGACACTCTCTAAGAGAAAATCTCTTTGTTTCAGCACTTCATCGGGGTAAGATTTCATGAAGTGCCAAAGAAGGCGGCAAAATATCATTCGGGACATTATTTACTGGAATTCAGCCTGGCCATTAGTAGGAACTGCCTTTGAACATATCATGTAGATATACCACACACACTTTCCCTTCACTGAAAAATTACTGTTTACAACAAATAAGCAATTGACGATCAAAATTGATTGAAAGCATCTTAAACATGTCAAGTATTTCATTGTAGATGATCTGTGATCCAAATGCTTCTTCCACCTTCGAGAGGGACAGAAGAATTCTTCCATATCATGATGGTTTAAAATTGTATCAACCAATGTTTTCTGCTGAAAAGATATCATCTATTTTTTTCTATTTTTGGAAGAAAATATTCCTAGACATACAACAGGTGAGAACTAAGTAATTTTAAAGAAACAAATGAAATGAAAATATTCTGTAAATAGAATGAAATGAAAAGCTGTGTTTTAAATAGGAGCTAAATATTAAACAGAATTTTTGTACCAGGCATTTGAATTACTGCACCAGCTCTTTTGCCCATCAAGAGAGGCATTTAGCATTTCAGTCTTTTCCAAGGTGTTCATGATCTGCTATGCTGATCTCTGTGTGTGCCTAGGTGTGTGTGGAGGGGGGGGCATATGAAGGGGAGTGTGTATGTTTGCTTTACAATTGTTGTGGCAGATTCATGCCTCAGCTCCACATTTTGTTTTAAAAAGGTCACACCGAGTGGATATGAAGTTTACTATCAACAAGAGATCGATTCCCAAATCATCCATTTGACTCTCCCTTATAAATCATGTGCTTTGTTGCATATTTTATCAAATATACTTTCAAGCCAGATGGAGGAAGGAGGATGTGGGAATCCCTCCACCATCTTGCAACTTTTATGTAAGTAGGTTTTCAAGAAAATCATCATTTCTCTTTTAAATATGTCTGGAACAGGCATGATGGTAGTGTCAACCTGTTGGAGTTTTTGTTGCTGGAAGAAGTTGTACAAAAGGATTGGTTTTTACATTGACCAGTTACTGAATCAAGCGCAGGAATACATTGGAAATTTAGCTGGGGGTTCCTTTTCCCAGCAGACTACTTCTAGAACGAGCTTGTACACTGAAGCTGACTCTTTTGCTCTCTTTTTGTTTCTTTCCTATTTTCTTGGCTTCTTTGCCACTATCTAGACAATTTTGGAACTTTGTTCCCAACTAAAATGGTTTCAATAGTCTGATTGTGATCATACATTTTTACAAGGAATTTTTAAAATCTTTCCTCGAGTCCAGAAAGTCAAGGACTTAGATCTTTTTCTTCCCTTATCAATATTGCCATGAAATTGATAAATAAAGACCAACTCTTTATTTTTGTTTTTAACCCACGTAGATAATTCCCATCCATTAATCCATTTTGTGGACCAATAGCTGCCATTCTGATGGAAGCTGTCACTTCTTAACAATAGGCATTCTGTGACTATGTTGACTGCACTTTGGGTGAAGATCCTAACTGGTCTTAGATATACATAGGGAGAAATTTGCTCAGCCAGTGTCAGTCTTAAGCATGCGTATCAGAAGATCTTTCTAGAGCTGGGAATTTTCCCATGAAAGGGATTCAGTTAGGGAAGAGACACTTGTGCCAGAGTTTTACATTCTTCTTGAACACTGCTTAAGGAACTTAGATGCCATGTCCATTTGGATCTCTGTCTGCACAGAACTTTGTCATGCCAGCGCTTTGAAATGCATCTTGAAGAGAATTCACTAGCACAGAATGAAAGAGAGTGGAAGGGGTTGGTGGGGCTAACCAGGCCCAACCCCCCTGCCTAAACCAGGATACCTAGAGCCTCTTGCCCAGGATTCTATCTGGGTGTACTTTTAATGTCTTCAAAGATCCAGGCTCCACAATCTTTCTGGGCAGTCTGTGCCGTGGTTCAGTCACCCTGACAGTAAAGAAACATTTACTGATGTTCAAAGGCAATCTCCTGTATTTCAGTGTGTGCCCACTGCCTCTTGTCTTTTCCCTCAGCATCACTGAAAAGACACTGATTCCCTCCCCTTTGCACTATTGCTTCCATATGTATGTGTGATGCCATGTAGAGGTATGTCAAAAACCTCCCTGAAGCCCAGGCAGATAATATTCCCTTCATCTACCAGTCAAGTTGATTCATCAGAGGAGTTTAAAGTGATGTTCAGCATGAAATTCCCCTGAAAAATCATGCTAACTACATTATTTGGTCATCTGTCATGTGCCTGGCAAGGATTTCCAGGAAGAGCTGCTTCATCAACTTCCTGGGGATAAAAAAGAGGCTGGCTGGTTTGTACTATGGCGAGTCCTCTTAATTGCCTTTTTTGAAGATGGGTGTCATTTGCTAACATCCACTCTTTAGCTCCTCTTCTCATCTACACCTCGGCAAAAAGCTTTTCCACTATGTCTGGCTAGGAAAAACTGTGCCAGCACAGAAAACATCTCCCATCGTGTTCTAGAAGTTGCACGGATGTCTGCCAAGTGTTTGGCAGGAAGAAAAGAAAAGTTGTCCAAAACAGCTTCCAATCGAATGTTCCTGTGATTGGAAAAGTCAGGAGAGTGCAAAGGTACTGTTTTCTATCAGTTGGCAAGGTGCGCACACAATCCCAGTGTTGCACAGCTTGCTTCTTCACCTTCCCGAAGCTGCCGCTCTCGCCGGCTGCCGGAGCCCAAGAAGCGGCTTCTTCGCGCAAAGACGATTGTGCCGCTCACAGTGCTCTCCTTAGCGCGGCTTCTGCCGAAAGACGCCCGGCAGCGGCTCTTACCTCCGGAGAGCATCCTACCTTCGTCTTTAGCTCCTCTTCTCATCTACACCTCGGCAAAACGCTTTTCCACTATGTCTGGCTAGGAAAAACTGTGCCAGCACAGAAAACATCTCCCATCGTGTTCTAGAAGTTGCACGGATGTCTGCCAAGTGTTTGGCAGGAAGAAAAGAAAAGTTGTCCAAAACAGCTTCCAATCGAATGTTCCTGTGATTGGAAAAGTCAGGAGAGTGCAAAGGTACTGTTTTCTATCAGTTGGCAAGGTGCGCACACAATCCCAGTGTTGTACAGCTTGCTTCTTCACCTTCCCGAAGCTGCCGCTCTCGCCGGCTGCCGGAGCCCAAGAAGCGGCTTCTTCGCGCAAAGACGATTGTGCCGCTCACAGGGCTCTCCTTAGCGCGGCTTCTGCCGAAAGACGCCCGGCAGCGGCTCTTACCTCCGGAGAGCATCCTACCTTCGTCTTTCGCGTCTTTTGTAGTCTACATCTTAGCAAAACGCTTTTCCACTATGTCTGGCTAGGAAAAACTGTGCCAGCACAGAAAACATCTCCCATCGTGTTCTAGAAGTTGCACGGATTTCTGCCAAGTGTTTGGCAGGAAGAAAAGAAAAGTTGTCCAAAACAGCTTCCAATTGAATGTTCCTGTGATTGGAAAAGTCAGGAGAGTGCAAAGGTACTGTTTTCTATCAGTTGGCAAGGTGCGCACACAATCCCAGTGTTGTACAGCTTGCTTCTTCACCTTCCCGAAGCTGCCGCTCTCGCCGGCTGCCGGAGCCCAAGAAGCGGCTTCTTCGCGCAAAGACGATTGTGCCGCTCACAGGGCTCTCCTTAGCGCGGCTTCTGCCGAAAGACGCCCGGCAGCGGCTCTTACCTCCGGAGAGCATCCTACCTTCGTCTTTAGCTCCTCTTCTCATCTACACCTCGGCAAAACGCTTTTCCACTATGTCTGGCTAGGAAAAACTGTGCCAGCACAGAAAACATCTCCCATCGTGTTCTAGAAGTTGCACGGATGTCTGCCAAGTGTTTGGCAGGAAGAAAAGAAAAGTTGTCCAAAACAGCTTCCAATCGAATGTTCCTGTGATTGGAAAAGTCAGGAGAGTGCAAAGGTACTGTTTTCTATCAGTTGGCAAGGTGCGCACACAATCCCAGTGTTGTACAGCTTGCTTCTTCACCTTCCCGAAGCTGCCGCTCTCGCCGGCTGCCGGAGCCCAAGAAGCGGCTTCTTCGCGCAAAGACGATTGTGCCGCTCACAGGGCTCTCCTTAGCGCGGCTTCTGCCGAAAGACGCCCGGCAGCGGCTCTTACCTCCGGAGAGCATCCTACCTTCGTCTTTCGCGTCTTTTGTAGTCTACATCTTAGCAAAACGCTTTTCCACTGTATCTGGCTAGGAAAAACCGTGCCAGCACAGAAAACATCTCCCATCGTGTTCTAGAAGTTGCACGGATGTCTGCCAAGTGTTTGGCAGGAAGAAAAGAAAAGTTGTCCAAAACAGCTTCCAATCGAATGTTCCTGTGATTGGAAAAGTCAGGAGAGTGCAAAGGTACTGTTCTCTATCAGTTGGCAAGGTGCGCACACAATCCCAGTGTTGTACAGCTTGCTTCTTCACCTTCCCGAAGCTGCCACTCTCAGGAGGTAAGAGCCGCTGCCGGGCGTCTTTCGGCAGAAGCCGCGCTAAGGAGAGCACTGTGAACGGCACAATCGTCTTTGCGCGAAGAAGCCGCTTCTTGGGCTCCGGCAGCCGGCGAGAGCGGCAGCTTCGGGAAGGTGAAGAAGCAAGCTGTACAACACTGGGATTGTGTGCGCACCTTGCCAACTGATAGAGAACAGTACCTTTGCACTCTCCTGACTTTTCCAATCACAGGAACATTCGATTGGAAGCTGTTTTGGACAACTTTTCTTTTCTTCCTGCCAAACACTTGGCAGACATCCGTGCAACTTCTAGAACACGATGGGAGATGTTTTCTGTGCTGGCACAGTTTTTCCTAGCCAGACATAGTGGAAAAGCGTTTTGCTAAGATGTAGACTACAAAAGACGCGAAAGACGAAGGTAGGATGCTCTCCGGAGGTAAGAGCCGCTGCCGGGCGTCTTTCGGCAGAAGCCGCGCTAAGGAGAGCACTGTGAGCGGCACAATCGTCTTTGCGCGAAGAAGCCGCTTCTTGGGCTCCGGCAGCCGGCGAGAGCGGCAGCTTCGGGAAGGTGAAGAAGCAAGCTGTACAACACTGGGATTGTGTGCGCACCTTGCCAACTGATAGAAAACAGTACCTTTGCACTCTCCTGACTTTTCCAATCACAGGAACATTCGATTGGAAGCTGTTTTGGACAACTTTTCTTCCTGCCAAACACTTGGCAGACATCCGTGCAACTTCTAGAACACGATGGGAGATGTTTTCTGTGCTGGCACAGTTTTTCCTAGCCAGACATAGTGGAAAAGCGTTTTGCTAAGATGTAGACTACAAAAGACGCGAAAGACGAAGGTAGGATGCTCTCCGGAGGTAAGAGCCGCTGCCGGGCGTCTTTCGGCAGAAGCCGCGCTAAGGAGAGCACTGTGAGCGGCACAATCGTCTTTGCGCGAAGAAGCCGCTTCTTGGGCTCCGGCAGCCGGCGAGAGCGGCAGCTTCGGGAAGGTGAAGAAGCAAGCTGTACAACACTGGGATTGTGTGCGCACCTTGCCAACTGATAGAAAACAGTACCTTTGCACTCTCCTGACTTTTCCAATCACAGGAACATTCGATTGGAAGCTGTTTTGGACAACTTTTCTTTTCTTCCTGCCAAACACTTGGCAGACATCCGTGCAACTTCTAGAACACGATGGGAGATGTTTTCTGTGCTGGCACAGTTTTTCCTAGCCAGACATAGTGGAAAAGCGTTTTGCTAAGATGTAGACTACAAAAGACGCGAAAGACGAAGGTAGGATGCTCTCCGGAGGTAAGAGCCGCTGCCGGGCGTCTTTCGGCAGAAGCCGCGCTAAGGAGAGCCCTGTGAGCGGCACAATCGTCTTTGCGCGAAGAAGCCGCTTCTTGGGCTCCGGCAGCCGGCGAGAGCGGCAGCTTCGGGAAGGTGAAGAAGCAAGCTGTACAACACTGGGATTGTGTGCGCACCTTGCCAACTGATAGAAAACAGTACCTTTGCACTCTCCTGACTTTTCCAATCACAGGAACATTCGATTGGAAGCTGTTTTGGACAACTTTTCTTTTCTTCCTGCCAAACACTTGGCAGACATCCGTGCAACTTCTAGAACACGATGGGAGATGTTTTCTGTGCTGGCACAGTTTTTCCTAGCCAGACATAGTGGAAAAGCGTTTTGCTAAGATGTAGACTACAAAAGACGCGAAAGACGAAGGTAGGATGCTCTCCGGAGGTAAGAGCCGCTGCCGGGCGTCTTTCGGCAGAAGCCGCGCTAAGGAGAGCCCTGTGAGCGGCACAATCGTCTTTGCGCGAAGAAGCCGCTTCTTGGGCTCCGGCAGCCGGCGAGAGCGGCAGCTTCGGGAAGGTGAAGAAGCAAGCTGTACAACACTGGGATTGTGTGCGCACCTTGCCAACTGATAGAAAACAGTACCTTTGCACTCTCCTGACTTTTCCAATCACAGGAACATTCGATTGGAAGCTGTTTTGGACAACTTTTCTTTTCTTCCTGCCAAACACTTGGCAGACATCCGTGCAACTTCTAGAACACGATGGGAGATGTTTTCTGTGCTGGCACAGTTTTTCCTAGCCAGACATAGTGGAAAAGCTTTTTGCCGAGGTGTAGATGAGAAGAGGAGCTAAAGACGAAGGTAGGATGCTCTCCGGAGGTAAGAGCCGCTGCCGGGCGTCTTTCGGCAGAAGCCGCGCTAAGGAGAGCCCTGTGAGCGGCACAATCGTCTTTGCGCGAAGAAGCCGCTTCTTGGGCTCCGGCAGCCGGCGAGAGCGGCAGCTTCGGGAAGGTGAAGAAGCAAGCTGTACAACACTGGGATTGTGTGCGCACCTTGCCAACTGATAAAAAACAGTACCTTTGCACTCTCCTGACTTTTCCAATCACAGGAACATTCGATTGGAAGCTGTTTTGGACAACTTTTCTTTTCTTCCTGCCAAACACTTGGCAGACATCCGTGCAACTTCTAGAACACGATGGGAGATGTTTTCTGTGCTGGCACAGTTTTTCCTAGCCAGACATAGTGGAAAAGCGTTTTGCTAAGATGTAGACTACAAAAGACGCGAAAGACGAAGGTAGGATGCTCTCCGGAGGTAAGAGCCGCTGCCGGGCGTCTTTCGGCAGAAGCCGCGCTAAGGAGAGCACTGTGAGCGGCACAATCGTCTTTGCGCGAAGAAGCCGCTTCTTGGGCTCCGGCAGCCGGCGAGAGCGGCAGCTTCGGGAAGGTGAAGAAGCAAGCTGTACAACACTGGGATTGTGTGCGCACCTTGCCAACTGATAGAAAACAGTACCTTTGCACTCTCCTGACTTTTCCAATCACAGGAACATTCGATTGGAAGCTGTTTTGGACAACTTTTCTTTTCTTCCTGCCAAACACTTGGCAGACATCCGTGCAACTTCTAGAACACGATGGGAGATGTTTTCTGTGCTGGCACAGTTTTTCCTAGCCAGACATAGTGGAAAAGCTTTTTGTCGAGGTGTAGATGAGAAGAGGAGCTAAAGACGAAGGTAGGATGCTCTCCGGAGGTAAGAGCCGCTGCCGGGCGTCTTTCGGCAGAAGCCGCGCTAAGGAGAGCCCTGTGAGCGGCACAATCGTCTTTGCGCGAAGAAGCCGCTTCTTGGGCTCCGGCAGCCGGCGAGAGCGGCAGCTTCGGGAAGGTGAAGAAGCAAGCTGTACAACACTGGGATTGTGTGCGCACCTTGCCAACTGATAGAAAACAGTACCTTTGCACTCTCCTGACTTTTCCAATCACAGGAACATTCGATTGGAAGCTGTTTTGGACAACTTTTCTTTTCTTCCTGCCAAACACTTGGCAGACATCCGTGCAACTTCTAGAACACGATGGGAGATGTTTTCTGTGCTGGCACAGTTTTTCCTAGCCAGACATAGTGGAAAAGCGTTTTGCTAAGATGTAGACGACAAGAGAGGCTAAAGAGTGGATGTTAGCAAATGACACCCATCTTCAAAAAAGGCAATTAAGAGGACTCGCCATAGTACAAACCAGCCAGCCTCTTTTTTATCCCCAGGAAGTTGATGAAGCAGCTCTTCCTGGAAATCCTTGCCAGGCACATGACAGATGACCAAATAATGTAGTTAGCATGATTTTTCAGGGGAATTTCATGCTGAACATCACTTTAAACTCCTCTGATGAATCAACTTGACTGGTAGATGAAGGGAATATTATCTGCCTGGGCTTCAGGGAGGTTTTTGACATACCTCTACATGGCATCACACATACATATGGAAGCAATAGTGCAAAGGGGAGGGAATCAGTGTCTTTTCAGTGATGCTGAGGGAAAAGACAAGAGGCAGTGGGCACACACTGAAATACAGGAGATTGCCTTTGAACATCAGTAAATGTTTCTTTACTGTCAGGGTGACTGAACCACGGCACAGACTGCCCAGAAAGATTGTGGAGCCTGGATCTTTGAAGACATTAAAAGTACACCCAGATAGAATCCTGGGCAAGAGGCTCTAGGTATCCTGGTTTAGGCAGGGGGGTTGGGCCTGGTTAGCCCCACCAACCCCTTCCACTCTCTTTCATTCTGTGCTAGTGAATTCTCTTCAAGATGCATTTCAAAGCACTGGCATGACAAAGTTCTGTGCAGACAGAGATCCAAATGGACATGGCATCTAAGTTCCTTAAGCAGTGTTCAAGAAGAATGTAAAACTCTGGCACAAGTGTCTCTTCCCTAACTGAATCCCTTTCATGGGAAAATTCCCAGCTCTAGAAAGATCTTCTGATACGCATGCTTAAGACTGACACTGGCTGAGCAAATTTCTCCCTATGTATATCTAAGACCAGT
The DNA here is from genome assembly GCF_035770615.1 of Melospiza melodia melodia. Lineage (NCBI taxonomy): Eukaryota > Metazoa > Chordata > Aves > Passeriformes > Passerellidae > Melospiza > Melospiza melodia. Next base: position 64,963,392 of record NC_086198.1, on the reverse strand, counting down.
TAGGATCTTCACCCAAAGTGCAGTCAACATAGTCACAGAATGCCTATTGTTAAGAAGTGACAGCTTCCATCAGAATGGCAGCTATTGGTCCACAAAATGGATTAATGGATGGGAATTATCTACGTGGGTTAAAAACAAAAATAAAGAGTTGGTCTTTATTTATCAATTTCATGGCAATATTGATAAGGGAAGAAAAAGATCTAAGTCCTTGACTTTCTGGACTCGAGGAAAGATTTTAAAAATTCCTTGTAAAAATGTATGATCACAATCAGACTATTGAAACCATTTTAGTTGGGAACAAAGTTCCAAAATTGTCTAGATAGTGGCAAAGAAGCCAAGAAAATAGGAAAGAAACAAAAAGAGAGCAAAAGAGTCAGCTTCAGTGTACAAGCTCGTTCTAGAAGTAGTCTGCTGGGAAAAGGAACCCCCAGCTAAATTTCCAATGTATTCCTGCGCTTGATTCAGTAACTGGTCAATGTAAAAACCAATCCTTTTGTACAACTTCTTCCAGCAACAAAAACTCCAACAGGTTGACACTACCATCATGCCTGTTCCAGACATATTTAAAAGAGAAATGATGATTTTCTTGAAAACCTACTTACATAAAAGTTGCAAGATGGTGGAGGGATTCCCACATCCTCCTTCCTCCATCTGGCTTGAAAGTATATTTGATAAAATATGCAACAAAGCACATGATTTATAAGGGAGAGTCAAATGGATGATTTGGGAATCGATCTCTTGTTGATAGTAAACTTCATATCCACTCGGTGTGACCTTTTTAAAACAAAATGTGGAGCTGAGGCATGAATCTGCCACAACAATTGTAAAGCAAACATACACACTCCCCTTCATATGCCCCCCCCTCCACACACACCTAGGCACACACAGAGATCAGCATAGCAGATCATGAACACCTTGGAAAAGACTGAAATGCTAAATGCCTCTCTTGATGGGCAAAAGAGCTGGTGCAGTAATTCAAATGCCTGGTACAAAAATTCTGTTTAATATTTAGCTCCTATTTAAAACACAGCTTTTCATTTCATTCTATTTACAGAATATTTTCATTTCATTTGTTTCTTTAAAATTACTTAGTTCTCACCTGTTGTATGTCTAGGAATATTTTCTTCCAAAAATAGAAAAAAATAGATGATATCTTTTCAGCAGAAAACATTGGTTGATACAATTTTAAACCATCATGATATGGAAGAATTCTTCTGTCCCTCTCGAAGGTGGAAGAAGCATTTGGATCACAGATCATCTACAATGAAATACTTGACATGTTTAAGATGCTTTCAATCAATTTTGATCGTCAATTGCTTATTTGTTGTAAACAGTAATTTTTCAGTGAAGGGAAAGCGTGTGTGGTATATCTACATGATATGTTCAAAGGCAGTTCCTACTAATGGCCAGGCTGAATTCCAGTAAATAATGTCCCGAATGATATTTTGCCGCCTTCTTTGGCACTTCATGAAATCTTACCCCGATGAAGTGCTGAAACACAGAGATTTTCTCTTAGAGAGTGTCTCATGTTGTAACCTATCCCATGGATTTTATGCTGTAATTCTTATCTCTTTTAAAATTTACTATCTTCTGTACAGTTTTCATGAAACTTTCTGTTACAGTAGTGAATAGCACAGATAAATGTCATTTTGTACAACTTTGAATTTACCCCAAGAGCTGAGAGAAAACTTGATCCTATACTTCAATCCGAGTTTCTTCTATAGTCCAACTTTGTTTCTCTACCATCAAGCTTCTCCTTTGTTGCTGCTCCAAGCCCCGTCCAAGGTGACCTTGAATACTTTCAGGGATGGGACACCCACAACTTCTCTGGGCAACCTGTTCCAGTGTTCCAGCACTCCCACAGTAAAAAAGGCCTTCCTTTCATCTAATATGTGTAGGAAATCATAAATCTAGGCATAGAAGCTTGGAGTGCAAATTTGAAATTCTTTGGATTTGAAGCACATTTTATATGAATACTGACTTACAGATGACTAAAAGATGTTGATGGGCATTTGAGCTGACAAGTTTTGAAAAAGTGCACGGAAATTAAAATTGAAACCACTAAAATTAAAAACTCCTTGCCATTTTCTTTTTCCTCTCCTATTCAAAATTGCATATGTCAGATATCAGTGCTTCATGCAAACCTCTCAGATGCTCTCAGAGAAAAAGCTTTTCTTTCAGACTAAGTTGCGGTTGACGTAGAACACTAGCAGGAGTGAAAGATTTTCTGGGCATTGAGGCAGCCCGTTCTCCTTGGATTTGTGTGCAGAATGCATTTTATCCAAACTGGAAAATAGATCCCAGCTCTGTTCTATTCATCATTCTTACTTCATCAGGCCAGAAGATTCTGTGAAAAGTAGCCTGTGGACCTTGAAGACAGCGCATGTGAACCAGATGAGAGGTGATAGAGAAGTTGAGGGAGAGAAGAAAGAGCATATGGCTGAAACCAGAAAGTATTTCTCCACGTGATCATGGAAGATTGCAGGAGCCACTTGGTACTATCAAACCAGCCCGACTTGGCACTGGTGCCACTATGGGTCTGGGAGCCATGTTGCATATCGTACATTTTAAGGAGCCAGCTGGCCACACCCAGCCATATGCCCCCAAACACAAACCAAGCCCTTTTCTCTGGCAAACAAAACTCAGCTGCCCTGCTTCTGGATGGCAGATTGCAGGAGCCACTTGGTACTATCAAACCAGCCCAACTTGGCACTGGTGCCACCTTGGCTCTGGGAACCATCCTGCCTATTGTAGCTTTTCAGGAGCCAGCCGGTCACTCCCAGCCATAGGCCCCCAAACAGAAACCTCGGCCCGTTTCCCTGGCAAACAAAAGTAAGCTGCCCCGCTTCTGGATGGCAGATTGCAGGAGCTACTTAGTACTATCAAATCAGCCCGACTTGGCACAGGTGCCACCTTGGATCTGGGAACCATCCTGTGTATCGTGGATTTTCAGGGGCCAGCCGGCCACTCTCAGCCATATGCCCCCAAACACAAACCACGGACCTTTTCTCTGGCAAACAAAAATCAGCTGCCCCACTTCTGGATGGCAGATTGCAGGAGCCACTTGGGACTATCACACCAGCACAACATGGCACTGCTGCCACCTTGGATCTGGGAACAATCCTGCGTATCGTACATATTCAGGAACCAGCCGAACACTCCCAGCCACAGGCCCCCAAACACAAACAACGGCCCATTTCCCTGGCAAACAAAACTCAGCTGCCCCGCTTCTGGATGGCAGTTTGCAGGAGCCACTTGGGACTATCAAACCAGCCCGACTTGGTAATGGTACCACCTTGGATCTGGGAACCATCCGGCGTATCGTGGATTTTCAGGGGCCAGCCGGTCATTCCCAGCCATATGCTCCCAAACACAAACCTCGGCCCTTTTCTCTGGCAAACAAAACTCAACTGCCCCTCTTCTGGATGGCAAATTGCAGGACGCACTTGGTACTACAAAAAGAGCCCGACTTGGCAGTGGTGCCACCTTGGCTCTGGGAACCATCCTGCGTATCGAGCATTTTAAGGAGCCAGCCGGCAATTCCCAGCCGTATGCCCCAAAAAGAAACCACGGACCTTTTCTCTGGCAAAAAAAACTCAGCTGTCCCGCTTCTGGATGGCAGATTGCAGGAGTCACTTTGAACCATACAACCAGCCTTACTTGGCACTGGTGCCACCTTGGATCTGGGAACCATCCTGCCTATCGTTGATTTTCAGGGGCCAGCCTACCACTCTCGGCCATAGGCCCCCAAACACAAACCACAGCCCTTTTCTCTAGCAAACAAAATTTAGCTGCCCCGCTTCTGGATGGCAAATTGCAGGAGACACTGGGTACTACAAAAACAGCCCGACTTGGCACTGGTGCCACCTTGCGTCTGGTTACCATGCGGCGTATCGTGCATTTTAAGGAGCCAGGTGGCCACTCCCAGCCATATGCCCCCAAACACAACCCATGGCCCTTTTCTCTGGCAAACAAAACTCAGCTGCCCCGCTTCTGGATGGCAGATTGCAGGAGGCACTTGGTACTATCAAACCAGCCCGACTTGGCACTGGTGCCACCTTTGGTCTGGGAACCATCCTGCGTATTGTGGATTGTCAGGAGACAGCCGACCACTCTCGGCCACAGACCCCAATCAAAAACAAAGGTCCGTTTCCCTGGCAAAAAAAACTCAGCTGCCCCGCTTCTGGATGGGAGATTGCAGGAGGCACTTGACACTGTCAAACGAGCCCCACTTTGTACTGGTGCCACCTTGGGTCTGGGAACCATGCTGCGTATCGTGGATTTTCAGGAGCCAGCCGGCCACTGCCAGCCACAGGCCCCCAAACAAAAACCACAGCCTTTTTCTCTGGCAAACAAAACTCAGCTGCCCCGCTTCTGGATGGCAGATTGCAGGAGCCACTTGGTACTATCAAACCAGCCCGACTTGGCACTGGTGCCACCTTGGGTCTGGGAACCATCCTGCCTATCGTGGATTTTAAGGAGCCAGCCGGCTACTCCCAGCCACAGGCCCCCAACAAAAACCACGGCCCTTTTTTCTCGCAAACAAAACTTAGCTGCCTCACTTCTGGATGGCAGATTGCAGGAGCCACTTGGTGTAATCAAACCAGCCCGACTTGGCACTGGTGCCACCTTGGGTCTGGGAACCATCCTGCGTATCGTGGATTCTAAGGAGCCAGCCGGCTACTCCCAGCCACAGGCCCCCAACAAAAACCACGGCCCTTTTTTCTCGCAAACAAAACTTAGCTGCCTCACTTCTGGATGGCAGATTGCAGGAGCCACTTGGTGTAATCAAACCAGCCCGACTTGGCACTGGTGCCACCTTGGGTCTGGGAACCATCCTGCGTATCGTGGATTCTAAGGAGCCAGCCGGCCACTCCCAGCCACAGGCCCCCAAACAAAATCAACGGCGCTGTTCCCTGGAAAACAAAACACGCCTGCCAACTTTTTGATGGAGTTTGCAGGAACCACTTGGTATTATCAAACCAGCCCAACTTGGCACTGGTGCCACCTTGGGTCTGAATACCATGCTGCGTATCGTGGTTTCTAAGGAGCCAGCCGGCCACTCCCAGTCACAGGCCCCCAAACACAAACAACGGCGCTTTTCCCTGGAAAACAAAACTCGCCTGCCAACTATTTCATGGCAGATTGCAGGAGCCACTTGGTACTATCAAACCAGCCCGACTTGGCACTGGTGCCACCATGGGTCTGGTCACCATCCTGCCTATCGTAACTTTTCAGGAGCCAGCCGGTCACTCCCAGCCATAGGCCCTGAGACACAAACCTCGGCCCGTTTCCCTGGCAAACAAAAGTAAGCTGCCCCGCTTCTGGATGGCAGATTGCAGGAGCCACTTGGTACTATCAAACAAGCCCAACTTGGCACTGGTGCCACCTCTGGTCTGGGAACCATCCTGCGTATCGTGGATTCTAAGGAGCCATCCGGCCACTCCCACCCACAGGCCCCCAAACACAAACAACGGCGCTTTTCCCTGGAAAAAAAAGTAAGCTGCCCCGCTTCTGGATGGCGGATTGCAGGAGCCACTTGGTACTATCAAACCAGCCCGACTAGGCACTGGTGCCACCTCTGGTCTGGGAACCATCCTGCGTATCATGGGTTCTAAGGAGCCAGTCGGCAACTCCCAGCCACAGGCCCCCAAACACAAACCTCGGCCCGTTTCCCTGGCAAACAAAATTAAGCTGCCCCGCTTCTGGATGGCAGATTGCAGGACGCACTTGGTACTATCAGACCAGCCCGACTTGGCACTGGTGCCACCTCTGGTCTGGGAACCATCCTGCGTATCGTGGATTCTAAGGAGCCAACCGGCCACTCCCAGCCACAGGCCCCCAAACACAAACAACGGCGCTTTTCCCTAGATAACAAACTCGCCTGCCAAATTTCTGATGGCAGATTGCAGGAGCCACTTGGTACTATCAAACCAGCCCAACTTGGCACTGGTGCCACCATGGGTCTGGTCACCATCCTGCCTATCGTAGCTTTTCAGGAGCCAGCCGGTCACTCCCAGCCATAGGCCCCCAGACACAAACCTCGGCACGTTTCCCTGGCAAACAAAAGTAATCTGTCCCGCTTCTGGATGGCAGATTGCAGGACGCACTTGGTAGTATCAAACCAGCCCGACTTGGCACTGGTGCCACCTCTGGTCTGGGAACCATCCTGCGTATCGTGGATTCTAATTAGCCAGCCGGCCACTCCCAGCCACAGGCCCCCAAACACAAACAACGGCGCTTTTCCCTGGAAAACAAAACTCGCCTGCCAACTTTTTGATGGCAGATTGCAGGAGCCACTTGGTACTATCAAACCAGCCCAACTTGGCACTGGTGCCACCATAGGTCTGGTCACCATCCTGCCTATCGTAGCTTTTCAGGAGCCAGCAGGTCACCCCCAGCCATAGGCCCCGAGAAAAAAACCTCGGCCCGTTTCCCTGGCAAAAAAAAGTAAGCTACCCCGCTTCTGGATGGCAGTTTGCAGGACGCACTTGGTAGTATCAAACCAGCCCAACTTGGCACTGGTGCCACCTTGGGTCTGGGAACCATCCTGCGTATCGTGGATTCTGAGGAGCCCGCCGGCCACTCCCTGCCACAGGCACCCAAACACAAACAACGGCGCTTTTCCCTGGAAAACAAAACTCGCCTGCCAACTTTTTGATGGCGGATTGCAGGAGCCACTTGGTACTATCAAACCAGCCCAACTTGGCACTGGTGCCACCATGGATATGGTCACCATCCTGACTATCGTAGCTTTTCAGGACCTAGCAGGTCACTCCCAGCCATAGGCGCCCAGACAAAAACCTCGGCCCGTTTCCCTGGCAAACAAAAGTAAGCTGCCCCGCTTCTGGATGGCAGATTGCAGGAACCACTTGGTACTATAAAACCAGCCCGACTTGGCACTGGTGCCACGTCAGGTCTGGGAACCATCCTGCGTATCGTGGATTCTAAGGAGCCAGCCGGCCACTCCCACCCACAGGCCCCCAAACACAAACAACGGCGCTTTTCCCTGGAAAACAAAACTCGCCTGCCAACTTTTTGAGGGCAGATTGCAGGAGCCACTTGGTACTATCAAACCAGCCCAACTTGGCACTGGTGCCACCATGGGTCTGCTCCCCATCCTGCCTATCGTAGCTTTTCAGGAGCCAGCCGGTCACTCCCAGCCATAGGCCCCCAGACACAAACCTCGGCCCGTTTCCCTGGCAAACAAAAGTAAGCTGCCCCGCTTCTGGATGGCAGATTGCAGGACGCACTTGGTACTATCAAACCAGCCCGACTTGTCACTGGTGCCACCTCTGGTCTGGGAACCATGCCGCGTATCGTGGATTCTAAGGAGCCAGCCGGCCACTCCCAGCCACAGGCCCCCAAACACAAACAATGGCGCTTTTCCCTGGAAAACAAAACTCGCCTGCCAACTTTTTGATGGCGGATTGCAGGAGCCACTTGGTACTATCAAAGCAGCCCAACTTGTCACTGGTGCCACAATGGATGTGGTCACCATCCTGCCTATCGTAGCTTTTCAGGACCTCGCCGGTCACTCCCAGCCATAGGCGCCCAGACACAAAGCTCGGCCCGTTTCCCTGGCACACAAAAGTAAGCTGCCCCGCTTCTGGATGGCAGATTGCAGGAACCACTTGGTACTATAAAACCAGCCCGACTTGGCGCTGGTGCCACCTCTGGTCTGGGAACCATCCTGCGTATCGTGGATTCTAAGGAGCCAGCCGGTCACTCCAGCCACAGGCCCCCAGACAAAAACAACGGCGCTTTTCCCTGGAAAACAAAACTCGCCTGCCAACTTTTTGATGGCAGATTGCAGGAGCCACTTGGTACTATCAAACCAGCCCAACTTGACACTGGTGCCACCATGGGTCTGGTCACCATCCTGCCTATCGTAGCTTTCCAGGAGCCAGCCGGTCACTCCCAGCCATAGGCCCCCAGTCACAAACCTCGGCCCGTTTCCCTGGCAAACAAAAGTAAGCTGCCCCGCTTCTGGATGGCAGATTGCAGGAGCCACTTGGTACTATCAAACCAGCCCAACTTGGAACTGGTGCCACCTTGGGTCTGGGAACCATGCTGCGTATCGCAGATTCTAAGGCGCCAGTCGGCCACTCCCAGCCACAAGCCCCCAAACACAAACAACGGCGCTTTTCTCTGGCAAACAAAACTCAACTGCCCCTCTTCTGGATGGCAAATTGCAGGACGCACTTGGTACTATAAAAACAGCCCGACTTGGCACTGGTGCCACCTTGGGTCTGGGAACCATCGTGCGTATCGATCTTTTTAATGAGACAGCCGGCCACTCCCAGCCATATGCCCCCGAACACAACCCACGGCCCTTTCCTCTGGCAAACAAAACTCAGCTGCACCGCTTCTGGATGGCAGATTGCAGGAGCCACTTGGTACTATCAAACCAGCACGACTTGGCACTGGTGCCACCTTGGGTCTGGGAACCCTCCTGCGTATTGTGGATTGTCAGGAGCCAGCTGAACACTCTCGGCCACAGACCCCAATCAAAAACAACGGCCCGTTTCACAGGCAAACAAAACTCAGCTGCCCCGCTTCTGGATGGGAGATTGCAGGAGGCACTTGACACTGTGAAACCAGCCCCACTTGGCACTGGTGCCACCTTGGGTCTGGGAACCATGCTGCGTATCATGGATTTTCAGGAGCCAGCCGGCCACTCCCAGCCATAGGCCCCCAAACAAAAACCACAGCCTTTTTCTCTGGCAAACAAAATTCAGCTGCCCCACTTCTGGATGGCAGATTGCAGGAGCCACTTGGGACTATCACACCAGCACAACATGGCACTGGTGCCACCTTGGATCTGGGAACCATCCGGCGTATAGTGGATTTTCAGGGGTCAGCCGGTCACTCTCAGCCATAGGCCCCAAACACAAACCACGGCCCTTTTCTCTGGAAAACAAAACTCAACTGCCCCTCTTCTGGATGGCAGATTGCAGGAGCCACTGGGTACTATGAAACCAGCCCTACTTGGCACTGGTGCCACCTTGGGTCTGGGAACCATGCTGCGTATCATGGATTTTCAGGAGCCAGCCGTCCACTGCCAGCCACAGGCCCCGAAACACAAACAACAGCCTTTTTCTCTGGCAAACAAAATTCAGCTGCCCCGCTTCTGGATGGCAGATTGCAGGAACCACTTGGTACTATCAAATCAGCCCGACTTGGCACAGGTGCCACCTTGGATCTGGGAACCATCCTGTGTATCGTGGATTTTCAGGGGCCAGCCGGCCACTCTCAGCCATATGCCCCCAAACACAAACCACGGACCTTTTCTCTGGCAAACAAAAATCAGCTGCCCCACTTCTGGATGGCAGATTGCAGGAGCCACTTGGGACTATCACACCAGCACAACATGGCACTGCTGCCACCTTGGATCTGGGAACAATCCTGCGTATCGTACATATTCAGGAACCAGCCGGCCACTGCCAGCCACAGGCCCCCAAACAAAAACCACAGCCTTTTTCTCTGGCAAACAAAACTCAGCTGCCCCGCTTCTGGATGGCAGATTGCAGGAGCCACTTGGTACTATCAAACCAGCCCGACTTGGCACTGGTGCCACCTTGGGTCTGGGAACCATCCTGCCTATCGTGGATTTTAAGGAGCCAGCCGGCTACTCCCAGCCACAGGCCCCCAACAAAAACCACGGCCCTTTTTTCTCGCAAACAAAACTTAGCTGCCTCACTTCTGGATGGCAGATTGCAGGAGCCACTTGGTGTAATCAAACCAGCCCGACTTGGCACTGGTGCCACCTTGGGTCTGGGAACCATCCTGCGTATCGTGGATTCTAAGGAGCCAGCTGGCTACTCCCAGCCACAGGCCCCCAACAAAAACCACGGCCCTTTTTTCTCGCAAACAAAACTTAGCTGCCTCACTTCTGGATGGCAGATTGCAGGAGCCACTTGGTGTAATCAAACCAGCCCGGCTTGGCACTGGTGCCACCTTGGGTCTGGGAACCATCCTGCGTATCGTGGATTCTAAGGAGCCAGCCGGCCACTCCCAGCCACAGGCCCCCAAACAAAATCAACGGCGCTGTTCCCTGGAAAACAAAACACGCCTGCCAACTTTTTGATGGAGTTTGCAGGAACCACTTGGTATTATCAAACTAGCCCAACTTGGCACTGGTGCCACCTTGGGTCTGAATACCATGCTGCGTATCGTGGTTTCTAAGGAGCCAGCCGGCCACTCCCAGTCACAGGCCCCCAAACACAAACAACGGCGCTTTTCCCTGGAAAACAAAACTCGCCTGCCAACTTTTTCATGGCAGATTGCAGGAGCCACTTGGTACTATCAAACCAGCCCGACTTGGCACTGGTGCCACCATGGGTCTGGTCACCATCCTGCCTATCGTAACTTTTCAGGAGCCAGCCGGTCACTCCCAGCCATAGGCCCTGAGACACAAACCTCGGCCCGTTTCCCTGGCAAACAAAAGTAAGCTGCCCCGCTTCTGGATGGCAGATTGCAGGAGCCACTTGGAACTATCAAACCAGCCCAACTTGGCACTGGTGCCACCTCTGGTCTGGGAACCATCCTGCGTATCGTGGATTCTAAGGAGCCATCCGGCCACTCCCACCCACAGGCCCCCAAACACAAACAACGGCGCTTTTCCCTGGAAAAAAAAGTAAGCTGCCCCGCTTCTGGATGGCGGATTGCAGGAGCCACTTGGTACTATCAAACCAGCCCGACTAGGCACTGGTGCCACCTCTGGTCTGGGAACCATCCCGCGTATCGTGGATTCTAAGGAGCCAGTCGGCAACTCCCAGCCACAGGCCCCCAAACACAAACAACGGCCCGTTTCCCTGGCAAACAAAAGTAAGCTGCCCCGCTTCTGGATGGCAGATTGCAGAAGCCACTTGGTACTATCAAACTAGCCCAACTTGGCACTGGTGCCACCTCTGGTCTGGGAACCATCCTGCGTATCATGGGTTCTAAGGAGCCAGTCGGCAACTCCCAGCCACAGGCCCCCAAACACAAACCTCGGCCCGTTTCCCTGGCAAACAAAATTAAGCTGCCCCGCTTCTGGATGGCAGATTGCAGGACGCACTTGGTACTATCAGACCAGCCCGACTTGGCACTGGTGCCACCTCTGGTCTGGGAACCATCCTGCGTATCGTGGATTCTAAGGAGCCAACCGGCCACTCCCAGCCACAGGCCCCCAAACACAAACAACGGCGCTTTTCCCTAGATAACAAACTCGCCTGCCAAATTTCTGATGGCAGATTGCAGGAGCCACTTGGTACTATCAAACCAGCCCAACTTGGCACTGGTGCCACCATGGGTCTGGTCACCATCCTGCCTATCGTAGCTTTTCAGGAGCCAGCCGGTCACTCCCAGCCATAGGCCCCCAGACACAAACCTCGGCCCGTTTCCCTGGCAAACAAAAGTAATCTGTCCCGCTTCTGGATGGCAGATTGCAGGACGCACTTGGTAGTATCAAACCAGCCCGACTTGGCACTGGTGCCACCTCTGGTCTGGGAACCATCCTGCGTATCGTGGATTCTAATTAGCCAGCCGGCCACTCCCAGCCACAGGTCCCCAAACACAAACAACGGCGCTTTTCCCTGGAAAACAAAACTCGCCTGCCAACTTTTTGATGGCAGATTGCAGGAGCCACTTGGTACTATCAAACCAGCCCAACTTGGCACTGGTGCCACCATAGGTCTGGTCACCATCCTGCCTATCGTAGCTTTTCAGGAGCCAGCAGGTCACCCCCAGCCATAGGCCCCGAGAAAAAAACCTCGGCCCGTTTCCCTGGCAAAAAAAAGTAAGCTACCCCGCTTCTGGATGGCAGTTTGCAGGACGCACTTGGTAGTATCAAACCAGCCCAACTTGGCACTGGTGCCACCTTGGGTCTGGGAACCATCCTGCGTATCATGGATTCTGAGGAGCCCGCCGGCCACTCCCTGCCACAGGCACCCAAACACAAACAACGGCGCTTTTCCCTGGAAAACAAAACTCGCCTGCCAACGTTTTGATGGCGGATTGCAGGAGCCACTTGGTACTATCAAACCAGCCCAACTTGGCACTGGTGCCACCATGGATATGGTCACCATCCTGACTATCGTAGCTTTTCAGGACCTAGCAGGTCACTCCCAGCCATAGGCGCCCAGACAAAAACCTCGGCCCGTTTCCCTGGCAAACAAAAGTAAGCTGCCCCGCTTCTGGATGGCAGATTGCAGGAACCACTTGGTACTATAAAACCAGCCCCACTTGGCACTGGTGCCACCTTGGGTCTGGGAACCATCCTGCGTATCGTGGATTCTAAGGAGCCAGCCGGCCACTCCCACCCACAGGCCCCCAAACACAAACAACGGCGCTTTTCCCTGGAAAACAAAACTCGCCTGCCAACTTTTTGAGGGCAGATTGCAGGAGCCACTTGGTACTATCAAACCAGCCCAACTTGGCACTGGTGCCACCATGGGTCTGGTCACCATCCTGCCTATCATAGCTTTTCAGGAGCCAGCCGGTCACTCCCAGCCATAGGCCCCCAGACACAAACCTCGGCCCGTTTCCCTGGCAAACAAAAGTAAGCTGCCCCGCTTCTGGATGGCAGATTGCAGGATGCACTTGGTACTATCAAACCAGCCCGACTTGTCACTGGTGCCACCTCTGGTCTGGGAACCATGCCGCGTATCGTGGATTCTAAGGAGCCAGCCGGCCACTCCCAGCCACAGGCCCCCAAACACAAACAATGGCGCTTTTCCCTGGAAAACAAAACTCAACTGCCCCTCTTCTGGATGGCAAATTGCAGGACGCACTTGGTACTATAAAAACAGCCCGACTTGGCACTGGTGCCACCTTGGGTCTGGGAACCATCGTGCGTATCGATCTTTTTAATGAGACAGCCGGCCACTCCCAGCCATATGCCCCCGAACACAACCCACGGCCCTTTCCTCTGGCAAACAAAACTCAGCTGCCCCGCTTCTGGATGGGAGATTGCAGGAGGCACTTGACACTGTGAAACCAGCCCCACTTGGCACTGGTGCCACCTTGGGTCTGGGAACCATGCTGCGTATCATGGATTTTCAGGAGCCAGCCGGCCACTCCCAGCCATAGGCCCCCAAACAAAAACCACAGCCTTTTTCTCTGGCAAACAAAATTCAGCTGCCCCACTTCTGGATGGCAGATTGCAGGAGCCACTTGGGACTATCACACCAGCACAACATGGCACTGGTGCCACCTTGGATCTGGGAACCATCCGGCGTATAGTGGATTTTCAGGGGTCAGCCGGTCACTCTCAGCCATAGGCCCCAAACACAAACCACGGCCCTTTTCTCTGGAAAACAAAACTCAACTGCCCCTCTTCTGGATGGCAGATTGCAGGAGCCACTGGGTACTATGAAACCAGCCCTACTTGGCACTGGTGCCACCTTGGGTCTGGGAACCATGCTGCGTATCATGGATTTTCAGGAGCCAGCCGTCCACTGCCAGCCACAGGCCCCGAAACACAAACAACAGCCTTTTTCTCTGGCAAACAAAATTCAGCTGCCCCGCTTCTGGATGGCAGATTGCAGGAACCACTTGGTACTAACAAACCAGCCCGACTTGGCACTGGTGCCACCTTGGGTCTGGGAACCATCCTGCGTATCGTGGATTCTAAGGAGCCAGCTGGCCACTCCCAGCCACAGGCCCCAAAACACACAACGGCGCTTTTCCCTGGAAAACAAAACTCGTCTGCCAACTTTTTGATGGCAGATTGCAGGAGCCACTTGGTACTATCAAACCAGCCCAACTTGGCACTGGTGCCACCATGGGTCTGGTCACCATCCTGCCTATCGTAGCTTTTCAGGAGCCAGCCGGTCACTCCCAGCCATAGGCCGCCAGACACAAACCTCGGCCTGTTTCCCTGGCACACAAAAGTAAGCTACCGCACTTCTGGATGGCAGATTGCAGGAGCCACTTTGCACCATCAAACCAGCCCGACTTGGCACTGGTGCCACCTCTGGTCTGGGAACCATGCTGCGTATCGTGGATTCTAAGGAGCCAGCCGGCCACTCCCAGCCACAGGCCCCCAAACACAAACAACGGCGCTTTTCCCTGGAAAACAAAACTCGCCTGCCAACATTTTGATGGCAGAGTGCAGGAGCCACTTGGTACTATCAAACCAGCCCAACTTGGCACTGGTGCCACCATGGGTCTGGTCACCATCCTGCCTATCGTAGCTTTTCAGGAGCCAGCCGGTCACTCCCAGCCATAGGCCCCCAGAATAAAACCTCGGTCCGTTTCCCTGGAAAACAAAAGTAAGCTGCCCTGCTTCTGGATGGCAGATTGCAGGAGCCACTTGGTGTTATCAAACCAGCCCGACTTGGCACTGGTGCCACCTTGGGTCTGGGAACCATCCTGCGTATCGTGTGTTCTAAGGAGCCAGCCGGCCACTCTCAGCCACAGTCCCCCAAACACAAACAACGGCGCTTTTCCCTGGAAAACAAAACTGGCCTGCCAACTTTTTGATGGCAGATTGCAGGAGCCACTTGGTACTATCAAACCAGCCCAAATTGGCACTGGTGCCACCATGGGTCTGGTCACCATCCTGCCTATCGTAGCTTTTCAGGAGCCAGCCGGCCAGTCCCAGCCATAGGTCCCCAGACAAATACCTCGGCCCGTTTCCCTGGCAAACAAAAGTCAGCTGCCCCGCTTCTGGATGGCAGATTGCAGGAGCCACTTGGTACTATCAAACCAGCCCAACTTGACACTGGTGCCACCTTGGCTCTGGGAACCATGCTGCGTAACCCGGATTCTAAGACGACAGGCAGCCACTGCCAGCCACCGCCCTCCAAACAAAATCAACGGCGCTTTTCCCTGGAAAACAAAACTCGCCTGACAACTTTTAGATGGCAGATTGCAGGAGCCAGTTGGTACCATCAAACCAGCCCAACTTGGCACTGGTGCCACCTTGGGTCTGGGAACCATCCTGCCTATCGTGGATTTTAAGGAGCCAGCCGGCTACTCCCAGCCACAGGCCCCCAACAAAAACCACGGCCCTTTTTTCTCGCAAACAAAACTTAGCTGCCTCACTTCTGGATGGCAGATTGCAGGAGCCACTTGGTGTAATCAAACCAGCCCGACTTGGCACTGGTGCCACCTTGGGTCTGGGAACCATCCTGCCTATCGTGGATTCTAAGGAGCCAGCCGGCTACTCCCAGCCACAGGCCCCCAACAAAAACCACGGCCCTTTTTTCTCGCAAACAAAACTTAGCTGCCTCACTTCTGGATGGCAGATTGCAGGAGCCACTTGGTGTAATCAAACCAGCCCGACTTGGCACTGGTGCCACCTTGGGTCTGGGAACCATCCTGCGTATCGTGGATTCTAAGGAGCCAGCCGGCCACTCCCAGCCACAGGCCCCCAAACAAAATCAACGGCGCTGTTCCCTGGAAAACAAAACACGCCTGCCAACTTTTTGATGGAGTTTGCAGGAACCACTTAGTATTATCAAACCAGCCCAACTTGGCACTGGTGCCACCTTGGGTCTGGATACCATGCTGCGTATCGTGGATTCTAAGGAGCCAGCCGGCCACTCCCAGCCACAGGCCCCCAAACACAACAACGGCGCTTTTCCCTGGAAAACAAAACTCGCCTGCCAACTTTTTCATGGCAGATTGCAGGAGCCACTTGGTACTATCAAACCAGCCCGACTTGGCACTGGTGCCACCATGGGTCTGGTCACCATCCTGCCTATCGTAACTTTTCAGGAGCCAGCCGGTCACTCCCAGCCATAGGCCCTGAGACACAAACCTCGGCCCGTTTCCCTGGCAAACAAAAGTAAGCTGCCCCGCTTCTGGATGGCAGATTGCAGGAGCCACTTGGTACTATCAAACCAGCCCAACTTGGCACTGGTGCCACCATGGGTCTGGGAACCATCCCGCGTATCGTGGATTCTAAGGAGCCAGTCGGCAACTCCCAGCCACAGGCCCCCAAACACAAACAACGGCCCGTTTCCCTGGCAAACAAAAGTAAGCTGCCCCGCTTCTGGATGGCAGATTGCAGAAGCCACTTGGTACTATCAAACTAGCCCAACTTGGCACTGGTGCCACCTCTGGTTTGGGAACCATCCTGCGTATCATGGGTTCTAAGGAGCCAGTCGGCAACTCCCAGCCACAGGCCCCCAAACACAAACCTCGGCCCGTTTCCCTGGCAAACAAAATTAAGCTGCCCCGCTTCTGGATGGCAGATTGCAGGACGCACTTGGTACTATCAGACCAGCCCGACTTGGCACTGGTGCCACCTCTGGTCTGGGAACCATCCTGCGTATCGTGGATTCTAAGGAGCCAACCGGCCACTCCCAGCCACAGGCCCCCAAACACAAACAACGGCGCTTTTCCCTAGATAACAAACTCGCCTGCCAAATTTCTGATGGCAGATTGCAGGAGCCACTTGGTACTATCAAACCAGCCCAACTTGGCACTGGTGCCACCATGGGTCTGGTCACCATCCTGCCTATCGTAGCTTTTCAGGAGCCAGCCGGTCACTCCCAGCCATAGGCCCCCAGACACAAACCTCGGCCCGTTTCCCTGGCAAACAAAAGTAAGCTGTCCCGCTTCTGGATGGCAGATTGCAGGACGCACTTGGTAGTATCAAACCAGCCCGACTTGGCACTGGTGCCACCTCTGGTCTGGGAACCATCCTGCGTATCGTGGATTCTAATTAGCCAGCCGGCCACTCCCAGCCACAGGCCCCCAAACAAAAACAACGGCGCTTTTCCCTGGAAAACAAAACTCGCCTGCCAACATTTTGATGGCAGATTGCAGGAGCCACTTGGTACTATCAAACCAGCCCAACTTGGCACTGGTGCCACCATGGGTCTGGGAACCATCCTGCCTATCGTAGCTTTTCAGGAGCCAGGCGGTCACCCCCAGCCATAGGCCCCGAGAAAAAAACCTCGGCCCGTTTCCCTGGCAAAAAAAAGTAAGCTAACCCGCTTCTGGATGGCAGTTTGCAGGACGCACTTGGTAGTATCAAACCTACCCAACTTGGCACTGGTGCCACCTTGGCTCTGGGAACCATCCTGCGTATCGTGGATTCTGAGGAGCCCGCCGGCCACTCCCTGCCACAGGCACCCAAACACAAACAACGGCGCTTTTCCCTGGAAAACAAAACTCGCCTGCCAACTTTTTGATGGCGGATTGCAGGAGCCACTTGGTACTATCAAACCAGCCCAACTTGGCACTGGTGCCACCATGGATATGGTCACCATCCTGCCTATCGTAGCTTTTCAGGACCTAGCAGGTCACTCCCAGCCATAGGCGCCCAGACAAAAACCTCGGCCCGTTTCCCTGGCAAACAAAAGTAAGCTGCCCCGCTTCATGATGGCAGATTGCAGGAACCACTTGGTACTATAAAACCAGCCCGACTTGGCACTGGTGCCACGTCAGGTCTGGGAACCATCCTGCGTATCGTGGATTCTAAGGAGCCAGCCGGCCACTCCCACCCACAGGCCCCCAAACACAAACAACGGCGCTTTTCCCTGGAAAACAAAACTCGCCTGCCAACTTTTTGAGGGCAGATTGCAGGAGCCACTTGGTACTATCAAACCAGCCCAACTTGGCACTGGTGCCACCATGGGTCTGCTCCCCATCCTGCCTATCGTAGCTTTTCAGGAGCCAGCCGGTCACTCCCAGCCATAGGCCCCCAGACACAAACCTCGGCCCGTTTCCCTGGCAAACAAAAGTAAGCTGCCCCGCTTCTGGATGGCAGATTGCAGGACGCACTTGGTACTATCAAACCAGCCCGACTTGTCACTGGTGCCACCTCTGGTCTGGGAACCATGCCGCGTATCGTGGATTCTAAGGAGCCAGCCGGCCACTCCCAGCCACAGGCCCCCAAACACAAACAACGGCGCTTTTCCCTGGAAAACAAAACTCGCCTGCCAACTTTTTGATGGCGGATTGCAGGAGCCACTTGGTACTATCAAAGCAGCCCAACTTGTCACTGGTGCCACAATGGATGTGGTCACCATCCTGCCTATCGTAGCTTTTCAGGACCTCGCCGGTCACTCCCAGCCATAGGCGCCCAGACACAAAGCTCGGCCCGTTTCCCTGGCACACAAAAGTAAGCTGCCCCGCTTCTGGATGGCAGATTGCAGGAACCACTTGGTACTATAAAACCAGCCCGACTTGGCGCTGGTGCCACCTCTGGTCTGGGAACCATCCTGCGTATCGTGGATTCTAAGGAGCCAGCCGGTCACTCCAGCCACAGGCCCCCAGACACAAACAACGGCGCTTTTCCCTGGAAAACAAAACTCGCCTGCCAACTTTTTGATGGCA
The DNA here is from genome assembly GCF_035770615.1 of Melospiza melodia melodia. Taxonomy (NCBI): domain Eukaryota; kingdom Metazoa; phylum Chordata; class Aves; order Passeriformes; family Passerellidae; genus Melospiza; species Melospiza melodia. Next base: position 64,945,113 of record NC_086198.1, on the reverse strand, counting down.
GATTGCAGGAGCCACTTGGTACTATCAAACCAGCCGAACTTGACACTGGTGCCACCATGGGTCTGGTCACCATCCTGCCTATCGTAGCTTTCCAGGAGCCAGCCGGTCACTCCCAGCCATAGGCCCCCAGTCACAAACCTCGGCCCGTTTCCCTGGCAAACAAAACTAAGCTGCCCCGCTTCTGGATGGCAGATTGCAGGAGCCACTTGGTACTATCAAACCAGCCCAACTTGGAACTGGTGCCACCTTGGGTCTGGGAACCATGCTGCGTATCGCAGATTCTAAGGCGCCAGTCGACCACTCCCAGCCACAAGCCCCCAAACACAAACAACGGCGCTTTTCTCTGGCAAACAAAACTCAACTGCCCCTCTTCTGGATGGCAAATTGCAGGACGCACTTGGTACTATAAAAACAGCCCGACTTGGCACTGGTGCCACCTTGGGTCTGGGAACCATCGTGCGTATCGGTCTTTTTAATGAGACAGCCGGCCACTCCCAGCCATATGCCCCCGAACACAACCCACGGCCCTTTCCTCTGGCAAACAAAACTCAGCTGCACCGCTTCTGGATGGCAGATTGCAGGAGCCACTTGGTACTATCAAACCAGCCCGACTTGGCACTGGTGCCACCTTGGGTCTGGGAACCATCCTGCGTATTGTGGGTTGTCAGGAGCCAGCCGAACACTCTAGGCCACAGATCCCAATCAAAAACAACGGCCCGTTTCACAGGCAAACAAAACTCAGCTGCCCCGCTTCTGGATGGGAGATTGCAGGAGGCACTTGACACTGTGAAACCAGCCCCACTTGGCACTGGTGCCACCTTGGGTCTGGGAACCATCCTTCCTATAGTGGATTTTCAGGAGCCAGCCGGCCACTCCCAGCCATAGGCCCCCAAACAAAAACCACAGCCTTTTTCTCTGGCAAACAAAATTCAGCTGCCCCACTTCTGGATGGCAGATTGCAGGAGCCACTTGGGACTATCACACCAGCACAACATGGCACTGGTGCCACCTTGGATCTGGGAACCATCCGGCGTATAGTGGATTTTCAGGGGTCAGCCGGTCACTCTCAGCCATAGGCCCCAAACACAAACCACGGCCCTTTTCTCTGGAAAACAAAACTCAACTGCCCCTCTTCTGGATGGCAGATTGCAGGAGCCACTGGGTACTATGAAACCAGCCCTACTTGGCACTGGTGCCACCTTGGGTCTGGGAACCATGCTGCGTATCATGGATTTTCAGGAGCCAGCCGGCCACTCCCAGCCAGAGGCCCCCATACACAAACCACAGCTTTTTCTCTTGCAAACAAAATTCAGCTGCCCCGCTTCTGGATGGCAGATTGCAGGAACCACTTGGTACTAACAAACCAGCCCGACTTGGCACTGGTGCCACCTTGGGTCTGGGAACCATCCTGCGTATCGTGGATTCTAAGGAGCCAGCTGGCCACTCCCAGCCACAGGCCCCAAAACACACACAACGGCGCTTTTCCCTGGAAAACAAAACTCGCCTGCCAACTTTTTGATGGCAGATTGCAGGAGCCACTTGGTGCTATCAAACCAGCCCAACTTGGCACTGGTGCCACCATGGGTCTGGTCACCATCCTGCCTATCGTAGCTTTTCAGGAGCCAGCCGGTCACTCCCAGCCATAGGCCGCCAGACACAAACCTCGGCCTGTTTCCCTGGCACACAAAAGTAAGCTACCGCACTTCTGGATGGCAGATTGCAGGAGCCACTTTGCACCATCAAACCAGCCCGACTTGGCACTGGTGCCACCTCTGGTCTGGGAACCATGTTGCGTATCGTGGATTCTAAGGAGCCAGCCGGCCACTCCCAGCCACAGGCCCCCAAACACAAACAACGGCGCTTTTCCCTGGAAAACAAAACTCGCCTGCCAACATTTTGATGGCAGGGTGCAGGAGCCACTTGGTACTATCAAACCAGCCCAACTTGGCACTGGTGCCACCTCTGGTCTGGGAACCATGTTGCGTATCGTGGATTCTAAGGAGCCAGCCGGCCACTCCCAGCCACAGGCCCCCAAACACAAACAACGGCGCTTTTCCCTGGAAAACAAAACTCGCCTGCCAACATTTTGATGGCAGAGTGCAGGAGCCACTTGGTACTATCAAACCAGCCCAACTTGGCACTGGTGCCACCATGGGTCTGGTCACCATCCTGCCTATCGTAGCTTTTCAGGAGCCAGCCGGTCACTCCCAGCCATAGGCCCCCAGAAAAAAACCTCGGTCCGTTTCCCTGGAAAACAAAAGTAAGCTGCCCTGCTTCTGGTTGGCAGATTACAGGAGCCACTTGGTGTTATCAAACCAGCCCGACTTGGCACTGGTGCCACCTTGGGTCTGGGAACCATCCTGCGTATCGTGTGTTCTAAGGAGCCAGCCGGCCACTCTCACCCACAGGCCCCCAAACACAAACAACGGCGCTTTTCCCTGGAAAACAAAACTCGCCTGCCAACTTTTTGATGGCAGATTGCAGGAGCCACTTGGTACTATCAAACCAGCCCAACTTGGCACTGGTGCCACCATGGGTCTGGTCACCATCCTGCCTATCGTAGCATTCCAGTAGCCAGCCAAACACTCCCAGCCATAGGCCCCCAGACAAAAACCTCGGCCCGTTTCCCTGGCAAACAAAAGTAAGTTATCCCGCTTCTGGATGGCAGATTGCAGGAGCCACTTTTCACCATCAAACCAGCCCGACTTGGCACTGGTGCCACCTCTGGTCTGGGAACCATCCTGCGTATCGTGGATTCTAAGGAGCCAGCCGGCCACTCCCAGCCACAGGCCCCCAGACACAAACAACGGCGCTTTTCCCTGGATAACAAACTCGCCTGCCAACTTTTTGATGGCAGATTGCAGGAGCCACTTGGTACTATCAAACCAGCCCAACTTGGCACTGGTGCCACCATGGGTCTGGTCACCATCCTGCCTATCGTAGCTTTTCAGGAGCCAGCCGGTCACTCCCAGCCATAGGCCCTGAGACACAAACCTCGGCCCGTTTCCCTGGGAAACAAAAGTAAGCTGTCCCGCTTCTGGATGGCAGATCGCAGGACGCGCTTGGTACTATCAAACTAGCCCAACTTGGCACTGGTGCCACCTCTGGTCTGGGAACCATGCCGCATATCGTGGATTCTAAGGAGCCAGCCGGCCACTCCCAGCCACAGGCCCCCAAACACAAACAACGGCGCTTTTCCCTGGAAAACAAAACTCGCCTGCCAACTTTTTGATGGCAGATTGCAGGAGCCACTTGGTACTATCAAACCAGCCCAACTTGACACTGGTGCCACCATGGGTCTGGTCACCATCCTGCCTATCGTAGCTTTTCAGGACCTAGCCGGTCACTCCAAGCCATAGGCGCCCAGACACAAAGCTCGGCCCGTTTCCCTGGCAAACAAAAGTAAGCTACCCCGCTTCTGGATGGCAGATTGCAGGAGCCACTTTGCACCATCAAACTAGCCCGACTTGGCACTGGTGCCACCTCAGGTCTGGGAACCATCCTGCGTATCGTTCATTGTAAGGAGCCAGCCGGCCACTCCAGCCACAGGCCCCCAGACACAAACAACGGCGCTTTTCCCTGGAAAACAAAACTCGCCTGCCAACTTTTTGATGGCAGATTGCAGGAGCCACTTGGTACTATCAAATCAGCCCAACTTGGCACTGGTGCCACCATGGGTCTGGTCACCATTCTGCCTATCGTAGTTTTCAGGAGCCAGCCGGTCACTCGCAGCCATAGGCCCCCAGACATAATACTCGGCCGGTTTCCCTGGCAAACAAAAGTAAGCTGCCCCGCTTCTGGATGGCAGATTGCAGGAACCACTTGGTACTATCAAACCAGCCCAACTTGGCACTGGTGCCACCTTGGGTCTGGGAACCATCCTGCGTATCGTGGATTCTAAGCAGCCAGCCGGCCACTCCCTGCCACAGGCACCCAAACACAAACAACGGCGCTTTTCCCTGGAAAACAAAACTCGCCCTCCCACTTTTTGATGGCGGATTGCAGGAGCCACTTGGTACTATCAAACCAGGCCAACATGGCACTGGTGCCACCATGGGTCTGGTCACCATCCTGCCTATCGTAGCTTTTCAGGACCTAGCAGGTCACTCCCAGCAATAGGCGCCCAGACACAAAGCTCGGCCCGTTTCCCTGGCAAACAAAAGTAAGCTGCCCCGATTCTGGATGGCAGATTGCCGGAGCCACTTGGTACTATCAAACCAGCCCGACTTGGCACTGGTGCCACCTCTGGTCTGGGAACCATGCTGCGTATCGTGGATTCTAAGGAGCCAGCCGGCCACTCCCAGCCACAGGCCCCCAAACACAAACAACGGCGCTTTTCCCTGGAAAACAAAACTCGCCTGCCAACATTTTGATGGCAGATTGCAGGAGCCACTTGCTGCTATCAAATCAGCCCAACTTGGCACTGGTGCCACCATGGGTCTGGTCACCATCCTGCCTATCGTAGCTGTTCAGGCGCCAGCCGGTCACTCCCAGCCATAGGCCCCCAGAGAAAAACCTCGGCCCGTTTCCCTGGGAAACAAAAGTAAGCTGCCCCGCTTCTGGATGGCAGATTGCAGGAGCCACTTTGCACCATCAAACCAGCCCGACTTGGCACTGGTGCCACCTCTGGTCTGGGAACCATGCCGCGTATCGTGGATTCTAAGGAGCCAGCCGGCCACTCCCAGCCACAGGCCCCCAAACAGAAACAACGGCGCTTTTCCCTGGAAAACAAAACTCGCCTGCCAACTTTTTGATGGCAGATTGCAGGAGCCACTTGGTACTATCAAATCAGCCCAACTTGGCACTGGTGCCACCATGGGTCTGGTCACCATCCTGCCTATCGTAGCTTTTCAGGACCTAGCCGGTCACTCCAAGCCATAGGCGCCCAGACACAAAGCTCGGCCCGTTTCCCTGGCAAACAAATGTAAGCTGTCCCGCTTCTGGATGGCAGATTGCAGGATCCACTAGGTATTATCAAACCAGCCCGACTTGGCACTGGTGCCACCTCTGGTCTGGGAACCATGCTGCGTATCGTGGATTCTAAGCAGCCAGCCGGCCACTCCCAGCCACAGGCCCCCAAACACAAACAACGGCGCTTTTCCCTGGAAAACAAAACTCGCCTGCCAACATTTTGATGGCAGATTGCAGGAGCCACTTGGTACTATCAAACCAGCCCAACTTGGCACTGGTGCCACCATGGGTCTGCTCACCATCCTGCCTATCGTAGCTTTTCAGGAGCCAGCCGGTCACTCCAAGCCATAGGCCCCCAGACAAAAACCTCGGCACCTTTCCCTGGCAAAGAAAAGTAAGCTGCCCCGCTTCTGGATGGCAGATTGCAGGAGCCACTTTGCACCATCAAACTAGCCAGACTTGGCACTTGTGCCACCTCTGGTCTGGGAACCATGCTGCGTATCGTGGATTCTAAGGAGCCAGGCGGCCACTCCAAGCCACAGGCCCCCAAACACAAACAACGGCGCTTTTCCCTGGAAAACAAAACTCGCCTGCCAAATTTTGATGGCAGATTGCAGGAGCCACTTGGTACTATCAAACCAGCCCAACTTGGCACTGCTGACACCATGGGTCTGGTCACCATCCTGCCTATCTTAGCTTTTCAGGTCCTAGACGGTCACTCCCAGCCATAGGCCCCCAGACACAAATCTCGACCCGTTTCCCTGGCAAACAAAAGTAAGCTGTCCCGCTTCTGGATGGCAGATTGCAGGAGCCACTTGGTACTATCAAACCAGCCCAACTTGGCACTGGTGCCACCTTGGGTCTGGGAACCATCCTGCGTATCGTGGATTCTAAGGAGCCAGCCGGTCACTCCCAGCCACAGGCCCCCAAACACAAACAACGGCGCTTTTCCCTGGAATACAAAACCCGCCTGCCAACATTTTGATGGCAGATTGCAGGAGCCACTTGGTACTATCAAATCAGCCCAACTCGGCACTGGTGCCACCATGGGTCTGGTCACCATCCTGCCTATCGTAGCTTTTCAGGACCTAGCCGGTCACTCCAAGCCATAGGCGCCCAGACACAAAGCTCGGCCCGTTTCCCTGGCAAACAAAAGTAAGCTACCCCGCTTCTGGATGGCAGATTGCAGGAGCCACTTTGCACCATCAAACTAGCCCGACTTGGCACTGGTGCCACCTCAGGTCTGGGAACCATCCTGCGTATCGTTCATTGTAAGGAGCCAGCCGGCCACTCCAGCCACAGGCCCCCAGACACAAACAACGGCGCTTTTCCCTGGAAAACAAAACTCGCCTGCCAACTTTTTGATGGCAGATTGCAGGAGCCACTTGGTACTATCAAATCAGCCCAACTTGGCACTGGTGCCACCATGGGTCTGGTCACCATTCTGCCTATCGTAGTTTTCAGGAGCCAGCCGGTCACTCGCAGCCATAGGCCCCCAGACATAATACTCGGCCCGTTTCCCTGGCAAACAAAAGTAAGCTGCCCCGCTTCTGGATGGCAGATTGCAGGAACCACTTGGTACTATCAAACCAGCCCAACTTGGCACTGGTGCCACCTCTGGTCTGGGAACCATCCTGCGTATCGTGGATTCTAAGGAGCCAGCCGGCCACTCCCAGCCACAGGCCCCCAAACACAAACAACGGCGCTTTTCCCTGGAAAACAAAACTCGCCTGCCAACATTTTGATGGCAGATTGCAGGAGCCACTTGCTGCTATCAAATCAGCCCAACTTGGCACTGGTGCCACCATGGGTCTGGTCACCATCCTGCCTATCGTAGCTGTTCAGGCGCCAGCCGGTCACTCCCAGCCATAGGCCCCCAGAGAAAAACCTCGGCCCGTTTCCCTGGGAAACAAAAGTAAGCTGCCCCGCTTCTGGATGGCAGATTGCAGGAGCCACTTTGCACCATCAAACCAGCCCAACTTGGCACTGGTGCCACCTCTGGTCTGGGAACCATGCCGCGTATCGTGGATTCTAAGGAGCCAGCCGGCCACTCCCAGCCACAGGCCCCCAAACAGAAACAACGGCGCTTTTCCCTGGAAAACAAAACTCGCCTGCCAACATTTTGATGGCAGATTGCAGGAGCCACTTGCTGCTATCAAATCAGCCCAACTTGGCACTGGTGCCACCATGGGTCTGGTCACCATCCTGCCTATCGTAGCTGTTCAGGCGCCAGCCGGTCACTCCCAGCCATAGGCCCCCAGAGAAAAACCTCGGCCCGTTTCCCTGGGAAACAAAAGTAAGCTGCCCCGCTTCTGGATGGCAGATTGCAGGAGCCACTTTGCACCATCAAACCAGCCCAACTTGGCACTGGTGCCACCTCTGGTCTGGGAACCATGCCGCGTATCGTGGATTCTAAGGAGCCAGCCGGCCACTCCCAGCCACAGGCCCCCAAACAGAAACAACGGCGCTTTTCCCTGGAAAACAAAACTCGCCTGCCAACATTTTGATGGCAGATTGCAGGAGCCACTTGGTACTATCAAATCAGCCCAACTTGGCACTGGTGCCACCATGGGTCTGGTCACCATCCTGCCTATCGTAGCTTTTCAGGACCTAGCCGGTCACTCCAAGCCATAGGCGCCCAGACACAAAGCTCGGCCCGTTTCCCTGGCAAACAAATGTAAGCTGTCCCGCTTCTGGATGGGAGATTGCAGGATCCACTAGGTATTATCAAACCAGCCCGACTTGGCACTGGTGCCACCTCTGGTCTGGGAACCATCCTGCGTATCGTGGATTCTAAGCAGCCATCCGGCCACTCCCAGCCACAGGCCCCCAAACACAAACAACGGCGCTTTTCCCTGGAAAACAAAACTCGCCTGCCAACATTTTGATGGCAGATTGCAGGAGCCACTTGGTACTATCAAACCAGCCCAACTTGGCACTGGTGCCACCATGGGTCTGCTCACCATCCTGCCTATCGTAGCTTTTCAGGAGCCAGCCGGTCACTCCAAGCCATAGGCCCCCAGACAAAAACCTCGGCACGTTTCCCTGGCAAAGAAAAGTAAGCTGCCCCGCTTCTGGATGGCAGATTGCAGGAGCCACTTTGCACCATCAAACTAGCCAGACTTGGCACTTGTGCCACCTCTGGTCTGGGAACCATCCTGCGTATCGTGGATTCTAAGGAGCCAGCCGGCCACTCCAAGCCACAGGCCCCCAAACACAAACAACGGCGCTTTTCCCTGGGAAACAAAACTCGCCTGCCAAATTTTGATGGCAGATTGCAGGAGCCACTTGGTACTATCAAACCAGCCCAACTTGGCACTGCTGCCACCATGGGTCTGGTCACCATCCTGCCTATCTTAGCTTTTCAGGTCCTAGCCGGTCACTCCCAGCCATAGGCCCCCAGACACAAAGCTCGACCCGTTTCCCTGGCAAACAAAAGTAAGCTGTCCCGCTTCTGGATGGCAGATTGCAGGAGCCACTTGGTACTATCAAACCAGCCCAACTTGGCACTGGTGCCACCTTGGGTCTGGGAACCATCCTGCGTATCGTGGATTCTAAGGAGCCAGCCGGTCACTCCCAGCCACAGGCCCCCAAACACAAACAACGGCGCTTTTCCCTGGAATACAAAACCCGCCTGCCAACATTTTGATGGCAGATTGCAGGAGCCACTTGGTACTATCAAATCAGCCCAACTCGGCACTGGTGCCACCATGGGTCTGGTCACCATCCTGCCTATCATAGCTTTTCAGGAGCCAGCCGGTCCCTCTCTACCATAGGGCCCCAGAGAAATCCTCGGCCAGTTTCCCTGGCAAAAAAAAGTAACCTACCCCGTTCTGGATGGCAGATTGCAGGAGCCACTTTACACCATCAAACTAGCCCGACTTGGCACTGGTGCCACCTCAGGTCTGGGAACCATCCTGCGTATCGTGGATTCTAAGGAGCCAGCCGGCCACTCCAGCCACAGGCCCCCAGACACAATCAACGGCGCTTTTCCCTGGAAAACAAAACTCGCCTGCCGACTTTTTGATGGCAGATTGCAGGAGCCACTTGGTACTATCAAATCAGCCCAACTTGGCACTGGTGCCACCATGGGTCTGGTCACCATCCTGCCTATCGTAGCTTTTCAGGACCTAGCCGGTCACTCCAAGCCATAGGCCCCCAGACACAAAGCTCGGCCCGTTTCCCTGGCAAACAAAAGCAAGCTGCCCCGCTTCTGGATGGCATATTGCAGGAGCCACTTTGCACCATCAAACTAGCCCGACTTGGCACTGGTGCCACCTCAGGTCTGGGAACCATGCTGCGTATCGTGGATTCTAATTAGCCATCCGGCCACTCCCACCCACAGGCCCCCAAACAAAAACAACGGCGCTTTTCCCTGGAAAACAAAACTCGCCTGCCAAATTTTGATGGCAGATTGCAGGAGCCACTTGGTACTATCAAACCAGCCCAACTTGGCACTGGTGCCACCATGGGTCTGGTCACCATCCTGCCTATCGTAGCTTTTCAGGAGCCAGGCGGTCAATCCCAGCCATAGGCCCCCAGACACAAACCTCGGCCCGTTTCCCTGGCAAACAAAAGTAAGCTACCCCGCTTCTGGATGGCAGATTGCAGGACGCACTTGGTACTATCAAACCAGCACAACTTGGCACTGGTGCCACCTTGGGTCTGGGAACCATCCTGCGTATCGTGGATTCTAATTAGCCATCCGTCCACTCCCAGCCACAGGCCCCCAAACAAAAACAACGGCGCTTTTCCCTGGAAAACAAAACTCGCCTGCCAACATTTTGATGGCAGATTGCCGGAGCCACTTGGTACTATCAAACCAGCCCAACTTGACACTGGTGCCACCATGGGTCTGGTCACCATCCTGCCTATCGTAGCATTTCAGGAGCCAGCCGGTCACTCCCAGCCATAGGCCCCCAGACAAAAACCTTGGCCCGTTTCCCTGGCAAACAAAAGTAAGTTATCCCGCTACTGGATGGCAGATTTCAGGAGCCACTTTTCACCATCAAACCAGCCCAACTTGGCACTGGTGCCACCTCAGGTCTGGGAACCATGCTGCGTATCGTGGATTCTAAGCAGCCAGCCGGCCACTCCCAGCCACAGGCCCCCAAACACAAACAACGGCGCATTTCCCTGGATACCAAACTCGCCTGCCAAATTTTTGATGGCAGATTGCAGGAGCCACTTGGTACTATCAAACCAGCCCAACTTGGTACTGGTGCCACCATGGGTCTGGTCACCATCCTGCCTATCGTAGCTTTTCAGGAGCCAGCCGGTCACTCCCAGCCATAGGCCCCCAGACAAAAACCTCGGCCCGTTTCCCTGGCAAACAAAAGTAAGCTGCCCTGCTTCTGGATGGCAGATTGCAGGACGCACTTGGTACTATCAAACCAGCCCAACTTGGCACTGGTGCCACCTCTGGTCTGGGAACCATGCTGCGTATCGTGGATTCTAAGGAGCCAGCCGGCCACTCCCAGCCACAGGCCCCCAAACAAAAACAACGGCGCTTTTCCCTGGAAAACAAAACTCGCCTGTCAACTTTTGGTGGCAGATTGCAGGAGCCACCTGGTACTATCAAACCAGCCCAACTTGACACTGGTGCCACCATGGGTCTGGTCACCATCCTGCCTATCGTAGCTTTTCAGGAGCCAGCTGGTCACTCCCAGCCATAGGCCCCCAGACACAAAGCTCGGCCCGTTTCCCTGACAAACAAAAGTAAGCTGTCCCGCTTCTGGATGGCAGATTCCAGGAGCCACTTGGTACTATCAAATCAGCCCAACTTGGCACTGGTGCCACCTTGGGTCTGGGAACCATCCTGCGTATCGTGGATTCTAATTAGCCATCCGTCCACTCCCAGCCACAGGCCCCCAAACGCAAACAACGGCGCTTTACCCTGGAAAACAAAACTCGTCTGCCAACTTTTTGATGGCAGATTGCCGGAGCCACTTGGTACTATCAAACCAGCCCAACTTGGCACTCTTGCCACCTTGGGTCTGGGAACCATGCTGCGTATCGTGGATTATAAGGAGCCAGCCGGCCACTCCCTGCCACAGGCCCCCAAACAGAAACAACGGCGCTTTTCCCTGGAAAACATAATTCGCCGGCCAACTATTTGATGGCAGATTGCAGGAGCCACTTGGTACTATCAAATCAGCCCAACTTGGCACTGGTGCCACCTCAGGTCTGGGAACCATCCTGCCTATCGTAGCTTTTCAGGAGCCAGCCGGTCACTCCCAGCCATAGGCGCCCAGACACAAAGCTCGGCCCGTTTCCCTGGCAAACCAAAGTAAGCTGCCCCGCTTCTTGATGGCAGATTGCAGGAACAACTTTTCACCATCAAAGTAGCCCGACTTGGAACTGGTGCCACCTCTGGTCTGGGAACCATCCTGCGTATCGTGGATTCTAAGGAGTCACCCGGCCACTCCCAGCCACAGGCCCCCAAACAGAAACAACGGCGCTTTTCCCTGGAAAACAAAACTCGCCTGCCAACTTTTTGATGGCAGATTGCAGGAGCCACTTGCTACTATCAAATCAGCCCAACTTGGCACTGGTGCCACCATGGGTCTGGTCACCATCCTGCCTATCGTAGCTTTTCAGGAGCCAGCCGGTCACTCCCAGCCATAGGCCCCCAGACAAAAACCTCGGCCCGTTTCCCTGGCAAACAAAAGTAAGCTGCCCCGCTTCTGCATGGCAGATTGCAGGAACCACTTGGTATTATAAAACCAGCCCGACTTGGCACTGGTGCCACCTCTGGTCTGGGAACCATGCTGCGTATCGGGGATTCTAAGGAGCCAGCCGGCCACTCCCACCCAAAGGCCCCCAAACACAAACAACGGCGCTTTTCCCTGGAAAACAAAACTCGCCTGCCAACTTTTTCTTGGCAGATTGCAGGAGCCACTTGGTACTATCAAACCAGCTCAACTTGGCACTGGTGCCACCATGGGTCTGGTCACCATCCTGCCTATCTTAGCTTTTCAGGACCTAGCCGGTCACTCCCAGCCATAGGCCCGCAGACACAAAGCTCGGCCCGTTTCCCTGGCAAACAAAAGTAAGCTGCCCTGCTTCTGGATGGCAGATTGCAGGAACCACTTGGTACTATCAAACCAGCCCAATTTTGCACTGGTGCCACCTTGGCTCTGGGAACCATCCTACGTATCCTGGGTTCAAAGGAGGCAGCCGGCCACTCCCAGCCACAGGCCTCTAAACAAAAACCACGGCGCTTTTCCCTGGAAAACAAAACTCGCCTGACAACTTTTTGATGGCAGATTTCAGGAGGCACTTGGTACTATCAAACCTGCCAAACTTGGCACTGGTGCCACCATGGGTCTGGTCACCATCCTGCCTATCGTAGCTTTTCAGGAGCCAGCCGGTCACTCCCAGCCATAGACCCCCAGACACAAACCTCGGCCCGTTTCCCTGGAAAACAAAAGTAAGCTGCCCCGATTCTGGATGGCAGATTGCAGGAGCCACTTGGTACTATCAAATCAGCCCAACTTGGCACTGGTGCCACCATGGGTCTGGTAAACATCCTGCCTATCGTAGCTTTTCAGGAGCCAGACGGTCACTCCCTGCCATAGGCCCCCAGACACAAACCTCTGCCCGTTTCCCTGGCAAACAAAAGTAAACTGCCCCGCTTTTGGATGGCAGATTGCAGGATGCATTTGGTACTATCAAACCTGCCCGACTTGGCCCTCGTGCCACCTTGGCTCTGGGAACCATGCTGCGTAACGTAGATTCTACGAGGACAGGCGGCCACTCCCAGCCACAGGCCCCCAAATACAAACAACGGCGCTTTTCCCTGGAAAACAAAACTCGCCTGCCAACTTTTTGATGGCAGATTGCAGGAGCCACTTGGTACTATCAAACCAGCCCAACTTGGTACTGGTTCCACTTTGGGTCTGGTCACCATCCTGCCTATCGTAGCTTTTCAGGAGCCAGCCGGTCACTCCCAGCCATAGGTCCCCAGTCACAAACCTCGGCCCGTTTCCCTGGCAAACAAAAGTAAGCTGCCCCGCTTCTGGATGGCAGATTGCAGGAACCACTTGGTACTATCAAACCAGCCCAACTTGGCACTGGTGCCACCTCTGGTCTGGGACCCATCTTGCGTATCGTGGATTCTAAGGAGCCAGTCGGCCACTCCCAGCCACAGGCCCCCAAACACAAACAACGGCCCGTTTCCGTGGCAAACAAAAGTAAGCTGCCCCGCTTCTGGATGGCAGATTGCAGGAACCACTTGGTAGTATCAAACCAGCACAACTTGGCACTGGTGGCACCTCTTGTCTGGTAACCATGCTGCGTATCGTGGTTTCTAAGGAGCCAGCCGGGCACTCCCAACCACAGGCCCCCAAACACAAACAATGGCGCTTTTCCCTGGAAAACAAAACTCGCCTGCCAACTTTTTGATGGCAGATTGCAGGAGCCACTTGGTACTATCAAAGCAGCCCAACTTGGCACTGGTGCCACCATGGGTCTGGTCACCATCCTGCCTATCGTAGCTTTTCAGGAGGCAGCCGGTCACTCCCTGCCATAGGCCCCGAGACACAAAGCTCGGCCCGTTTCCCTGGCAAACAAAAGTAAGCACCCCCGCTTCTGGATGGCAGATTGCAGGAGCCACTTGGTACTATCAAACCAGCCCGACTAGGCAATGGTGCCACCTTGGGTCTGGGAACCATCCTGCGTATCGTGGATTTTAAGGAGCCAGTCGGCCACTCCCAGCCATACGCCTCCAAACACAAACAACGGTCCGTTTCCCTGGCAAAGAAAAGTAAGCTGCCCCGCTTCTGGATGGCAGATTGCAGGAACCACTTGTTGCCATGTTGGGGTGGTTTGATAGTACCAAGTGGCTCCTGCAATCTGCCATCAAAAAGTTGGCAAGCGAGTTTTGTTCTCCAGGGAAAATCGCCGTTGTTTGTGTTTGGGGGCCTGTGGCTGGGAGTGGCCAGCTGTCTCCTTAGAATCCACGATACGCAGGATGGGTCCCAGACCAGAGGTGGCACCAGTGCCAAGTCGGGCTGGTTTGATGGTGCAAAGTGACTCCTGCAATCTGCCATCCATAAGCGGTGTAGCTTACTTTTGTTTGCCAGGGAAACGGGCCGAGGTTTGTGACTGGGGGCCAATGGCTGGGAGCACCGGCTGGCGCCTGAAAAGCTACGATAGGCCGGATGGTGACCAGACCCATGGTGGCACCAGTGCCAAGTTGGGCTGGTTTGATAGTACCAAGTGGCTCCTGCAATCTGCCATCAAAAAGTTGGCAGGCCAGTTTTGTTTTCCAGGGAAAAGCGCCGTTGTTTTTGTTTGGAGGCCTGTGGCTGGGAGTGGCCGGCTGCCTCCTTTGAACCCAGGTTACGCAGGATGGTTCCCAGAGCCAAGGTGGCGCCAGTGCCAAGTTGGGCTGGTTTGATAGTACCAAGTGGCTCCTGCAATCTGCCATCCAGAAGCGGGACAGCTTACTTTTGTTTCCCAGGGAAACGGGCCGAGGTATTTGTCTGGGGGCCTATGGCTGGGAGTGACTGGCTGGCTACTGAAAAGCTACGATAGGCAGGATGGTTACCAGACTCATGGTGGCACCAGTGCCAAGTCGGGCTGGTTTGATAATACTAAATAGCTCCTGCAATCTGCCATCCAGACGCGGGGCAGCGGATTTTTGTTTGCTGGAGAAAAGTTCCGTGGTTTTTTTTGGGGGTATATGGCTGGACGTGGCCGGCTGGCTCCTTAAAAAGCTCGATACGCAGGATTGTTCCCTGACCCAAGGTGGCATCAGTGCCAAGTCGGGCTGTTTTCGTAGTACCAAGTGCGTCCTGCAATTTGCCATCCAGAAGAGGGGCAGTTGAGTTTTGTTTGCCAGAGAAAAGGGCCGTGGTATATGTTTGGGGGCATATGGTTGAGAGTGGCCGGCTGGCCCCTGAAAATCCACGATAGGCAGGATGGTTCCCAGACCAGAGGTGGCACCAGTGCCATGTTGGCCTGGTTTGATAGTACCATGTGGCTCCTGCAATCTGCCATCCAGAAGCGGGGCTGCTTTCTTTTTTTTGCCAGGGAAACGGGCCGAGATATTTGTCTGGGGGCCTATGGCTGGGAGTGACCGGCTGGCTCCTGAAAAGCTACGATAGGCAGGATGGTGACCAGACCCATGGTGGCACCAGTGCCAAGTTGGGCTGGTTTGATAGTACCAAGTGGCTCCTGCAATCTGCCATCAAAAAGTTGGCAGGCGAGTTTTGTTTTCCAGGGAAAAGCGCCGTTGTTCTTGTTTAGAGGCCTGTGGCTGGGAGTGGCCGGCTGCCTCCTTTGAACCCAGGATACGCAGGATGGTTCCCAGAGCCAAAGTGGCACCAGTGCCAAGTTGGGCTGGTTTGATAATACCAAGTGGCTCCTGCAATCTGCCATCCAGAAGCGGGACAGCTTACTTTTGTTTCCCAGGGAAACGGGCTGAGGTATTTGTCTGGGGGCCTATGGCTGGGAGTGACCGGCTGGCTACTGAAAAGCTACGATAGGCAGGATGGTTACCAGACTCATGGTGGCACCAGTGCCAAGTCGGGCTGGTTTGATAATACTAAATAGCTCCTGAAATCTGCCATTCAGACGCGGGGCAGCGGATTTTTGTTTGCTGGAGAAAAGTTCCGTGGTTTTTTTTTGGGGGTATATGGCTGGACGTGGCCGGCTGGCTCCTTAAAAAGATCGATACGCAGGATTGTTCCCTGACCCAAGGTGGCATCAGTGCCAAGTCGGGCTGTTTTCGTAGTACCAAGTGCGTCCTGCAATTTGCCATCCAGAAGAGGGGCAGTTGAGTTTTGTTTGCCAGAGCAAAGGGCCGTGGTATGTGTTTGGGGGCATATGGCTGAGAGTGGCCGGCTGGCCCCTGAAAATCCACGATAGGCAGGATGGTTCCCAGAGCCAAGGTGGCACCAGTGCCATGTTGGCCTGGTTTGATAGTACCATGTGGCTCCTGCAATCTGCCATCCAGAAGCGGGGCAGCTTACTTTTGTTTGCCAGGGAAACGGGCCGAGATATTTGTCTGGGGGCCTATGGCTGGGAGTGACCGGCTGGCTCCTGAAAAGCTACGATAGGCAGGATGGTGACCAGACCCAAAGTGGAACCAGTACCAAGTTGGGCTGGTTTGATAGTACCAAGTGGCTCCTGCAATCTGCCATCAAAAAGTTGGCAGGCGAGTTTTGTTTTCCAGGGTAACGCGCCGTTGTTTTTGTTTAGAGGCCTGTGGCTGGGAGTGGCCGCCTGTCCTCGTAGAATCTACGTTACGCAGCATGGTTCCCAGAGCCAAGGTGGCACGAGGGCCAAGTCGGGCAGGTTTGATAGTACCAAATGCATCCTGCAATCTGCCATCCAAAAGCGGGGCAGTTTACTTTTGTTTTCCAGGGAAACGGGCCGAGGTTTGTGTCTGGGGGCCTATGGCAGGGAGTGACCGTCTGGCTCCTGAAAAGCTACGATAGGCAGGAGGTTTACCAGACCCATGGTGGCACCAGTGCCAAGTCGGGCTGATTTGATAGTACCAAGTGGCTCCTGCAATCTGCCATCCAGAATCGGAGCAGCTTACTTTTGTTTTCCAGGGAAACGGGCCGAGGTTTGTGTCTGGGGGTCTATGGCTGGGAGTGACCGGCTGGCTCCTGAAAAGCTACGATAGGCAGGATGGTGACCAGACCCATGGTGGCACCAGTGCCAAGTTGGGCTGGTTTGATAGTACCAAGTGGCTCCTGCAATCTGCCATCAAAAAGTTGTCAGGCGAGTTTTGTTTTCCAGGGAAAAGCGCCGTTGTTTTTGTTTGGAGGCCTGTGGCTGGGAGTGGCCGGCTGCCTCCTTTGAACCCAGGATACGTAGGATGGTTCCCAGAGCCAAGGTGGCACCAGTGCAAAATTGGGCTGGTTTGATAGTACCAAGTGGTTCCTGCAATCTGCCATCCAGAAGCAGGGCAGCTTACTTTTGTTTGCCAGGGAAACGGGCCGAGCTTTGTGTCTGCGGGCCTATGGCTGGGAGTGACCGGCTAGGTCCTGAAAAGCTAAGATAGGCAGGATGGTGACCAGACCCATGGTGGCACCAGTGCCAAGTTGAGCTGGTTTGATAGTACCAAGTGGCTCCTGCAATCTGCCATCAAAAAGTTGGCAGGCGAGTTTTGTTTTCCAGGGAAAAGCGCCGTTGTTTGTGTTTGGGGGCCTTTGGGTGGGAGTGGCCGGCTGGCTCCTTAGAATCCCCGATACGCAGGATGGTTCCCAGACCAGAGGTGGCACCAGTGCCAAGTCGGGCTGGTTTTATAATACCAAGTGGTTCCTGCAATCTGCCATGCAGAAGCGGGGCAGCTTACTTTTGTTTGCCAGGGAAACGGGCCGAGGTTTTTGTCTGGGGGCCTATGGCTGGGAGTGACCGGCTGGCTCCTGAAAAGCTACGATAGGCAGGATGGTGACCAGACCCATGGTGGCACCAGTGCCAAGTTGGGCTGATTTGATAGTAGCAAGTGGCTCCTGCAATCTGCCATCAAAAAGTTGGCAGGCGAGTTTTGTTTTCCAGGGAAAAGCGCCGTTGTTTGTGTTTGGGGGCCTGTGGCTGGGAGTGGCCGGCTGGCTCCTTAGAATCCACGATACGCAGCATGGTTCCCAGACCCAAGGTGGCACCAGTTCCAAGTCGGGCTACTTTGATGGTGAAAAGTGGTTCCTGCAATCTGCCATCAAGAAGCGGGGCAGCTTACTTTGGTTTGCCAGGGAAACGGGCCGAGCTTTGTGTCTGGGCGCCTATGGCTGGGAGTGACCGGCGAGGTCCTGAAAAGCTACGATAGGCAGGATGGTTCCCAGACCTGAGGTGCAACCAGTGCCAAGTTGGGCTGATTTGATAGTAGCAAGTGGCTCCTGCAATCTGCCATCAAATAGTTGGCCGGCGAATTATGTTTTCCAGGGAAAAGCGCCGTTGTTTCTGTTTGGGGGCCTGTGGCAGGGAGTGGCCGGCTGGCTCCTTATAATCCACGATACGCGGCATGGTTCCCAGACCCAAGGTGGCAACAGTGCCAAGTTGGGCTGGTTTGATAGTACCAAGTGGCTCCGGCAATCTGCCATCAAAAAGTTGGCAGACGAGTTTTGTTTTCCAGGGTAAAGCGCCGTTGTTTGCGTTTGGGGGCCTGTGGCTGGGAGTGGACGGATGGCTAATTAGAATCCACGATATGCAGGATGGTTCCCAGACCAGAGGTGGCACCAGTGCCAAATTGGGCTGATTTGATAGTACCAAGTGGCTCCTGGAATCTGCCATCCAGAAGCGGGACAGCTTACTTTTGTTTGTCAGGGAAACGGGCCGAGCTTTGTGTCTGGGGGCCTATGGCTGGGAGTGACCGGCTGGCTCCTGAAAAGCTACGATAGGCAGGATGGTGACCAGACCCATGGTGGCACCAGTGCCAAGTTGGGCTGGTTTGATAGTACCAAGTGGCTCCTGCAATCTGCCATCAAAAAGTTGGCAGGCGAGTTTTGTTTTCCAGGGAAAAGCGCCGTTGTTTTTGTTTGGGGGCCTGTGGCTGGGAGTGGCCGGCTGGCTCCTTAGAATCCACGATACGCAGCATGGTTCCCAGACCAGAGGTGGCACCAGTGCCAAGTTGGGCTGGTTTTACAGTACCAAGTGCGTCCTGCAATCTGCCATCCAGAAGCGGGGCAGCTGACTTTTGTTTGCCAGGGAAACGGGCCGAGGTTTTTGTCTGGGGGCCTATGGCTGGGAGTGACCGCCTGGCTCCTGAAAAGCTACGATAGGCAGGATGGTGACCAGACCCATGGTGGCACCAGTGCCAAGTTGGGCTGGTTTGATAGTACCAAGTGGCTCCTGCAATCTGCCATCAAAAAGTTGGCAGGCGAGTTTGTTATCCAGGGAAATGCGCCGTTGTTTGTGTTTGGGGGCCTGTGGCAGGGAGTGGCCGGCTGGCTCCTTAGAATCCACGATACGCAGCATGGTTCCCAGACCTGAGGTGGCACCAGTGCCAAGTCGGGCTGGTTTGATGGTGAAAAGTGGCTCCTGCAATCTGCCATCCAGTAGCGGGGCAGCTTACTTTTGTTTGCCAGGGAAACGGGCCAAGGTTTTTGTCTGGGGGCCTATGGCTGGGAGTGACCGGCTGGCTCCTGAAATGCTACGATAGGCAGGATGGTGACCAGACCCATGGTGGCACCAGTGTAAGGTTGGGCTGGTTTGATAGTAGCAAGTGGCTCCTGCAATCTGCCATCAAAATGTTGGCAGGCGACTTTTGATTTCCTGGGAAAAGCGCCGTTGTTTCTGTTTGGGGGCCTGTGGCTGGGAGTGGACGGATGGCTAATTAGAATCCACGATACGCAGGATGGTTCCCAGACCCAAGGTGGCACCAGTGCCAAGTTGGGCTGGTTTGATAGTACCAAGTGCGTCCTGCAATCTGCCATCCAGAAGCGGGACAGCTTACTTTTGTTTGCCAGGGAAACGGGCCGAGGTTTGTGTCTGGGGGCCTATGGCTGGGATTGACCGGCTGGCTCCTGAAAAGCTACGATAGGCAGGATGGTGACCAGACCCATGGTGGCACCAGTGCCAAGTTGGGCTGGTTTGATAGTACCAAGTGGCTCCTGCAATCTGCCATCAAAATTTGGCAGGCGAGTTTTGTTTTCCAGGGAAAAGCGCCGTTGTTTTTGTTTGGGGGCCTGTGGGTAGGAGTGGCCGGATGGCTAATTAGAATCCACGATACGCAGCATGGTTCCCAGACCTGAGGTGGCACCAGTGCCGAGTCGGGCTAGTTTGATGGTGCAATGTGGCTCCTGCAATATGCCATCCAGAAGCGGGGCAGCTTGCTTTTGTTTGCCAGGGAAACGGGCCGAGCTTTGTGTCTGGGGGACTATGGCTGGGAGTGACCGGCTGGCTCCTGAAAAGCTACGATAGGCAGGATGGTGACCAGACCCATGGTGGCACCAGTGCCAAGTTGGGCTGATTTGATAGTACCAAGTGGCTCCTGCAATCTGCCATCAAAAAGTCGGCAGGCGAGTTTTGTTTTCCAGGGAAAAGCGCCGTTGATTGTGTCTGGGGGCCTGTGGCTGGAGTGGCCGGCTGGCTCCTTAGAATCCACGATACGCAGGATGGTTCCCAGACCTGAGGTGGCACCAGTGCCAAGTCGGGCTAGTTTGATGGTGTAAAGTGGCTCCTGCAATCTGCCATCCAGAAGCGGGGTAGGTTACTTTTTTTTGCCAGGGAAACTGGCCGAGGATTTCTCTGGGGCCCTATGGCAGAGAGGGACCGGCTGGCTCCTGAAAATCTATGATAGGCAGGATGGTGACCAGACCCATGGTGGCACCAGTGCCGAGTTGGGCTGATTTGATAGTACCAAGTGGCTCCTGCAATCTGCCATCAAAATGTTGGCAGGCGGGTTTTGTATTCCAGGGAAAAGCGCCGTTGTTTGTGTTTGGCGGCCTGTGGCTGGGAGTGACCGGCTGGCTCCTTAGAATCCACGATACGCAGGATGGTTCCCAGACCCAAGGTGGCACCAGTGCCAAGTTGGGCTGGTTTGATAGTACCAAGTGGCTCCTGCAATCTGCCATCCAGAAGCGGGGCAGCTTATATTTGTTTGCCAGGGAAACGGGTCGAGCTTTGTGTCTGGGGGCCTATGGCTGGGAGTGACCGGCTAGGACCTGAAAAGCTAAGATAGGCAGGATGGTGACCAGACCCATGGTGGCAGCAGTGCCAAGTTGGGCTGGTTTGATAGTACCAAGTGGCTCCTGCAATCTGCCATCAAAATTTGGCAGGCGAGTTTTGTTTTCCAGGGAAAAGCGCCGTTGTTTGTGTTTGGGGGCCTGTGGCTTGGAGTGGCCGGCTGGCTCCTTAGAATCCACGATACGCAGCATGGTTCCCAGACCAGAGGTGGCACAAGTGCCAAGTCTGGCTAGTTTGATGGTGCAAAGTGGCTCCTGCAATCTGCCATCCAGAAGCGGGGCAGCTTACTTTTCTTTGCCAGGGAAACGTGCCGAGGTTTTTGTCTGGGGGCCTATGGCTTGGAGTGACCGGCTGGCTCCTGAAAAGCTACGATAGGCAGGATGGTGAGCAGACCCATGGTGGCACCAGTGCCAAGTTGGGCTGGTTTGATAGTACCAAGTGGCTCCTGCAATCTGCCATCAAAATGTTGGCAGGCGAGTTTTGTTTTCCAGGGAAAAGCGCCGTTGTTTGTGTTTGGGGGCCTGTGGCTGGGAGTGGCCGGCTGGCTGCTTAGAATCCACGATACGCAGGATGGTTCCCAGACCAGAGGTGGCACCAGTGCCAAGTCGGGCTGGTTTGATAATACCTAGTGGATCCTGCAATCTGCCATCCAGAAGCGGGACAGCTTACATTTGTTTGCCAGGGAAACGGGCCGAGATTTGTGTGTTGGCGCCTATGGCTTGGAGTGACCGGCTAGGTCCTGAAAAGCTACGATAGGCAGGATGGTGACCAGACCCATGGTGGCACCAGTGCCAAGTTGGGCTGATTTGATAGTACCAAGTGGCTCCTGCAATCTGCCATCAAGAAGCGGGGCAGCTTACTTTGGTTTGCCAGGGAAACGGGCCGAGCTTTGTGTCTGGGCGCCTATGGCTGGGAGTGACCGGCGAGGTCCTGAAAAGCTACGATAGGCAGGATGGTTCCCAGACCTCAGGTGCAACCAGTGCCAAGTTGGGCTGATTTGATAGTACCAAGTGGCTCCTGCAATCTGCCATCAAATAGTTGGCCGGCGAATTATGTTTTCCAGGGAAAAGCGCCGTTGTTTTTGTTTGGGGGCCTGTGGCTGGGAGTGGCCGGCTGGCTCCTTAGAATCCACGATACGCAGCATGGTTCCCAGACCAGAGGTGGCACCAGTGCCAAGTTGGGCTGGTTTTACAGTACCAAGTGCGTCCTGCAATCTGCCATCCAGAAGCGGGGCAGCTTACTTTTGTTTGCCAGGGAAACGGGCCGAGGTTTTTGTCTGGGGGCCTATGGCTGGGAGTGACCGGCTGGCTCCTGAAAAGCTACGATAGGCAGGATGGTGACCAGACCCATGGTGGCACCAGTGCCAAGTTGGGCTGGTTTGATAGTACCAAGTGGCTCCTGCAATCTGCCATCAAAAAGTTGGCAGGCGAGTTTGTTATCTAGGGAAATGCGCCGTTGTTTGTGTTTGGGGGCCTGTGGCTGGGAGTGGCCGGCTGGCTCCTTAGAATCCACGATACGCAGCATGGTTCCCAGACCTGAGGTGGCACCAGTGCCAAGTCGGGCTGGTTTGATGGTGAAAAGTGGCTCCTGCAATCTGCCATCCAGTAGCGGGATAACTTACTTTTGTTTGCCAGGGAAACGGGCCAAGGTTTTTGTCTGGGGGCCTATGGCTGGGAGTGACCGGCTGGCTCCTGAAATGCTACGATAGGCAGGATGGTGACCAGACCCATGGTGGCACCAGTGTAAGGTTGGGCTGGTTTGATAGTACCAAGTGGCTCCGGCAATCTGCCATCAAAATGTTGGCAGGCGAGTTTTGATTTCCAGGGAAAAGCGCCGTTGTTTCTGTTTGGGGGCCTGTGGCTGGGAGTGGACGGATGGCTAATTAGAATCCACGATACGCAGGATGGTTCCCAGACCCAAGGTGGCACCAGTGCAAGGTTGGGCTGGTTTGATAGTACCAAGTGCGTCCTGCAATCTGCCATCCAGAAGCGGGGTAGCTTACTTTTGTTTGCCAGGGAAACGGGCCGAGGTTTGTGTCTGGGGGCCTATGGCTGGGATTGACCGGCTGGCTCCTGAAAAGCTACGATAGGCAGGATGGTGACCAGACCCATGGTGGCACCAGTGCCAAGTTGGGCTGGTTTGATAGTACCAAGTGGCTCCTGCAATCTGCCATCAAAATTTGGCAGGCGAGTTTTGTTTTCCAGGGAAAAGCGCCGTTGTTTTTGTTTGGGGGCCTGTGGGTAGGAGTGGCCGGATGGCTAATTAGAATCCACGATACGCAGCATGGTTCCCAGACCTGAGGTGGCACCAGTGCCGAGTCGGGCTAGTTTGATGGTGCAATGTGGCTCCTGCAATATGCCATCCAGAAGCGGGGCAGCTTGCTTTTGTTTGCCAGGGAAACGGGCCGAGCTTTGTGTCTGGGGGCCTATGGCTGGGAGTGACCGGCTGGCTCCTGAAAAGCTACGATAGGCAGGATGGTGACCAGACCCATGGTGGCACCAGTGCCAAGTTGGGCTGATTTGATAGTACCAAGTGGCTCCTGCAATCTGCCATCAAAAAGTCGGCAGGCGAGTTTTGTTTTCCAGGGAAAAGCGCCGTTGATTGTGTCTGGGGGCCTGTGGCTGGAGTGGCCGGCTGGCTCCTTAGAATCCACGATACGCAGGATGGTTCCCAGACCTGAGGTGGCACCAGTGCCAAGTCGGGCTAGTTTGATGGTGTAAAGTGGCTCCTGCAATCTGCCATCCAGAAGCGGGGTAGGTTACTTTTTTTTGCCAGGGAAACTGGCCGAGGATTTCTCTGGGGCCCTATGGCAGAGAGGGACCGGCTGGCTCCTGAAAATCTATGATAGGCAGGATGGTGACCAGACCCATGGTGGCACCAGTGCCGAGTTGGGCTGATTTGATAGTACCAAGTGGCTCCTGCAATCTGCCATCAAAATGTTGGCAGGCGGGTTTTGTATTCCAGGGAAAAGCGCCGTTGTTTGTGTTTGGCGGCCTGTGGCTGGGAGTGACCGGCTGGCTCCTTAGAATCCACGATACGCAGGATGGTTCCCAGACCCAAGGTGGCACCAGTGCCAAGTTGGGCTGGTTTGATAGTACCAAGTGGCTCCTGCAATCTGCCATCCAGAAGCGGGGCAGCTTATATTTGTTTGCCAGGGAAACGGGTCGAGCTTTGTGTCTGGGGGCCTATGGCTGGGAGTGACCGGCTAGGACCTGAAAAGCTAAGATAGGCAGGATGGTGACCAGACCCATGGTGGCAGCAGTGCCAAGTTGGGCTGGTTTGATAGTACCAAGTGGCTCCTGCAATCTGCCATCAAAATTTGGCAGGCGAGTTTTGTTTTCCAGGGAAAAGCGCCGTTGTTTGTGTTTGGGGGCCTGTGGCTTGGAGTGGCCGGCTGGCTCCTTAGAATCCACGATACGCAGCATGGTTCCCAGACCAGAGGTGGCACAAGTGCCAAGTCTGGCTAGTTTGATGGTGCAAAGTGGCTCCTGCAATCTGCCATCCAGAAGCGGGGCAGCTTACTTTTCTTTGCCAGGGAAACGTGCCGAGGTTTTTGTCTAGGGGCCTATGGCTTGGAGTGACCGGCTGGCTCCTGAAAAGCTACGATAGGCAGGATGGTGAGCAGACCCATGGTGGCACCAGTGCCAAGTTGGGCTGGTTTGATAGTACCAAGTGGCTCCTGCAATCTGCCATCAAAATGTTGGCAGGCGAGTTTTGTTTTCCAGGGAAAAGCGCCGTTGTTTGTGTTTGGGGGCCTGTGGCTGGGAGTGGCCGGCTGGCTGCTTAGAATCCACGATACGCAGGATGGTTCCCAGACCAGAGGTGGCACCAGTGCCAAGTTGGGCTGGTTTGATGGTGCAAAGTGGCTCCTGCAATCTGCCATCCAGAAGCGGGGCAGCTTACTTTTGTTTCCCAGGGAAACGGGCCGAGGTTTTTCTCTGGGGGCCTATGGCTGGGAGTGACCGGCTGGCGCCTGAACAGCTACGATAGGCAGGATGGTGACCAGACCCATGGTGGCACCAGTGCCAAGTTGGGCTGATTTGATAGTAGCAAGTGGCTCCTGCAATCTGCCATCAAAATGTTGGCAGGCGAGTTTTGTTTTCCAGGGAAAAGCGCCGTTGTTTGTGTTTGGGGGCCTGTGGGTGGGAGTGGCCGGCTGGCTCCTTAGAATGCACGATACGCAGCATGGTTCCCAGACCAGAGGTGGCACCAGTGCCAAGTCGGGCTAGTTTGATAGTACCAAGTGGCTCCGGCAATCTGCCATCCAGAAGCGGGGCAGCTTACTTTTGTTTGCCAGGGAAACGGGCCGAGCTTTGTGTCTGGGCGCCTATGGCTGGGAGTGACCTGCTAGGTCCTGAAAAGCTACGATAGGCAGGATGGTGACCAGACCCATGGTGGCACCAGTGCCAAGTTGGGCTGATTTGATAGTACCAAGTGGCTCCTGCAATCCGCCATCAAAAGTGGGAGGGCGAGTTTTGTTTTCCAGGGAAAAGCGCCGTTGTTTCTGTTTGGGTGCCTGTGGCAGGGAGTGGCCGGCTGGCTGCTTAGAACCCACGATACGCAGGATGGTTCCCAGACCCAAGGTGGCACCAGTGCCAAGTTGGGCTGGTTTGATAGTACCAAGTGGTTCCTGCAATCTGCCATCCAGAAGCGGGGTAGCTTACTTTTTTTTGCCAGGGAAACGGGCCGAGTATTGTGTCTGGGGGCCTATGGCTGCGAGTGACCGGCTGGCTCCTGAAAACTACGAGAGGCAGGATGGTGACCAGACCCATGGTGGCACCAGTGCCAAGTTGGGCTGATTTGATAGTACCAAGTGGCTCCTGCAATCTGCCATCAAAAACTTGGCAGGCGAGTTTTGTTTTCCAGGGAAAAGCGCCGTTGATTGTGTCTGGGGGCCTGTGGCTGGAGTGGCCGGCTGGCTCCTTACAATGAACGATACGCAGGATGGTTCCCAGACCTGAGGTGGCACCAGTGCCAAGTCGGGCTAGTTTGATGGTGCAAAGTGGC
The DNA here is from genome assembly GCF_035770615.1 of Melospiza melodia melodia. NCBI lineage: Eukaryota > Metazoa > Chordata > Aves > Passeriformes > Passerellidae > Melospiza > Melospiza melodia. Next base: position 64,919,556 of record NC_086198.1, on the reverse strand, counting down.
TCCTGCAATCTGCCATCCAGAAGCGGGGTAGCTTACTTTTGTTTGCCAGGGAAACGGGCCGAGCTTTGTGTCTGGGCGCCTATGGCTTGGAGTGACCGGCTAGGTCCTGAAAAGCTACGATAGGCAGGATGGTGACCAGACCCATGGTGGCACCAGTGCCAAGTTGGGCTGATTTGATAGTACCAAGTGGCTCCTGCAATCTGCCATCAAAAAGTTGGCAGGCGAGTTTTGTTTTCCAGGGAAAAGCGCCGTTGTTTGTGTTTGGGGGCCTGTGGCTGGGAGTGGCCGGCTGGCTCCTTAGAATCCACGATACGCGGCATGGTTCCCAGACCAGAGGTGGCACCAGTGCCAAGTTGGGCTGGTTTGATAGTACCAAGTGCGTCCTGCAATCTGCCATCCAGAAGCGGGGCAGCTTACTTTTGTTTGCCAGGGAAACGGGCCGAGGTTTTTGTCTGGGGGCCTATGGCTGGGAGTGACCGGCTGGCTCCTGAAAAGCTACGATAGGCAGGATGGTGACCAGACCCATGGTGGCACCAGTGCCAAGTCGGGCTGGTTTGATAGTACCAAGTGGCTCCTGCAATCTGCCATCAAAAAGTTGGCAGGCGAGTTTTGTTTTCCAGGGAAAATCGCCGTTGTTTGTGTTTGGGGGCCTGTGGCTGGGAGTGGCCGGCTGGCTCCTTAGAATCCACGATACGCAGGATGGTTCCCAGACCAGAGGTGGCACCAGTGCCAAGTCGGGCTGGTTTGATGGTGCAAAGTGGCTCCTGCAATCTGCCATCCAGAAGCGGGGTAGCTTACTTTTGTTTGCCAGGGAAACGGGCCGAGGTTTGTGACTGGGGGCCAATGGCTGGGAGCACCGGCTGGCGCCTGAAAAGCTACGATAGGCAGGATGGTGACCAGACCCATGGTGGCACCAGTGCCAAGTTGGGCTGGTTTGATAGTACCAAGTGGCTCCTGCAATCTGCCATCAAAAAGTTGGCAGGCCAGTTTTGTTTTCCAGGGAAAAGCGCCGTTGTTTGTGTTTGGAGGCCTGTGGCTGGGAGTGGCCGGCTGCCTCCTTTGAACCCAGGATACGCAGGATGGTTCCCAGAGCCAAGGTGGCGCCAGTGCCAAGTTGGGCTGGTTTGATAGTACCAAGTGGCTCCTGAAATCTGCCATCCAGAAGCGGGACACCTTACTTTTGTTTCCCAGGGAAACGGGCCGAGGTATTTGTCTGGGGGCCTATGGCTGGGAGTGACTGGCTGGCTACTGAAAAGCTACGATAGGCAGGATGGTTACCAGACTCATGGTGGCACCAGTGCCAAGTCGGGCTGGTTTGATAATACTAAATAGCTCCTGCAATCTGCCATCCAGACGCGGGGCAGCGGATTTTTGTTTGCTGGAGAAAAGTTCCGTGGTTTTTTTTTGGGGGTATATGGCTGGACGTGGCCGGCTGGCTCCTTAAAAAGCTCGATACGCAGGATTGTTCCCTGACCCAAGGTGGCATCAGTGCCAAGTCGGGCTGTTTTCGTAGTACCAAGTGCGTCCTGCAATTTGCCATCCAGAAGAGGGGCAGTTGAGTTTTGTTTGCCAGAGAAAAGGCCGTGGTATATGTTTGGGGGCATATGGTTGAGAGTGGCCGGCTGGCCCCTGAAAATCCACGATAGGCAGCATGGTTCCCAGAGCCAAAGTGGCACCAGTGCCAAGTTGGGCTGGTTTGATAATACCAAGTGGCTCCTGCAATCTGCCATCCAGAAGCGGGACAGCTTACTTTTGTTTCCCAGGGAAACGGGCTGAGGTATTTGTCTGGGGGCCTATGGCTGGGAGTGACCGGCTGGCTACTGAAAATACATGATACGCAGCATGGTTCCCAGACCCAAGGTGGCACCAGTGCCAAGTAGGGCTGGTTTCATAGTACCCAGTGGCTCCTGCAATCTGCCATCCAGAAGAGGGGCAGTTGAGTTTTGTTTTCCAGAGAAAAGGGCCGTGGTTTGTGTTTGGGGCCTATGGCTGAGAGTGACCAGCTGGCCCCTGAAAATCCACGATAGGAAGGATGGTTCCCAGATCCAAGGTGGCAGCAGTGCCATGTTGTGCTGGTGTGATAGTCCCAAGTGGCTCCTGCAATCTGCCATCCTGAAGCGGGGCAGCTGAATTTTGTTTGCCAGAGAAAAAGGCTGTGGTTTGTGTTTGGGGGCCTGTGGCTGGGAGTGGCCGGCTGGCTCCTGAACATCCATTATACGCAGAATGGTTCCCAGACCCAAGGTGGCACCAGTGCCAAGTGGGGCTGGTTTCACAGTGTCAAGTGCCTCCTGCAATCTCCCATCCAGAAGCGGGGCAGCTGAGTTTTGTTTGCCTGTGAAACGGGCCGTTGTTTTTGATTGGGGTCTGTGGCCGAGAGTGTTCGGCTGGCTCCTGACAACCCACAATACGCAGGATGGTTCCCAGACCCAAGGTGGCACCAGTGCCAAGTCGGGCTGGTTTGATAGTACCAAGTGGCTCCTGCAATCTGCCATCCAGAAGCGGTGCAGTTGAGTTTTGTTTGCCAGAGAAAAGGGCCGTGGGTTGTGTTTGGGGGCATATGGCTGGGAGTGGCCGGCTGTCTCATTAAAAAGATCGATACGCAGGATGGTTCCCAGACCCAAGGTGGCACCAGTGCCAAGTCGGGCTGTTTTTATAGTACCAAGTGCGTCCTGCAATTTGCCATCCAGGAGAGGGGCAGTGGAGTTTTGTTTGCCAGAGAATAGCGCAGTTGTTTGTGTTTGGGGGCTTGTGGCTGGGAGTGGCCGACTGGCGCCTAAGAATCTGTGTTACGCAGCATGGTTCCCAGACCAGAGGTGGCACCAGTGCCAAGTTGGGCTGGTTTGATAGTACCAAGTGGCTCCTGCAATCTGCCATCCAGAAGCGGGGCAGCTTACTTTTGTTTCCCAGGGAAACGGGCCGAGGTTTGTGACTTGGGACCTATGGCTGGGAGTGACCGGCTGGCTCCTGGAAAGCTACAATAGGCAGGATGGCTACCAGACTCATGGTGGCACCAGTGCCAAGTCGGGCTGGTTTGATAATACTAAATAGCTCCTGCAATCTGCCATCCAGACGCGGGGCAGCGGATTTTTGTTTGCTGGAGAAAAGTTCCGTGGTTTTTTTTTGGGGGTATATGGCTGGACGTGGCCGGCTGGCTCCTTAAAAAGCTCGATACGCAGGATTGTTCCCTGACCCAAGGTGGCATCAGTGCCAAGTCGGGCTGTTTTCGTAGTACCAAGTGCGTCCTGCAATTTGCCATCCAGAAGAGGGGCAGTTGAGTTTTGTTTGCCAGAGAAAAGGGCCGTGGTGTATTTTTGGGGGCATATGGTTGAGAGTGGCCGGCTGGCCCCTGAAAATCCACGATAGGCAGGATGGTTCCCAGAACCAAGGTGGCACCAGTGCCATGTTGGCCTGGTTTGATAGTACCATGTGGCTCCTGCAATCTCCCATCCTGAAGCGGGGCTGCTTACTTTTGTTTGCCAGGGAAACGGGCCGAGATATTTGTCTGGGGGCCTATGGCTGGGAGTGAGCGGCTGGCTCCTGAAAAGCTACGATAGGCAGGATGGTGACCAGACCCATGGTGGCACCAGTGCCAAGTTGGGCTGGTTTGATAGTACCAAGTGGCTCCTGCAATCTGCCATCAAAAAGTTGGCAGGCGAGTTTTGTTTTCCAGGGAAAAGCGCCGTTGTTCTTGTTTAGAGGCCTGTGGCTGGGAGTGGCCGGCTGCCTCCTTTGAACCCAGGATACGCAGGATGGTTCCCAGAGCCAAAGTGGCACCAGTGCCAAGTTGGGCTGGTTTGATAATACCAAGTGGCTCCTGCAATCTGCCATCCAGAAGCGGGACAGCTTACTTTTGTTTCCCAGGTAAACGGGCCGAGGTATTTGTCTGGGGGCCTATGGCTGGGAGTGACCGGCTGGCTACTGAAAAGCTACGAAAGGCAGGATGGTTACCAGACTCATGGTGGCACCAGTGCCAAGTCGGGCTGGTTTGATAATACTAAATAGCTCCTGAAATCTGCCATTCAGACGCGCGGCAGCGGATTTTTGTTTGCTGGAGAAAAGTTCCGTGGTTTTTTTTTGGGGGTATATGGCTGGACGTGGCCGGCTGGCTCCTTAAAAAGATCGATACGCAGGATTGTTCCCTGACCCAATGTGGCATCACTGCCAAGTCGGGCTGTTTTCGTAGTACCAAGTGCGTCCTGCAATTTGCCATCCAGAAGAGGGGCAGTTGAGTTTTGTTTGCCAGAGCAAAGGGCCGTGGTATGTGTTTGGGGGCATATGGCTGAGAGTGGCCGGCTGGCCCCTGAAAATCCACGATAGGCAGGATGGTTCCCAGAGCCAAGGTGGCACCAGTGCCATGTTGGCCTGGTTTGATAGTACCATGTGGCTCCTGCAATCTGCCATCCAGAAGCGGGGCAGCTTACTTTTGTTTGCCAGGGAAACGGGCCGAGGTTTGTGTCTGGGGGCCTATGGCTGCGAGTGACCGGCTGGCTCCTGAAAAGCTACGATAGGCAGGATGGTGACCAGACCCAAAATGGAACCAGTACCAAGTTGGGCTGGTTTGATAGTACCAAGTGGCTCCTGCAATCTGCCATCAAAAAGTTGGCAGGCGAGTTTTGTTTTCCAGGGAAAAGCGCCGTTGTTTGTGTTTGGGGGCCTGTGGCTGGGAGTGGCCGCCTGTCCTCGTAGAATCTACGTTACGCAGCATGGTTCCCAGAGCCAAGGTGGCACGAGGGCCAAGTCGGGCAGGTTTGATAGTACCAAATGCATCCTGCAATCTGCCATCCAAAAGCGGGGCAGTTTACTTTTGTTTGCCAGGGAAACGGGCCGAGGTTTGTGTCTGGGGGCCTATGGCAGGGAGTGACCGTCTGGCTCCTGAAAAGCTACGATAGGCAGGATGTTTACCAGACCCATGGTGGCACCAGTGCCAAGTTGGGCTGATTTGATAGTACCAAGTGGCTCCTGCAATCTGCCATCCAGAATCGGGGCAGCTTATTTTTGTTTTCCAGGGAAACGGGCCGAGCTTTGTGTCTGGGGGTCTATGGCTGGGAGTGACCGGCTGGCTCCTGAAAAGCTACGATAGGCAGGATGGTGACCAGACCCATGGTGGCACCAGTGCCAAGTTGGGCTGGTTTGATAGCACCAAGTGGCTCCTGCAATCTGCCATCAAAATGTTGGCAGGCGAGTTTTGTTTTCCAGGGAACAGCGCCGTTGTTTGTGTTTGGGCGCCTGTGGCTCACAGTGGCCGGGTGGCTGCTTAGAATCCACGATACGCAGGATGGTTCCCAGACCCAAGGTGGCACCAGTGCCAAGTCGGGCTGGTTTGACACTACCAAGTGGCTCCTGCAATCTGCCATCCAGAATCGGGGCAGCTTAATTTTGTTTGCCAGGGAAACGGGCCGAGGTTTTTGTCTGGGGGCCTATGGCTGAGAGTGACCGGCTGGCTCCTGAAATGCTACAATAGGCAGGATGGTTCCCAGACCCATAGTGGCACCAGTGCCAAGTTGGGATGATTTGATAGTACCAAGTGGCTCCTGCAATCTGCCATCAAAAAGCTGGCAGGCGAGTTTTGTTTTCCAGGGAAAAGCGCCGTTGTTTGTGTTTGGGGGCCTGTGGCTGGGAGTGGCCGGCTGGCTCCTTAGAATCCACGATATGCAGGATTGTTCCCAGACCCAAGGTGGCACCAGTGCCAAGTCGGGCTGGTTTGATGGTGCAAAGTGGCTCCTGCAATCTGCCATCCAGACGCGGGGCAGCGGATTTTTGTTTCCATGAGAAATGATCCATGGTTTGTTTTTGGGGGTATATGGCTGGGCGTGGCCGGCTGGCTCCTTAAAAAGCTCGATATGCAGGATGGTTCCCTGACACAAGGTGGCACCAGTGCCACGTCGGGCGGTTTTCGTAGTACAAAGTGCGTCCTAAAATTTGCCATCCAGAAGAGGGGCAGTTGAGTTTTGTTTGCCAGAGAAAAGGGCCGTGGTTTGTTTTTGGGGGCATATGGCTGAGAGTGGCCGGCTGGCCCCTGAAAATCCACGATAGGCAGGATGGTTCCCAGACCAGAGGTGTCACCAGTGCCAAGTCGGGCTGGTTTGATAGTACTAAATAGCTCCTGCAATCTGCCATGCAGAAGCGGGGCAGCTTACTTTTGTTTGCCAGGGAAAAGGGCCGAGGTTTGTGTTTGGGGGCCTATGGCTGCGAGTGACCGGCTGGCTCCTGAAAAGCTACGATAGGCAGGATGGTGACCAGACCCCTGGTGGCACCAGTGCCAAGTTGGGCTGGTTTGATAGTACCAAGTGGCTCCGGCAATCTGCCATCAAAAATTTGTCAGGCGAGTTTTGTTTTCCAGGGAAAAGCGCCGTTGTTTGTGTTTGGGGGCCTGTGGCTGGGAGTGGCGAGCTGGCTCCTTAGAACCCACGATACGCAGGATGGTTCCCATACCAGAGGTGGCACCAGTGCCAAGTTGGGCTGGTTTGATGGTGCAAAGTGGCTCCTGCAATCTGCCATCCAGAAGCGGGGAAGCTTACTTTTGTTTGCCAGGGAAACGGGCCGAAATATTTGTCTAGGGGCCTCTGGCTGGGGGTGGCTGGCTGGCACCTGAAAAGCTACGATAGGCAGGATGGTGACCAGACCCATGGTGGCACCAGTGCCAAGTTGCGCTGGTTTGATAGTACCAAGTGGCTCCTGCAATCTGCCATCAAAAAGTTGGCAGGCGAGTTTTGTTTTCCAGGGAAAAGCACCGTTGTGTGTGTTTTGGGGCCTGTGGCTGGGAGTGGCCAGCTGGCTCCTTAGAATCCACGATACGCAGGATGGTTCCCAGACCCAAGGTGGCACCAGTGCCAAGTCGGGCTGGTTTGTTAGTACCAAGTGGTTCCTGCAATCTGCCATCCAGAAGCGGGGCAGCTGAATTTTGTTTGCCAGAGAAAAAGGCTGTTGTTTGTGTTTCGGGGCCTGTGGCTGGGAGTGGCCGGCTGGCTCCTGAAAATCCATGATACGCAGCATGGTTCCCAGACCCAAGGTGGCACCAGTGCCAAGTAGGGCTGGTTTCATAGTACCCAGTGGCTCCTGCAATCTGCCATCCAGAAGAGGGGCAGTTGAGTTTTGTTTTCCAGAGAAAAGGGCCGTGGTTTGTGTTTGGGGCCTATGGCTGAGAGTGACCAGCTGGCCCCTGAAAATCCACGATAGGAAGGATGGTTCCCAGATCCAAGGTGGCAGCAGTGCCATGTTGTGCTGGTGTGATAGTCCCAAGTGGCTCCTGCAATCTGCCATCCAGAAGCGGGGCAGCTGAATTTTGTTTGCCAGAGAAAAAGGCTGTGGTTTGTGTTTGGGGGCCTGTGGCTGGGAGTGGCCGGCTGGCTCTTGAACATCCATGATACGCAGCATGGTTCCCAGACCCAAGGTGGCACCAGTGCCAAGTGGGGCTGGTTTCACAGTGTCAAGTGCCTCCTGCAATCTCCCATCCAGAAGCGGGGCAGCTGAGTTTTGTTTGCCTGTGAAACGGGCCGTTGTTTTTGATTGGGGTCTGTGGCCGAGAGTGTTCGGCTGGCTCCTGACAACCCACAATACGCAGGATGGTTCCCAGACCCAAGGTGGCACCAGTGCCAAGTCGGGCTGGTTTGATAGTACCAAGTGGCTCCTGCAATCTGCCATCCAGAAGCGGTGCAGTTGAGTTTTGTTTGCCAGAGAAAAGGGCCGTGGGTTGTGTTTGGGGGCATATGGCTGGGAGTGGCCGGCTGTCTCATTAAAAAGATCGATACGCAGGATGGTTCCCAGACCCAAGGTGGCACCAGTGCCAAGTCGGGCTGTTTTTATAGTACCAAGTGCGTCCTGCAATTTGCCATCCAGGAGAGGGGCAGTGGAGTTTTGTTTGCCAGAGAATAGCGCAGATGTTTGTGTTTGGGGGCTTGTGGCTGGGAGTGGCCGACTGGCGCCTTAGAATCTGTGTTACGCAGCATGGTTCCCAGACCAGAGGTGGCACCAGTGCCAAGTTGGGCTGGTTTGATAGTACCAAGTGGCTCCTGCAATCTGCCATCCAGAAGCGGGGCAGCTTACTTTTGTTTGCCAGGGAAACGGGCCGAGGTTTGTGACTTGGGACCTATGGCTGGGAGTGACCGGCTGGCTCCTGGAAAGCTACAATAGGCAGGATGGTGACCAGACCCATGGTGGCACCAGTGCCAAGTTGGGCTGGTTTGATAGTACCAAGTGGCTCCTGCAATCTGCCATCAAAAAGTTGGCAGGCGAGTTTTGTTTTCCAGGGAAAAGCGCCGTTGTTTGTGTTTGGGGGCCTGTGGCTGGGAGTGGCCGGCTCGCTCCTTTGAACCCACGATACGCAGGATGGTTCCCAGACCCAAGGTGGCACCAGTGCCAAGTTGGGCTGGTTTGATACTACCAAGTGCGTCCTGCAATCTGCCATCCAGAAGCGGGGCAGCTTAATTTTGTTTGCCACGGAAACGGGCCGTGGGTTTCGTATGGGGGCCTATGGCTGAGAGTGGCCGGCTGGCTCCTGAAAATCCACGCTAGGCAGCATGGTTCCCAGAAGCAAGGTGGCACCAGTGCCAAGTCGGGCTGGTTTGATGGTGCAAAGTGGCTCCTGCAATCTGCCATCCAGAAGCGGGGCAGCTGATTGTTGTTTGCCAGAGAAAAATTCCGTGGATTGTTTTTGGGGGCATATTGCTTGGAGTGGCCGGCTGGCTCCTTAAAATGCTCGATACGCATGATGGTTCCCAGGCCCAAGGTGTCACCACTACCAAGTCGGCCTGCGGTTTTAGTATCAAGTTCATCCTGCAATTTGCCATCCAGAAGAGGGGCAGTTGAGTTTTGTTTGCCAGAGAAACGGGCCGAGGTTTCTGTTTGGGGACATATGGCTGAGAGTGGCCGGGTGGCCCCTGAATATCCACGATACACAGCATGGTTCCCAGATCAGAGGTGGCACCAGTGCCAAGTCGGGCTGGTTTGATAGTCCCAAGTGTCTCCTGCAATTGCCATCCAGAAGCGGGGCAGCTTACTTTTGTTTGCCAGAGAAATAGGCCTAGGTTTTTGTCTGGGGGCCTATGGCTAGGAGTGGCCGGCTGGCTCCTAAGAATCCACGATACGCAGGATGTTTCCCAGACCCAATGTGGCACCAGTGCCAAGTCGGGCTGGTTTGATAGTACCAAGTGGCTCCTGCAAACTCCATCAAAATGTTGGCAGACGTGTTTTGTTTTCCAGGGAACAGCGCCGTTGATTTTGTTTGGGGACCTGTGGCTGGGAGTGGCCGGCTGGCTCCTTAGAATCCACGATACGCAGGATGGTTCCCAGACCCAAGGTGGCACCAGTGCCAAGTCGGGCTGGTTTGATTACACCAAGTGGCTCCTGCAATCTGCCATCCAGAAGTGAGGCAGCTAAGTTTTGTTTGCCAGAAAAAAGGGCCGTGGTTTTTGTTGGGGGCCTGTGGCTGGGAGTAGCCGGCTGGCTCCTTAAAATCCACGATAGGCTGGATGGTTCCCAGACCCAAGGTGGCACCAGTGCCAAGTCGGGCTTGTTTGATAGTACCAAGTGGCTCCTGCAATCTGCCATCCAGAAGCGGGGCAGCTTACTTTTGTTTGCCAGAGAAATAGGCCTAGGTTTTTCTTTGGGGGCCTGTGGCTAGGAGTGGCCGGCTGGCTCCTAAGAATCCACGATACGCAGGATGTTTCCCAGACCCAAGGTGGCACCAGTGCCAAGTCGGGCTGGTTTGATAGTACCAAGTGGCTCCTGCAAACTCCATCAAAAAGTTGGCAGGCGTGTTTTGTTTTCCAGGGAACAGCGCCGTTGATTTTGTTTGGGGGCCTGTGGCTGGGAGTGGCCGGCTGGCTCCTTAGAATCCACGATACGCAGGATGGTTCCCAGACCCAAGGTGGCACCAGTGCCAAGTCGGGCTGGTTTGATTACACCAAGTGGCTCCTGCAATCTGCCATCCAGAAGTGAAGCAGCTAAGTTTTGTTTGCCAGGAAAAAAGGGCCGTGGTTTTTGTTGGGGGCCTGTGGCTGGGAGTGGCCGGCTGGCTCCTTAGAATCCACCATACGCAGGATGGTTCCCAGACCCAAGGTGGCACCAGTGCCAAGTCGGGCTGGTTTGATAGTCCCAAGTGGCTCCTGCAATCTGCCATCCAGACGCGGGGCAGCGGATTTTTGTTTCCATGAGAAATGGTCCGTGGTTTGTTTTTGGGGGTATATGGCTGGGCCTGGCCGGCTGGCTCCTTAAAAAGCTCGATATGCAGGATGGTTCCCTGACACAAGGTGGCACCAGTGCCACGTCGGGCGGTTTTCGTAGTACAAAGTGCGTCCTAAAATTTGCCATCCAGAAGAGGGGCAGTTGAGTTTTGTTTGCCTGAGAAAAGGTCCGTGGTTTGTTTTTGGGGGCATATGGCTGAGAGTGGCTGGCTGGCCCCTGAAAATCCACGATACACAGGATGGTTCCCAGAGCCAAGGTGGCACCAGTGCCATGTTGGCCTGGTTTGATAGTACCATGTGGCTCCTGCAATCTGCCATCCAGAAGCGGGGCAGCTTACTTTTGTTTGCCAGGGAAACGGGCCGAGGTTTGTGTTTGGGGGCCTATGGCTGAGAGTGACCGGCTGGCTCCTGAAAAGCTACGATAGGCAGGATGGTGACCAGACCCATGGTGGCACCAGTGCCAAGTTGGGCTGGTTTGATAGTACCAAGTGGTTCCTGCAATCTGCCATCCAGAAGCAGGGCAGCTGAGTTTTGTTTGCCAGAGAAAAGGGCCTTGGTTTGTGTTTGGGGGCATATGGCTGGGTGTGGCCAGCTGGCTCCTTAAAATGCACGATATGCAACATGGCTCCCAGACCCAAGGTGGCACCAGTGCCAAGTTGGGCTGGTTTGATAGTACCAAGTGGCTCCTGCAATCTTCCATGATCACGTGGAGAAATACTTTCTGGTTTCAGCCTCATGCTCTTTCTTCTCTCCCTCAACTTCTCTATCACCTCTCATCTGGTTCACATGCGCTGTCTTCAAGGTCCACAGGCTACTTTTCACAGAATCTTCTGGCCTGATGAAGTAAGAATGATGAATAGAACAGAGCTGGGATCTATTTTCCAGTTTGGATAAAATGCATTCTGCACACAAATCCAAGGAGAACGGGCTGCCCCGATGCCCAGAAAATCTTTCACTCCTGCTAGTGTTCTACGTCAACCGCAACTTAGTCTGAAAGAAAAGCTTTTTCTCTGAGAGCATCTGAGAGGTTTGCATGAAGCACTGATATCTGACATATGCAATTTTGAATAGGAGAGGAAAAAGAAAATGGCAAGGAGTTTTTAATTTTAGTGGTTTCAATTTTAATTTCCGTGCACTTTTTCAAAACTTGTCAGCTCAAATGCCCATCAACATCTTTTAGTCATCTGTAAGTCAGTATTCATATAAAATGTGCTTCAAATCCAAAGAATTTCAAATTTGCACTCCAAGCTTCTATGCCTAGATTTATGATTTCCTACACATATTAGATGAAAGGAAGGCCTTTTTTACTGTGGGAGTGCTGGAACACTGGAACAGGTTGCCCAGAGAAGTTGTGGGTGTCCCATCCCTGAAAGTATTCAAGGTCGCCTTGGACGGGGCTTGGAGCAGCAACAAAGGAGAAGCTTGATGGTAGAGAAACAAAGTTGGACTATAGAAGAAACTCGGATTGAAGTATAGGATCAAGTTTTCTCTCAGCTCTTGGGGTAAATTCAAAGTTGTACAAAATGACATTTATCTGTGCTATTCACTACTGTAACAGAAAGTTTCATGAAAACTGTACAGAAGATAGTAAATTTTAAAAGAGATAAGAATTACAGCATAAAATCCATGGGATAGGTTACAACATGAGACACTCTCTAAGAGAAAATCTCTTTGTTTCAGCACTTCATCGGGGTAAGATTTCATGAAGTGCCAAAGAAGGCGGCAAAATATCATTCGGGACATTATTTACTGGAATTCAGCCTGGCCATTAGTAGGAACTGCCTTTGAACATATCATGTAGATATACCACACACACTTTCCCTTCACTGAAAAATTACTGTTTACAACAAATAAGCAATTGACGATCAAAATTGATTGAAAGCATCTTAAACATGTCAAGTATTTCATTGTAGATGATCTGTGATCCAAATGCTTCTTCCACCTTCGAGAGGGACAGAAGAATTCTTCCATATCATGATGGTTTAAAATTGTATCAACCAATGTTTTCTGCTGAAAAGATATCATCTATTTTTTTCTATTTTTGGAAGAAAATATTCCTAGACATACAACAGGTGAGAACTAAGTAATTTTAAAGAAACAAATGAAATGAAAATATTCTGTAAATAGAATGAAATGAAAAGCTGTGTTTTAAATAGGAGCTAAATATTAAACAGAATTTTTGTACCAGGCATTTGAATTACTGCACCAGCTCTTTTGCCCATCAAGAGAGGCATTTAGCATTTCAGTCTTTTCCAAGGTGTTCATGATCTGCTATGCTGATCTCTGTGTGTGCCTAGGTGTGTGTGGAGGGGGGGGCATATGAAGGGGAGTGTGTATGTTTGCTTTACAATTGTTGTGGCAGATTCATGCCTCAGCTCCACATTTTGTTTTAAAAAGGTCACACCGAGTGGATATGAAGTTTACTATCAACAAGAGATCGATTCCCAAATCATCCATTTGACTCTCCCTTATAAATCATGTGCTTTGTTGCATATTTTATCAAATATACTTTCAAGCCAGATGGAGGAAGGAGGATGTGGGAATCCCTCCACCATCTTGCAACTTTTATGTAAGTAGGTTTTCAAGAAAATCATCATTTCTCTTTTAAATATGTCTGGAACAGGCATGATGGTAGTGTCAACCTGTTGGAGTTTTTGTTGCTGGAAGAAGTTGTACAAAAGGATTGGTTTTTACATTGACCAGTTACTGAATCAAGCGCAGGAATACATTGGAAATTTAGCTGGGGGTTCCTTTTCCCAGCAGACTACTTCTAGAACGAGCTTGTACACTGAAGCTGACTCTTTTGCTCTCTTTTTGTTTCTTTCCTATTTTCTTGGCTTCTTTGCCACTATCTAGACAATTTTGGAACTTTGTTCCCAACTAAAATGGTTTCAATAGTCTGATTGTGATCATACATTTTTACAAGGAATTTTTAAAATCTTTCCTCGAGTCCAGAAAGTCAAGGACTTAGATCTTTTTCTTCCCTTATCAATATTGCCATGAAATTGATAAATAAAGACCAACTCTTTATTTTTGTTTTTAACCCACGTAGATAATTCCCATCCATTAATCCATTTTGTGGACCAATAGCTGCCATTCTGATAGAAGCTGTCACTTCTTAACAATAGGCATTCTGTGACTATGTTGACTGCACTTTGGGTGAAGATCCTAACTGGTCTTAGATATACATAGGGAGAAATTTGCTCAGCCAGTGTCAGTCTTAAGCATGCGTATCAGAAGATCTTTCTAGAGCTGGGAATTTTCCCATGAAAGGGATTCAGTTAGGGAAGAGACACTTGTGCCAGAGTTTTACATTCTTCTTGAACACTGCTTAAGGAACTTAGATGCCATGTCCATTTGGATCTCTGTCTGCACAGAACTTTGTCATGCCAGCGCTTTGAAATGCATCTTGAAGAGAATTCACTAGCACAGAATGAAAGAGAGTGGAAGGGGTTGGTGGGGCTAACCAGGCCCAACCCCCCTGCCTAAACCAGGATACCTAGAGCCTCTTGCCCAGGATTCTATCTGGGTGTACTTTTAATGTCTTCAAAGATCCAGGCTCCACAATCTTTCTGGGCAGTCTGTGCCGTGGTTCAGTCACCCTGACAGTAAAGAAACATTTACTGATGTTCAAAGGCAATCTCCTGTATTTCAGTGTGTGCCCACTGCCTCTTGTCTTTTCCCTCAGCATCACTGAAAAGACACTGATTCCCTCCCCTTTGCACTATTGCTTCCATATGTATGTGTGATGCCATGTAGAGGTATGTCAAACACCTCCCTGAAGCCCAGGCAGATAATATTCCCTTCATCTACCAGTCAAGTTGATTCATCAGAGGAGTTTAAAGTGATGTTCAGCATGAAATTCCCCTGAAAAATCATGCTAACTACATTATTTGGTCATCTGTCATGTGCCTGGCAAGGATTTCCAGGAAGAGCTGCTTCATCAACTTCCTGGGGATAAAAAAGAGGCTGGCTGGTTTGTACTATGGCGAGTCCTCTTAATTGCCTTTTTTGAAGATGGGTGTCATTTGCTAACATCCACTCTTTAGCTCCTCTTCTCATCTACACCTCGGCAAAAAGCTTTTCCACTATGTCTGGCTAGGAAAAACTGTGCCAGCACAGAAAACATCTCCCATCGTGTTCTAGAAGTTGCACGGATGTCTGCCAAGTGTTTGGCAGGAAGAAAAGAAAAGTTGTCCAAAACAGCTTCCAATCGAATGTTCCTGTGATTGGAAAAGTCAGGAGAGTGCAAAGGTACTGTTTTCTATCAGTTGGCAAGGTGCGCACACAATCCCAGTGTTGTACAGCTTGCTTCTTCACCTTCCCGAAGCTGCCGCTCTCGCCGGCTGCCGGAGCCCAAGAAGCGGCTTCTTCGCGCAAAGACGATTGTGCCGCTCACAGTGCTCTCCTTAGCGCGGCTTCTGCCGAAAGACGCCCGGCAGCGGCTCTTACCTCCGGAGAGCATCCTACCTTCGTCTTTAGCTCCTCTTCTCATCTACACCTCGGCAAAACGCTTTTCCACTATGTCTGGCTAGGAAAAACTGTGCCAGCACAGAAAACATCTCCCATCGTGTTCTAGAAGTTGCACGGATGTCTGCCAAGTGTTTGGCAGGAAGAAAAGAAAAGTTGTCCAAAACAGCTTCCAATCGAATGTTCCTGTGATTGGAAAAGTCAGGAGAGTGCAAAGGTACTGTTTTCTATCAGTTGGCAAGGTGCGCACACAATCCCAGTGTTGTACAGCTTGCTTCTTCACCTTCCCGAAGCTGCCGCTCTCGCCGGCTGCCGGAGCCCAAGAAGCGGCTTCTTCGCGCAAAGACGATTGTGCCGCTCACAGTGCTCTCCTTAGCGCGGCTTCTGCCGAAAGACGCCCGGCAGCGGCTCTTACCTCCGGAGAGCATCCTACCTTCGTCTTTCGCGTCTTTTGTAGTCTACATCTTAGCAAAACGCTTTTCCACTATGTCTGGCTAGGAAAAACTGTGCCAGCACAGAAAACATCTCCCATCGTGTTCTAGAAGTTGCACGGATGTCTGCCAAGTGTTTGGCAGGAAGAAAAGAAAAGTTGTCCAAAACAGCTTCCAATCGAATGTTCCTGTGATTGGAAAAGTCAGGAGAGTGCAAAGGTACTGTTTTCTATCAGTTGGCAAGGTGCGCACACAATCCCAGTGTTGTACAGCTTGCTTCTTCACCTTCCCGAAGCTGCCGCTCTCGCCGGCTGCCGGAGCCCAAGAAGCGGCTTCTTCGCGCAAAGACGATTGTGCCGCTCACAGTGCTCTCCTTAGCGCGGCTTCTGCCGAAAGACGCCCGGCAGCGGCTCTTACCTCCGGAGAGCATCCTACCTTCGTCTTTCGCGTCTTATGTAGTCTACACCTCGGCAAAAAGCTTTTCCACTATGTCTGGCTAGGAAAAACTGTGCCAGCACAGAAAACATCTCCCATCGTGTTCTAGAAGTTGCACGGATGTCTGCCAAGTGTTTGGCAGGAAGAAAAGAAAAGTTGTCCAAAACAGCTTCCAATCGAATGTTCCTGTGATTGGAAAAGTCAGGAGAGTGCAAAGGTACTGTTTTCTATCAGTTGGCAAGGTGCGCACACAATCCCAGTGTTGTACAGCTTGCTTCTTCACCTTCCCGAAGCTGCCGCTCTCGCCGGCTGCCGGAGCCCAAGAAGCGGCTTCTTCGCGCAAAGACGATTGTGCCGCTCACAGTGCTCTCCTTAGCGCGGCTTCTGCCGAAAGACGCCCGGCAGCGGCTCTTACCTCCGGAGAGCATCCTACCTTCGTCTTTAGCTCCTCTTCTCATCTACACCTCGGCAAAACGCTTTTCCACTATGTCTGGCTAGGAAAAACTGTGCCAGCACAGAAAACATCTCCCATCGTGTTCTAGAAGTTGCACGGATGTCTGCCAAGTGTTTGGCAGGAAGAAAAGAAAAGTTGTCCAAAACAGCTTCCAATCGAATGTTCCTGTGATTGGAAAAGTCAGGAGAGTGCAAAGGTACTGTTTTCTATCAGTTGGCAAGGTGCGCACACAATCCCAGTGTTGTACAGCTTGCTTCTTCACCTTCCCGAAGCTGCCGCTCTCGCCGGCTGCCGGAGCCCAAGAAGCGGCTTCTTCGCGCAAAGACGGTTGTGCCGCTCACAGTGCTCTCCTTAGCGCGGCTTCTGCCGAAAGACGCCCGGCAGCGGCTCTTACCTCCGGAGAGCATCCTACCTTCGTCTTTCGCGTCTTTTGTAGTCTACATCTTAGCAAAACGCTTTTCCACTATGTCTGGCTAGGAAAAACTGTGCCAGCACAGAAAACATCTCCCATCGTGTTCTAGAAGTTGCACGGATGTCTGCCAAGTGTTTGGCAGGAAGAAAAGAAAAGTTGTCCAAAACAGCTTCCAATCGAATGTTCCTGTGATTGGAAAAGTCAGGAGAGTGCAAAGGTACTGTTTTCTATCAGTTGGCAAGGTGCGCACACAATCCCAGTGTTGTACAGCTTGCTTCTTCACCTTCCCGAAGCTGCCGCTCTCGCCGGCTGCCGGAGCCCAAGAAGCGGCTTCTTCGCGCAAAGACGATTGTGCCGCTCACAGGGCTCTCCTTAGCGCGGCTTCTGCCGAAAGACGCCCGGCAGCGGCTCTTACCTCCGGAGAGCATCCTACCTTCGTCTTTCGCGTCTTATGTAGTCTACACCTCGGCAAAAAGCTTTTCCACTATGTCTGGCTAGGAAAAACTGTGCCAGCACAGAAAACATCTCCCATCGTGTTCTAGAAGTTGCACGGATGTCTGCCAAGTGTTTGGCAGGAAGAAAAGAAAAGTTGTCCAAAACAGCTTCCAATCGAATGTTCCTGTGATTGGAAAAGTCAGGAGAGTGCAAAGGTACTGTTTTCTATCAGTTGGCAAGGTGCGCACACAATCCCAGTGTTGTACAGCTTGCTTCTTCACCTTCCCGAAGCTGCCGCTCTCGCCGGCTCCCGGAGCCCAAGAAGCGGCTTCTTCGCGCAAAGACGATTGTGCCGCTCACAGGGCTCTCCTTAGCGCGGCTTCTGCCGAAAGACGCCCGGCAGCGGCTCTTACCTCCGGAGAGCATCCTACCTTCGTCTTTCGCGTCTTTTGTAGTCTACATCTTAGCAAAACGCTTTTCCACTATGTCTGGCTAGGAAAAACCGTGCCAGCACAGAAAACATCTCCCATCGTGTTCTAGAAGTTGCACGGATGTCTGCCAAGTGTTTGGCAGGAAGAAAAGAAAAGTTGTCCAAAACAGCTTCCAATCGAATGTTCCTGTGATTGGAAAAGTCAGGAGAGTGCAAAGGTACTGTTTTCTATCAGTTGGCAAGGTGCGCACACAATCCCAGTGTTGTACAGCTTGCTTCTTCACCTTCCCGAAGCTGCCGCTCTCGCCGGCTCCTGGAACCGAAGAATTGGCTTCTTCGCGCAAAGACGATTGTGCCGCTCACAGGGCTCTCCTTAGCGCGGCTTCTGCCGAAAGACGCCCGGCAGCGGCTCTTACCTCCGGAGAGCATCCTACCTTCGTCTTTCGCGTCTTATGTAGTCTACATCTTAGCAAAACGCTTTTCCACTATGTCTGGCTAGGAAAAACCGTGCCAGCACAGAAAACATCTCCCATCGTTTTCTAGAAGTTGCAGAGATGTCTGCCAAGTGTTTGGCAGGAAGAAAAGAAAAGTTGTCCAAAACAGCTTCCAATCGAATGTTCCTGTGATTGGAAAAGTCAGGAGAGTGCAAAGGTACTGTTTTCTATCAGTTGGCAAGGTGCGCACACAATCCCAGTGTTGTACAGCTTGCTTCTTCACCTTCCCGAAGCTGCCACTCTCAGGAGGTAAGAGCCGCTGCCGGGCGTCTTTCGGCAGAAGCCGCGCTAAGGAGAGCCCTGTGAGCGGCACAATCGTCTTTGCGCGAAGAAGCCGCTTCTTGGGCTCCGGCAGCCGGCGAGAGCGGCAGCTTCGGGAAGGTGAAGAAGCAAGCTGTACAACACTGGGATTGTGTGCGCACCTTGCCAACTGATAGAAAACAGTACCTTTGCACTCTCCTGACTTTTCCAATCACAGGAACATTCGATTGGAAGCTGTTTTGGACAACTTTTCTTTTCTTCCTGCCAAACACTTGGCAGACATCTCTGCAACTTCTAGAAAACGATGGGAGATGTTTTCTGTGCTGGCACGGTTTTTCCTAGCCAGACATAGTGGAAAAGCGTTTTGCTAAGATGTAGACTACATAAGACGCGAAATACGAAGGTAGGATGCTCTCCGGAGGTAAGAGCCGCTGCCGGGCGTCTTTCGGCAGAAGCCGCGCTAAGGAGAGCCCTGTGAGCGGCACAATCGTCTTTGCGCGAAGAAGCCAATTCTTCGGTTCCAGGAGCCGGCGAGAGCGGCAGCTTCGGGAAGGTGAAGAAGCAAGCTGTACAACACTGGGATTGTGTGCGCACCTTGCCAACTGATAGAAAACAGTACCTTTGCACTCTCCTGACTTTTCCAATCACAGGAACATTCGATTGGAAGCTGTTTTGGACAACTTTTCTTTTCTTCCTGCCAAACACTTGGCAGACATCCGTGCAACTTCTAGAACACGATGGGAGATGTTTTCTGTGCTGGCACAGTTTTTCCTAGCCAGACATAGTGGAAAAGCGTTTTGCTAAGATGTAGACTACAAAAGACGCGAAAGACGAAGGTAGGATGCTCTCCGGAGGTAAGAGCCGCTGCCGGGCGTCTTTCGGCAGAAGCCGCGCTAAGGAGAGCCCTGTGAGCGGCACAATCGTCTTTGCGCGAAGAAGCCGCTTCTTGGGCTCCGGCAGCCGGCGAGAGCGGCAGCTTCGGGAAGGTGAAGAAGCAAGCTGTACAACACTGGGATTGTGTGCGCACCTTGCCAACTGATAGAAAACAGTACCTTTGCACTCTCCTGACTTTTCCAATCACAGGAACATTCGATTGGAAGCTGTTTTGGACAACTTTTCTTTTCTTCCTGCCAAACACTTGGCAGACATCCGTGCAACTTCTAGAACACGATGGGAGATGTTTTCTGTGCTGGCACAGTTTTTCCTAGCCAGACATAGTGGAAAAGCGTTTTGCCGAGGTGTAGATGAGAAGAGGAGCTAAAGACGAAGGTAGGATGCTCTCCGGAGGTAAGAGCCGCTGCCGGGCGTCTTTCGGCAGAAGCCGCGCTAAGGAGAGCACTGTGAGCGGCACAATCGTCTTTGCGCGAAGAAGCCGCTTCTTGGGCTCCGGCAGCCGGCGAGAGCGGCAGCTTCGGGAAGGTGAAGAAGCAAGCTGTACAACACTGGGATTGTGTGCGCACCTTGCCAACTGATAGAAAACAGTACCTTTGCACTCTCCTGACTTTTTCAATCACAGGAACATTCGATTGGAAGCTGTTTTGGACAACTTTTCTTTTCTTCCTGCCAAACACTTGGCAGACATCCGTGCAACTTCTAGAACACGATGGGAGATGTTTTCTGTGCTGGCACAGTTTTTCCTAGCCAGACATAGTGGAAAAGCTTTTTGCCGAGGTGTAGATGAGAAGAGGAGCTAAAGAGTGGATGTTAGCAAATGACACCCATCTTCAAAAAAGGCAATTAAGAGGACTCGCCATAGTACAAACCAGCCAGCCTCTTTTTTATCCCCAGGAAGTTGATGAAGCAGCTCTTCCTGGAAATCCTTGCCAGGCACATGACAGATGACCAAATAATGTAGTTAGCATGATTTTTCAGGGGAATTTCATGCTGAACATCACTTTAAACTCCTCTGATGAATCAACTTGACTGGTAGATGAAGGGAATATTATCTGCCTGGGCTTCAGGGAGGTTTTTGACATACCTCTACATGGCATCACACATACATATGGAAGCAATAGTGCAAAGGGGAGGGAATCAGTGTCTTTTCAGTGATGCTGAGGGAAAAGACAAGAGGCAGTGGGCACACACTGAAATACAGGAGATTGCCTTTGAACATCAGTAAATGTTTCTTTACTGTCAGGGTGACTGAACCACGGCACAGACTGCCCAGAAAGATTGTGGAGCCTGGATCTTTGAAGACATTAAAAGTACACCCAGATAGAATCCTGGGCAAGAGGCTCTAGGTATCCTGGTTTAGGCAGGGGGGTTGGGCCTGGTTAGCCCCACCAACCCCTTCCACTCTCTTTCATTCTGTGCTAGTGAATTCTCTTCAAGATGCATTTCAAAGCGCTGGCATGACAAAGTTCTGTGCAGACAGAGATCCAAATGGACATGGCATCTAAGTTCCTTAAGCAGTGTTCAAGAAGAATGTAAAACTCTGGCACAAGTGTCTCTTCCCTAACTGAATCCCTTTCATGGGAAAATTCCCAGCTCTAGAAAGATCTTCTGATACGCATGCTTAAGACTGACACTGGCTGAGCAAATTTCTCCCTATGTATATCTAAGACCAGTTAGGATCTTCACCCAAAGTGCAGTCAACATAGTCACAGAATGCCTATTGTTAAGAAGTGACAGCTTCCATCAGAATGGCAGCTATTGGTCCACAAAATGGATTAATGGATGGGAATTATCTATGTGGGTTAAAAACAAAAATAAAGAGTTGGTCTTTATTTATCAATTTCATGGCAATATTGATAAGGGAAGAAAAAGATCTAAGTCCTTGACTTTCTGGACTCGAGGAAAGATTTTAAAAATTCCTTGTAAAAATGTATGATCACAATCAGACTATTGAAACCATTTTAGTTGGGAACAAAGTTCCAAAATTGTCTAGATAGTGGCAAAGAAGCCAAGAAAATAGGAAAGAAACAAAAAGAGAGCAAAAGAGTCAGCTTCAGTGTACAAGCTCGTTCTAGAAGTAGTCTGCTGGGAAAAGGAACCCCCAGCTAAATTTCCAATGTATTCCTGCGCTTGATTCAGTAACTGGTCAATGTAAAAACCAATCCTTTTGTACAACTTCTTCCAGCAACAAAAACTCCAACAGGTTGACACTACCATCATGCCTGTTCCAGACATATTTAAAAGAGAAATGATGATTTTCTTGAAAACCTACTTACATAAAAGTTGCAAGATGGTGGAGGGATTCCCACATCCTCCTTCCTCCATCTGGCTTGAAAGTATATTTGATAAAATATGCAACAAAGCACATGATTTATAAGGGAGAGTCAAATGGATGATTTGGGAATCGATCTCTTGTTGATAGTAAACTTCATATCCACTCGGTGTGACCTTTTTAAAACAAAATGTGGAGCTGAGGCATGAATCTGCCACAACAATTGTAAAGCAAACATACACACTCCCCTTCATATGCCCCCCCCTCCACACACACCTAGGCACACACAGAGATCAGCATAGCAGATCATGAACACCTTGGAAAAGACTGAAATGCTAAATGCCTCTCTTGATGGGCAAAAGAGCTGGTGCAGTAATTCAAATGCCTGGTACAAAAATTCTGTTTAATATTTAGCTCCTATTTAAAACACAGCTTTTCATTTCATTCTATTTACAGAATATTTTCATTTCATTTGTTTCTTTAAAATTACTTAGTTCTCACCTGTTGTATGTCTAGGAATATTTTCTTCCAAAAATAGAAAAAAATAGATGATATCTTTTCAGCAGAAAACATTGGTTGATACAATTTTAAACCATCATGATATGGAAGAATTCTTCTGTCCCTCTCGAAGGTGGAAGAAGCATTTGGATCACAGATCATCTACAATGAAATACTTGACATGTTTAAGATGCTTTCAATCAATTTTGATCGTCAATTGCTTATTTGTTGTAAACAGTAATTTTTCAGTGAAGGGAAAGTGTGTGTGGTATATCTACATGATATGTTCAAAGGCAGTTCCTACTAATGGCCAGGCTGAATTCCAGTAAATAATGTCCCGAATGATATTTTGCCGCCTTCTTTGGCACTTCATGAAATCTTACCCCGATGAAGTGCTGAAACAAAGAGATTTTCTCTTAGAGAGTGTCTCATGTTGTAACCTATCCCATGGATTTTATGCTGTAATTCTTATCTCTTTTAAAATTTACTATCTTCTGTACAGTTTTCATGAAACTTTCTGTTACAGTAGTGAATAGCACAGATAAATGTCATTTTGTACAACTTTGAATTTACCCCAAGAGCTGAGAGAAAACTTGATCCTATACTTCAATCCGAGTTTCTTCTATAGTCCAACTTTGTTTCTCTACCATCAAGCTTCTCCTTTGTTGCTGCTCCAAGCCCCGTCCAAGGTGACCTTGAATACTTTCAGGGATGGGACACCCACAACTTCTCTGGGCAACCTGTTCCAGTGTTCCAGCACTCCCACAGTAAAAAAGGCCTTCCTTTCATCTAATATGTGTAGGAAATCATAAATCTAGGCATAGAAGCTTGGAGTGCAAATTTGAAATTCTTTGGATTTGAAGCACATTTTATATGAATACTGACTTACAGATGACTAAAAGATGTTGATGGGCATTTGAGCTGACAAGTTTTGAAAAAGTGCACGGAAATTAAAATTGAAACCACTAAAATTAAAAACTCCTTGCCATTTTCTTTTTCCTCTCCTATTCAAAATTGCATATGTCAGATATCAGGGCTTCATGCAAACCTCTCAGATGCTCTCAGAGAAAAAGCTTTTCTTTCAGACTAAGTTGCGGTTGACGTAGAACACTAGCAGGAGTGAAAGATTTTCTGGGCATCGGGGCAGCCCGTTCTCCTTGGATTTGTGTGCAGAATGCATTTTATCCAAACTGGAAAATAGATCCCAGCTCTGTTCTATTCATCATTCTTACTTCATCAGGCCAGAAGATTCTGTGAAAAGTAGCCTGTGGACCTTGAAGACAGCGCATGTGAACCAGATGAGAGGTGATAGAGAAGTTGAGGGAGAGAAGAAAGAGCATGAGGCTGAAACCAGAAAGTATTTCTCCACGTGATCATGGAAGATTGCAGGAGCCACTTGGTACTATCAAACCAGCCCAACTTGGCACTGGTGCCACCTTGGGTCTGGGAGCCATGTTGCATATCGTGCATTTTAAGGAGCCAGCTGGCCACACCCAGCCATATGCCCCCAAACACAAACCAAGGCCCTTTTCTCTGGCAAACAAAACTCAGCTGCCCCGCTTCTGGATGGCAGATTGCAGGAGGCACTTGGTACTATCAAACCAGCCCGACTTGGCACTGGTGCCACCATGGGTCTGGTCACCATCCTGCCTATCGTAGCTTTTCAGGAGCCAGCCGGTCACTCTCAGCCATAGGCCCCCAAACACAAACCTCGGCCCGTTTCCCTGGCAAACAAAAGTAAGCTGCCCCGCTTCTGGATGGCAGATTGCAGGAGCTACTTAGTACTATCAAATCAGCCCGACTTGGCACAGGTGCCACCTTGGATCTGGGAACCATCCTGTGTATCGTGGATTTTCAGGGGCCAGCCAGCCACTCTCAGCCATATGCCCCCAAAAACAAACCACGGACCTTTTCTCTGGCAAACAAAACTCAACTGCCCCTCTTCTGGATGGCAAATTTTAGGACGCACTTTGTACTACGAAAACCGCCCGACGTGGCACTGGTGCCACCTTGTGTCAGGGAACCATCCTGCATATCGAGCTTTTTAAGGAGCCAGCCGGCCAGGCCCAGCCATATACCCCCAAAAACAAACCACGGACCATTTCTCATGGAAACAAAAATCCGCTGCCCCGCGTCTGGATGGCAGATTGCAGGAGCCACTTGGGACTATCAAACCAGCCCGACTTGGCACTGGTGCCACCTTGGGTCTGGGAACCATCCTGCGTATGGTGGATTCTAAGGAGCCAGCCGGCCACTCCCAGCCACAGGCCCCCAACAAAAACCACGGCCCTTTTTTCTGGCAAACAAAACTTAGCTGCCTCACTTCTGGATGGCAGATTGCAGGAGCCACTTGGTGTAATCAAACCAGCCCGACTTGGCACTGGTGCCACCTTGGGTCTGGGAACCATCCTGCGTATCGTGGATTCTAAGGAGCCAGCCGGCCACTCCCAGCCACAGGCCCCCAAACAAAATCAACGGCGCTGTTCCCTGGAAAACAAAACACGCCTGCCAACTTTTTGATGGAGTTTGCAGGAGCCACTTGGTACTATCAAACCAGCACAACTTGGCACTGGTGCCACCTTGGGTCTGGGAAACATCCTGCGTATCGTGGATTCTTAGGAGCCAGCCGGCCACTCCTAGCCACAGGCCCCCAAACAAAAACCTAGGCCTATTTCTCTGGCAAACAAAAGTAAGCTGCCCCGCTTCTGGATGGCAGATTGCAGGAGCCACTTGGTACTATCAAACCAGCCCGACTTGGCACTGGTGCCACCTTGGGTCTGGGAACCATCCAGCCTATCGTGGATTTTAAGGAGCCAGCCGGCTACTCCCAGCCACAGGCCCCCAACAAAAACCACGGCCCTTTTTTCTGGCAAACAAAACTTAGCTGCCTCACTTCTGGATGGCAGATTGTAGGAGCCACTTGGTGTAATCAAACCAGCCCGACTTGGCACTGCTGCCACCTTGGGTCTGGGAACCATCCTGCGTATCGTGGATTCTAAGGAGCCAGCCGGCCACTCCCAGCCACAGGTCCCCAAACAAAATCAACGGCGCTGTTCCCTGGAAAACAAAACACGTCTGCCAACATTTTGATGGAGTTTGCAGGAGCCACTTGGTACTATCAAACCAGCCCGACTTGGCACTGGTGCCACCATGGGTCTGGGAAACATCCTGCGTATCGTGGATTCTTAGGAGCCAGCCGGCCACTCCTAGCCATAGGCCCCCAGACAAAAACCTAGGCCTATTTCTCTGGCAAACAAAAGTAAGCTGCCCCGCTTCTGGATGGCAGATTGCAGGAGACACTTGGGACTATCAAACCAGCCCGACTTGGCACTGGTGCCACCTCTGATCTGGGAACCATGCTGTGTATCGTGGATATTCAGGGGCCACCCGGCCACTCTCAGCCATATGTCCCCAAACAGAAACCTCGGCCCGTTTCTCTGGCAAACAAAACTCAACTGCCCCTCTTCTGGATGGCAAATTGCAGGATGAACTTGATACTAAAACCGCAGGCCGACTTGGTAGTGGTGACACCTTGGGCCTGGGAACCATCATGCGTATCGAGCATTTTAAGGAGCCAGCCGGCCACTCCAAGCAATATGCCCCCAAAAACAATCCACGGAATTTTTCTCTGGCAAACAAAAATCAGCTGCCCCGCTTCTGGATGGCAGATTGCAGGAGCCACTGGGTAGTATCAAACCAGCCCTACTTGGCACTGGTGCCACCTTGGGTCTGGGAACCATGCTGCGTATCATGGATTTTCAGGAGCCAGCCGGCCACTCCCAGCCACAGGCCCCGAAACACAAACAACAGCCTTTTTCTCTGGCAAACAAAATTCAGCTGCCCCGCTTCTGGATGGCAGATTGCAGGAACCACTTGGTACTAACAAACCAGCCCAACTTGGCACTGGTGCCACCTTGGCTCTGGGAACCATCCTGCGTATCGTGGATTCTAAGGAGCCAGCTGGCCACTCCCAGCCACAGGCCCCAAAACACACACAACGGTGCTTTTCCCTGGAAAACAAAACTCGCCTGCCAAACATTTGATGGCAGATTGCAGGAGCCACTTGGTACTATCAAACCAGCCCAACTTGGCACTGGTGCCACCATGGGTCTGGTCACCATCCTGCCTATCGTAGCTTTTCAGGTGCCAGCCAGCCACCCCCAGCCAGAGGCCCCTAGACAAATATTTCGGCCCGTTTCCCTGGCAAACAAAAGTAAGCTTCCCCGCTTCTGGATGGCAGATTGCAGGAGCCACTTTGCACCATCAAACCAGCCCAACTTGGCACTGGTGCCACCTCTGGTCTGGGAACCATCCTGCGTATCGTGGGTTCTAAGGAGCCAGCTGGCCACTCCCAGCCACAGGCCCCCAAACACAAACAACGGCGCTTTTCCCTGGAAAACAAAACTCGCCTGCCAACTTTTTGATGGCAGATTGCCGGAGCCACTTGGTACTATCAAACCAGCCCAACTTGGCACTGGTGCCACCATGGGTCTGGTCACCATCCTGCCTATCGTAGCTTTTCAGGAGCCAGCCGGTCACTCGCAGCCATAGGCCCCCAGACACAAACCTCGGCCCTTTTCCCTGGCAAACAAAAGTAAGCTGCCCCGCTTCTGCATGGCAGATTGCAGGAGCTATTTAGTACTATCAAACCAGCCCGACTTGGCACTGGTGACACCTCTGGTCTGGGAACCATCCTGCCTATCGTGGATTTTCAGGGGCCAGCCGGCCACTCTCAGCCATATGCCCCCAAAAACAAACCACGGCCCTTTTCTCTGGCAAACAAAACTCAACTGCCCCTCTTCTGGATGGCAAATTTTAGGACGCACTTTGTACTACGAGAACCGCCCGACGTGGCACTGGTGCCACCTTGTGTCAGGGAAGCATCCTGCATATCGAGCTTTTTAAGGAGCCAGCCGGCCACGCCCAGCCATATACCCCCAAAAACAAACCACGGATCATTTCTCATGGAAACAAAAATCCGCTGCCCCGCGTCTGGATGGCAGATTGCAGGAGCCACTTTGCACCATCAAACCAGCCCGACTTGGCACTGGTGCCACCTTGGGTCTGGGAACAATCCTGCATATCGTGGATTCTAAGGAGCCAGCCGGCCACTCCCAGCCACAGGCCCCCAAACACAAACAACGGCGCTTTTCCCTGGAAAACAAAACCCGCCTGCCAGCTTTTTGATGGCAGATTGCAGGAGCCACTTGGTACTATCAAATCATCCCAACATGGCACTGGTGCCACTATGGGTCTGGGAACCATCCTGCCTATTGTAGCATTTCAGGAGCCAGCCGGTCACTCTCAGCCATAGGCCCCCAGACAGAAACCTCGGACCGTTTCCCTGGCAAACAAAACTAAGCTGCCCCGATTCTTGATGGCAGATTGCAGGAGCCACTTGGTAGTGTCAAACCAGCCCGACTTGGCACTGGTGCCACCTTGGGTCTGGGAACCATCCTGCGTATCGTGGATTCTAAGCAGCCACCCGGCCACTGTGAGCCACAGGCGCCCAAACACAAACAACGGCGCTGTTCCCTGGAAAACAAAACTCGCCTGCCAACATTTTGATGGCAGATTGCAGGAGCCACTTGGTGCTATCAAACCAGCCCAACTTGGCACTGGTGCCACCATGGGTCTGGTCACCATCCTGCCTATCGTAGCTTTTCAGGAGCCAGCCGGTCACTCCCAGCCATAGACCCCGAGACACAAACCTCGGCCCGTTTCCCTGGAAAACAAAAGTAAGCTGCCCCGATTCTGGATGGCAGATTGCAGGAGCCACTTGGTACTATCAAATCAGCCCAACTTGGCACTGGTGCCACCATGGGTCTGGTCACCATCCTGCCTATCGTAGCTTTTCAGGAGCCAGGCGGTCACTCCCAGCCATAGGCCCCCAGACACAAACCTCGGCCCGTTTCCCTGGCAAACAAAAGTAATCTGCCCCGATTTTGGATGGCAGATTGCAGGATGCATTTGGTACTATCAAACCTGCCCGACTTGGCCCTGGTGCCACCTTGGCTCTGGGAACCATGCTGCGTAACGTAGATTCTACGAGGACAGGCGGCCACTCCCAGCCACAGGCCTCTAAACAAAAACAACGGCGCTTTTCCCTGGAAAACAAAACTCGCCTGCCAACATTTTGATGGCAGATTGCAGGAGCCACTTGGTACTATCAAACCAGCCCAACTTGGTACTGGTTCCACTTTGGGTCTGGTCACCATCCTGCCTATCGTAGCTTTTCAGGAGCCAGCCGGTCACTCCCAGCCATAGGCCCCCAGACACAAACCTCGGCCCGTTTCCCTGGCAAACAAAAGTAAGCAGCCCCGCTTTTTGATGGCAGATTGCAGGAGCCACATGGTACTATCAAACCAGGCCAACATGGCACTGGTGCCACTTTGGCTCTGGGAACCATCCTGCGTATCCTGGGTTCAAAGGAGGCAGCCGGCCACTCCCAGCCACAGGCCTCTAAACAAGAACAACGGCGCTTTTCCCTGGAAAACAAAACTCGCCTGACAACTTTTTGATGGCAGATTGCAGGAGCCACTTGGTACTATCAAACCAGCCCAACTTGGCACTGGTGCCACCATGGGTCTGGTCACCATCCTGCCTATCGTAGCTTTTCAGGAGCCAGCCGCTCACTCCCAGCCATAGGCCCCCAGACAAATATCTCGGCCCGTTTCCCTGGCAAACAAAAGTAAGCAGCCCCGCTTAAGGATGGGAGATTGCAGGAGCCACATGGTACTATCAAACCAGGCCAACATGGCACTGGTGCCACCTTGGTTCTGGGAACCATCCTGCCTATCGTGGATTTTCAGGGGCCAGACGGCCACTCTCAACCATATGCCCCGAAAAATACACCACGGCCCTTTTCTCTGGCAAACAAAACTCAACTGCCCCTCTTCTGGATGGCAAATTGCAGGACGCACTTGGTACTACGAAAACAGCCCGACTTGGCACTGATGCCACCTTGGGTCAGGGAACAATCCTGCGTATCGAGCTTTTTAAGGAGCCAGCCGGCCACGTCCAGCCATATACCCCCAAAAAAAAACCACGGAACTTTTCTCCAGCAAACAAAAATCCGCTGCCCCGCGTCTGGATGGCAGATTGCAGGAGCTATTTAGTATTATCAAACCAGCCCGACTTGGCACTGGTGCCACCATGAGTCTGGTAGCCATCCTGCCTATCGTAGCTTTTCAGTAGCCAGCCAGTCACTCCCAGCCATAGGCCCCCAGACAAATACCTCGGCCCGTTTCCCTGGGAAACAAAATTAAGCTGTCCCGCTTCTGGATGGCAGATTGCAGGAGCCACTTGGTACTATCAAACCAGCCCGACTTGGCACTGGTGCCACCTTGGGTCTGGGAACCATCCTGCGTATCGTGGATTCTAAGGAGCCAGCTGGCCACTCCCAGCCACAGGCCCCAAAACACACACAACGGCGCTTTTCCCTGGAAAACAAAACTCGCCTGCCAACTTTTTGATGGCAGATTGCAGGAGCCACTTGGTGCTATCAAACCAGCCCAACTTGGCACTGGTGCCACCATGGGTCTGGTCACCATCCTGCCTATCGTAGCTTTTCAGGAGCCAGCCGGTCACTCCCAGCCATAGGCCCCCAGACACAAAGCTCTGCCCGTTTCCCTGGCAAACAAAAGTAAGCTACCCCGCTTCTGGATGGCAGATTGCAGGAGTCACTTTGCACCATCAAACCAGCCCGACTTGGCACTGGTGCCACCTCTGGTCTGGGACCCATCCTGCGTATCGTGGATTCTAAGGAGACAGCTGGCCACTCCCAGCCACAGGCCCCCAAACACAAACAACGGCGATTTTCCCTGGAGTACAAAACTCGCTTGCCAACTTTTTGATGGCAGATTGCAGGAGCCACTTGGTACTATCAAACCACCCCAACTTGGCAACAAGTGGTTCCTGCAATCTGCCATCCAGAAGCGGGGCAGCTTACTTTTCTTTGCCAGGGAAACGGACCGTTGTTTGTGTTTGGAGGCGTATGGCTGGGAGTGGCCGACTGGCTCCTTAAAATCCACGATACGCAGGATGGTTCCCAGACCAGAGGTGGCACCAGTGCCAAGTCGGGCTGGTTTGATAGTAACAAGGGGCTCCTGCAATCTGCCATCCAGAAGCGGGGGTGCTTACTTTTGTTTGCCAGGGAAACGGGTTGAGCTTTGTGTCTCGGGGCCTATGGCAGGGAGCGACCGGCTTGCTCCTGAAAAGCTACGATAGGCAGGATGGTGACCAGACCCATGGTGGCACCAGTGCCAAGTTGGGCTGGTTTGATAGTACCAAGTGGCTCCTGCAATCTGCCATCAAAAAGTTGGCAGGCGAGTTTTGTTTTCCAGGGAAAAGCGCCATTGTTTGTGTTTGGGGGCCTGTGGTTGGGAGTGCCCGGCTGGCTCCTTAGAAACCACGATACGCAGCATGGTTACCAGACAAGAGGTGCCACCAGTGCCAAGTTGTGCTGGTTTGATACTACCAAGTGGTTCCTGCAATCTGCCATCCAGAAGCGGGGCAGCTTACTTTTGTTTGCCACGGAAACGGGCCGTTGTTTGTGTTTGGGGGCCTGAGGCTGGGAGTGACCGACTGGCTCCTTAGAATCCACGATACGCAGGATGGGTCCCAGACCAGAGGTGGCACCAGTGCCAAGTCGGGCTGGTTTGATAGTACCAAGTGGCTCCTGCAATCTGCCATCCAGAAGCGGGGCAGCTTACTTTTGTTTGCCAGGGAAACGGGCCGAGGTTTGTGACTGGGGACCTATGGCTGGGAGTGACCGGCTGGCTCCTGAAAAGTTACGATAGGCAGGATGGTGACCAGACCCATGGTGGCACCAGTGCCAAGTTGGGCTGGTTTGATAGTACCAAGTGGCTCCTGTAATCTGCCATCAAATAGTTGGTAGGCGAGTTTTGTTTTCCAGGGAAATGCGCCGTTGTTTTTGTTTGGGGGCCTGTGGTAGGGAGTGGCCGGGTGGCTAATTAGAATCCACGATACGCAGGATGGTTCCCAGACCAGAGGTGGCACCAGTGCCAAGACGGGCTAGTTTGATGGTGCAAAATGGCTCCTGCAATCTGCCATCCAGAAGCGGGGTAGCTTACTTTTGTTTGCCAGGGAAACGGGCCGAGCTTTTTGTCTGGGGGCCTATGGCTGGGAGTGACCGGCTGGCTCCTGAAAAGCTACGATAGGCAGGATGGTGACCAGACCCATGGTGGCACCAGTGCCAAGTTGGGCTGATTTGATAAAACCAAGTGGCTCCTGCAATCTGCCATGAAAAAGTTGGCAGGCGAGTTTTGTTTTCCAGGGAAAAGCGCCGTTGTTTTTGTTTGGGGGCCTGTGGCTGGGAGTGGCCGGCTGGCTCCTTAGAATCCACGATACGCAGCATGGTATCCAGACCCAAGGTGGCACCAGTGCCAAGTTGGGCTGGTTTGATAATACCAAGTGGCTCTGGCAATCTGCCATCAAAAAGTTGGCAGACGAGTTTTGTTTTCCAGGGAAAAGCGCCGTTGTTTTTGTTTGGGGGCCTGTGGCTGGGAGTGGACGGATGGCTAATTAGAATCCACGATACGCAGGATGGTTCCCAGACCAGAGGTGGCACCAGTGCCAAGTCGGGCTGGTTTGATAGTACCAAGTGGTTCCTGCAATCTGCCATCCAGAAGCGGGATAACTTACTTTTGTTTGTCAGGGAAACGGGCCGAGCTTTGTGTCTGGGGGCCTATGGCTGGGAGTGACCGGCTGGCTCCTGAAAAGCTACGATAGGCAGGATGGTGACCAGACCCATGGTGGCACCAGTGCCAAGTTGGGCTGATTTGATAGTACCAAGTGGCTCCTGCAATCTGCCGTCAAAATTTGGCAGGCGAGTTTTGTTTTCCAGGGAAAAGCGCCGTTGTTTGTGTTTGGGGGCCTGTGGCTGGGAGTGGCCGGCTGGCTCCTTAGAATCCACGATACGCAGGATGGTTCCCAGACCTGAGGTGGCACCAGTGCCAAGTCGGGCTAGTTTGATGGTGCAAAGTGGCTCCTGCAATATGCCATCCAGAAACGGGGCAGCTTACTTTTGTTTGCCAGGGAAACGGGCCGAGGTTTTTGTCTGGGGACCTATGGCTGGGATTGACCGTCTGGCTCCTGAAAAGCTACGATAGGCAGGATGGTGACCAGACCCATGGTGGCACCAGTGCCAAGTTGGGCTGATTTGATAGTAGCAAGTGGCTCCTGCAATCTGCCATCAAAATGTCGGCAGGCGGGTTTAGTCTTCCAGGGAAAACGCTGTGGTTTGTGTTTGGGGGCCTGTGGCTGGGAGTGACCTGCTGGCTCCTTAGAATCCACGATACGCAGGATGGTTCCCAGACCCAAGGTGGCACCAGTGCCAAGTCGGGCTGGTTTGATAGGACCAAGTGGCTCCTGCAATCTGCCATCCAGAAGCGGGGCAGCTTACTTTTGTTTTCCAGGGAAACGGGCCGAGCTTTGTGTCTGCGGGCCTATGGCTGGGAGTGACCTGCTAGGTCCTGAAAAGCTAAGATAGGCAGGATGGTGACCAGACCCATGGTGGCACCAGTGCCAAGTTGAGCTGGTTTGATAGTACCAAGTGGCTCCTGCAATCTGCCATCAAAAAGTTGGCAGGCGAGTTTTGTTTTCCAGGGAAAAGCGCCGTTGTTTGTGTTTGGGGGCCTTTGGGTGGGAGTGGCCGGCTGGCTCCTTAGAATCCCCGATACGCAGCATGGTTCCCAGACCAGAGGTGGCACCAGTGCCAAGTCGGGCTGTTTTTATAATACCAAGTGGTTCCTGCAATCTGCCATGCAGAAGCGGGGCAGCTTACTTTTGTTTGCCAGGGAAACGGGCCGAGGTTTTTGTCTGGGGGCCAATGGCTGGGAGTGACCGGCTGGCTCCTGAAAAGCTACGATAGGCAGGATGGTGACCAGACCCATGGTGGCACCAGTGCCAAGTTGGGCTGATTTGATAGTAGCAAGTGGCTCCTGCAATCTGCCATCAAAAAGTTGGCAGGCGAGTTTTGTTTTCCAGGGAA
Organism: Melospiza melodia melodia; assembly: GCF_035770615.1. Taxonomy (NCBI): domain Eukaryota; kingdom Metazoa; phylum Chordata; class Aves; order Passeriformes; family Passerellidae; genus Melospiza; species Melospiza melodia. The sequence continues at coordinate 64,886,875 of NC_086198.1, read as the reverse complement.
AAGCGCCGTTGTTTGTGTTTGGGGGCCTGTGGCTGGGAGTGACCGGCTGGCTCCTTAGAATCCACGATACGCAGCATGGTTCCCAGACCAGAGGTGGCACCAGTTCCAAGTCGAGCTACTTTGATGGTGAAAAGTGGTTCCTGCAATCAGCCATCAAGAAGTGGGGCAGCTTACTTTGGTTTGCCAGGGAAACGGGCCGAGCTTTGTGTCTGGGCGCCTATGGCTGGGAGTGACCGGCTGGCTCCTGAAAAGCTACGATAGGCAGGATGGTTCCCAGACCTGAGGTGGCACCAGTGCCAAGTTGGGCTGATGTGATAGTACCAAGTGGCTCCTGCAATCTGCCATCAAATAGTTGGCCGGGGAATTATGTTTTATAGGGAAAAGCGCCGTTGTTTCTGTTTGGGGGCCTGCGGCAGGGAGTGGCCGGCTGGCTCCTTATAATCCACGATACGCAGCATGGTTCCCAGACCCAAGGTGGCAACAGTGCCAAGTTGGGCTGGTGTGATAGTACCAAGTGGCTCCTGCAATCTGCCATCAAAAAGTTGGCAGACGAGTTTTGTTTTCCAGGGTAAAGCGCCGTTGTTTGCGTTTGGGGGCCTGTGGCTGGGAGTGGCCGGCTGGCTCCTTAGAATCCACGATACGCAGCATGGTTCCCAGACCAGAGGTGGCACCAGTTCCAAGTCGAGCTACTTTGATGGTGAAAAGTGGTTCCTGCAATCTGCCATCAAGAAGCGGGGCAGCTTACTTTGGTTTGCCAGGGAAACGGGCCGAGCTTTGTGTCTGGGCGCCTATGGCTGGGAGTGACCGGCTGGCACCTGAAAAGCTACGATAGGCAGGATGGTTCCCAGACCTGAGGTGGCACCAGTGCCAAGTTGGGCTGATGTGATAGTACCAAGTGGCTCCTGCAATCTGCCATCAAATAGTTGGCCGGGGAATTATGTTTTCCAGGGAAAAGCGCCGTTGTTTCTGTTTGGGGGCCTGTGGCAGGGAGTGGCCGGCTGACTCCTTATAATCCACGATACGCAGCATGGTTCCCAGACCCAAGGTGGCAACAGTGCCAAGTTGGGCTGGTTTGATAGTACCAAGTGGCACCGGCAATCTGCCATCAAAAAGTTGGCAGACGAGTTTTGTTTTCCAGGGTAAAGCGCCGTTGTTTGCATTTGGGGGCCTGTGGCTGGGAGTGGACGGATGGCTAATTAGAATCCACGATACGCAGGATGGTTCCCAGACCAGAGGTGGCACCAGTGCCAAGTTGGGCTGATTTGATAGTACCAAGTGGCTCCTGGAATCTGCCATCCAGAAGCGGGACAGCTTACTTTTGTTTGTCAGGGAAACGGGCCGAGCTTTGTGTCTGGGGGCCTATGGCTGGGAGTGACCGGCTGGCTCCTGAAAAGCTACGATAGGCAGGATGGTGACCAGACCCATGGTGGCACCAGTGTCAAGTTGGGCTGGTTTGATAGTACCAAGTGGCTCCTGCAATCTGCCATCAAAAATTTGGCAGGCGAGTTTTGTTTTCCAGGGAAAAGCGCCGTTGTTTTTGTTTGGGGGCCTGTGGCTGGGAGTGGCCGGCTGGCTCCTTAGAATCCACGATACGCAGCATGGTTCCCAGACCAGAGGTGGCACCAGTGCCAAGTTGGGCTGGTTTGATGGTGAAAAGTGGCTCCTGCAATCTGCCATCCAGTAGCGGGATAACTTACTTTTGTTTGCCAGGGAAACCGGCCAAGGTTTTTGTCTGGGGGCCTATGGCTGGGAGTCACCGGCTGGCTCCTGAAATGCTACGATAGGCAGGATGGTGACCAGACCCATGGTGGCACCAGTGTCAAGTTGGGCTGGTTTGATAGTACCAAGTGGCTCCTGCAATCTGCCATCAAAAAGTTGGCAGGCGAGTTTTGTTTTCCAGGGAAAAGCGCCGTTGTTTTTGTTTGGGGGCCTGTGGCTGGGAGTGGACGGATGGCTAATTAGAATCCACGATACGCAGGATGGTTCCCAGACCCAAGGTGGCACCAGTGCCAAGTTGGGCTGGTTTGATAGTACCAAGTGCGTCCTGCAATCTGCCATCCAGAAGCGGGGTAGCTTACTTTTGTTTGCCAGGGTAACGGGCCGAGGTTTGTGTCTGGGGACCTATGGCTGGGAGTGACCGGCTGGCTCCTGAAAAGCTACGATAGGCAGGATGGTGACCAGACCCATGGTGGCACCAGTGTCAAGTTGGGCTGGTTTGATAGTACCAAGTGGCTCCTGCAATCTGCCATCCAAATTTGGCAGGCGAGTTTTGTTTTCCAGGGAAAAGCGCCGTTGTTTTTGTTTGGGGGCCTGTGGGTGGGAGTGGCCGGATGGCTAATTAGAATCCACGATACGCAGCATGGTTCCCAGACCTGAGGTGGCACCAGGGCCGAGTCGGGCTAGTTTGATGGTGCAAAGTGGCTCCTGCAATATGCCATCCAGAAGCGGGGCAGCTTGCTTTTGTTTGCCAGGGAAACGGGCCGAGCTTTGTGTCTGGGGGCCTATGGCTGGGAGTGACCGGCTAGGTCCTGAAAAGCTACGATAGGCAGGATGGTGACCAGACCCATGGTGGCACCAGTGCCAAGTTGGGCTGATTTGATAGTACCAAGTGGCTCCTGCAATCTGCCATCAAAATTTGGCAGGCGAGTTTTGTTTTCCAGGGAAAAGCGCCGTTGTTTGTGTTTGGGGGCCTGTGGCTGGAGTGGCCGGCTGGCTCCTTAGAATCCACGATACGCAGGATGGTTCCCAGACCTGAGGTGGCACCAGTGCCAAGTCGGGCTAGTTTGATGGTGTAAAGTGACTCCTGCAATCTGCCATCCAGAAGCGGGGTAGGTTACTTTTTTTTGCCAGGGAAACTGGCCGAGGATTTCTCTGGGGCCCTATGGAAGAGAGGGACCGGCTGGCTCCTGAAAAGCTATGATAGGCAGGATGGTGACCAGACCCATGGTGGCACCAGTGCCGAGTTGGGCTGATTTGATAGTACCAAGTGGCTCCTGCAATCTGCCATCAAAATGTTGGCAGGCGGGTTTTGTATTCCAGGGAAAAGCGCCGTTGTTTGTGTTTGGGGGCCTGTGGCTGGGAGTGACCGGCTGGCTCCTTAGAATCCACGATACGCAGGATGGTTCCCAGAGCCAAGGTGGCACCAGTGCCAAGTTGGACTGGTTTGATAGTACCAAGTGGCTCCTGCAATCTGCCATCCAGAAGCGGGGCAGCTTACTTTTGTTTGCCAGGGAAACGGGTCGAGCTTTGTGTCTGGGGGCCTATGGCTGGGAGTGACCGGCTGGCTCCTGAAAAGCTAAGATAGGCAGGATGGTGACCAGACCCATGGTGGCAGCAGTGCCATGTTGGGCTGGTTTGATAGTACCAAGTGGCTCCTGCAATCTGCCATCAAAATTTTGCAGGCGAGTTTTGTTTTCCAGGGAAAAGCGCCGTTGTTTGTGTTTGGGGGCCTGTGGCTTGGAGTGGCCGGCTGGCTCCTTAGAATCCACGATACGCAGGATGGTTCCCAGACCAGAGGTGGCACAAGTGCCAAGTCTGGCTAGTTTGATGGTGCAAAGTGGCTCTGGCAATCTGCCATCCAGAAGCGGGGCAGCTTACTTTTCTTTGCCAGGGAAACGGGCCGAGGTTTTTGTCTGGGGGCCTATGGCTTGGAGTGACCGGCTGGCTCCTGAAAAGCTAAGATAGGCAGGATGGTGAGCAGACCCATGGTGGCACCAGTGCCAAGTTGGGCTGGTTTGATAGTACCAAGTGGCTCCTGCAATATGCCATCAAAATGTTGGCAGGCGAGTTTTGTTTTCCAGGGAAAAGCGCCGTTGTTTGTGTTTGGGGGCCTGTGGCTGGGAGTGGCCGCCTGGCTGCTTAGAATCCACGATACGCAGGATGGTTCCCAGACCAGAGGTGGCACCAGTGCCAAGTCGGGCTGGTTTGATAATACCTAGTGGATCCTGCAATCTGCCATCCAGAAGCGGGACCGCTTACATTTGTTTGCCAGGGAAACGGGCCGAGCTTTGTGTCTGGGCGCCTATGGCTTGGAGTGACCGGCTAGGTCCTGAAAAGCTACGATAGGCAGGATGGTGACCAGACCCATGGTGGCACCAGTGCCAAGTTGGGCTGATTTGATAGTACCAAGTGGCTCCTGCAATCTGCCATCAAAATGTTGGCAGGCGAGTTTTGTTTTCCAGGGAAAAGCGCCGTTGTTTCTGTTTGGGGGCCTATGGCTGGGAGTGGCCGGCTGGCTCCTTAGAATCCACGATACGCGGCATGGTTCCCAGACCAGAGGTGGCACCAGTGCCAAGTTGGGCTGGTTTGATGGTGCAAAGTGGCTCCTGCAATCTGCCATCCAGAAGCGGGGCAGCTTACTTTTGTTTCCCAGGGAAACGGGCCGAGGTTTTTCTCTGGGGGCCTATGGCTGGGAGTGACCGGCTGGCGCCTGAAAAGCTACGATAGGCAGGATGGTGACCAGACCCATGGTGGCACCAGTGCCAAGTTGGGCTGATTTGATAGTAGCAAGTGGCTCCTGAAATCTGCCATCAAAATGTTGGCAGGCGAGTTTTGTTTTCCAGGGAAAAGCGCCGTTGTTTGTGTTTGGGGGCCTGTGGCTGGGAGTGGCCGGCTGGCTCCTTAGAATCCACGATACGCAGCATGGTTCCCAGACCAGAGGTGGCACCAGTGCCAAGTCGGGCTGGTTTGATAGTACCAAGTGGCTCCGGCAATCTGCCATCCAGAAGCGGGGCAGCTTACTTTTGTTTGCCAGGGAAACGGGCCGAGCTTTGTGTCTGGGCGCCTATGGCTGGGAGTGACCTGCTAGGTCCTGAAAAGCTACGATAGGCAGGATGGTGACCAGACCCATGGTGGCACCAGTGCCAAGTTGGGCTGGTTTGATAGTACCAAGTGGCTCCTGCAATCCGCCATCAAAAAGCTGGCAGGCGAGTTTTGTTTTCCAGGGAAAAGCGCCGTTGTTTGTGTTTGGGTGCCTGTGGCAGGGAGTGGCCGGCTGGCTGCTTAGAATCCACGATACGCAGGATGGTTCCCAGACCCAAGGTGGCACCAGTGCCAAGTTGGGCTGGTTTGATAGTACCAAGTGGTTCCTGCAATCTGCCATCCAGAAGCGGGGTAGCTTACTTTTGTTTGCCAGGGAAACGGGCCGAGTATTGTGTCTGGGGGCCTATGGCTGCGAGTGACCGGCTGGCTCCTGAAAACTACGATAGGCAGGATGGTGACCAGACCCATGGTGGCACCAGTGCCAAGTTGGGCTGATTTGATAGTACCAAGTGGCTCCTGCAATCTGCCATCAAAAATTTGGCAGGCGAGTTTTGTTTTCCAGGCCAAAGCGCCGTTGTTTGTGTCTGGGGGCCTGTGGCTGGAGTGGCCGGCTGGCTCCTTACAATGAACGATACGCAGGATGGTTCCCAGACCTGAGGTGGCACCAGTGCCAAGTCGGGCTAGTTTGATGGTGCAAAGTGGCTCCTGCAATCTGCCATCCAGAAGCGGGGTAGCTTACTTTTGTTTGCCAGGGAAACGGGCCGAGCTTTGTGTCTGGGCGCCTATGGCTTGGAGTGACCGGCTAGGTCCTGAAAAGCTACGATAGGCAGGATGGTGACCAGACCCATGGTGGCACCAGTGCCAAGTTGGGCTGATTTGATAGTACCAAGTGGCTCCTGCAATCTGCCATCAAAAAGTTGGCAGGCGAGTTTTGTTTTCCAGGGAAAAGCGCCGTTGTTTGTGTTTGGGGGCCTGTGGCTGGGAGTGGCCGGCTGGCTCCTTAGAATCCACGATACGCGGCATGGTTCCCAGACCAGAGGTGGCACCAGTGCCAAGTTGGGCTGGTTTGATAGTACCAAGTGCGTCCTGCAATCTGCCATCCAGAAGCGGGGCAGCTTACTTTTGTTTGCCAGGGAAACGGGCCGAGGTTTGTGTCTCAGGGCCTATGGCTGGGAGTGTTTGGCTGGCTCCTGAAAAGCTACGATAGGCAGGATGGTGACCAGACCCATGGTGGCACCAGTGCCAAGTTGGGCTGGTTTGATAGTACCAAGTGGCTCCTGCAATCTGCCATCAAAAAGTTGGCAGGCGAGTTTTGTTTTCCAGGGAAAAGCGCCGTTGTTTTTGTTTGGGGGCCTGTGGGTGGGAGTGGCCGGCTGTCTCCTTAGAATCCACGATACGCAGGATGGTTCCCAGACCAGAGGTGGCACCAGTGCCAAGTCGGGCTGGTTTGATGGTGCAAAGTGGTTCCTGCAATCTGCCATCCAGAAGCGGGGTAGCTTACTTTTGTTTGCCAGGGAAACGGGCCGAGGTTTGTGACTGGGGGCCTATGGCTGGGAGTGACCGGCTGGCTCCTGAAAAGCTACGATAGGCAGGATGGTTACCAGACTCATGGTGGCACCAGTGCCAAGTCGGGCTGGTTTGATGATACTAAATAGCTCCTGCAATCTGCCATCCAGACGCGGGGCAGCGGATATTTGTTTGCTGGAGAAAAGTTCCGTGGTTTTTTTTTGGGGGTATATGGCTGGACGTGGCCGGCTGGCTCCTTAAAAAGCTCGATACGCAGGATTGTTCCCTGACCCAAGGTGGCATCAGTGCCAAGTCGGGCTGTTTTCGTAGTACCAAGTGCGTCCTGCAATTTGCCATCCAGAAGAGGGGCAGTTGAGTTCTGTTTGCCAGAGAAAAGGGCCGTGGTATATGTTTGGGGGCATATGGTTGAGAGTGGCCGGCTGGCCCCTGAAAATCCACGATAGGCAGGATGGTTCACAGAACCAAGGTGGCACAAGTGCCATGTTGGCCTGGTTTGATAGTACCATGTGGCTCCTGCAATCTGCCATCCAGAAGCGGGGCTGCTTACTTTTGTTTGCCAGGGAAACGGGCCGAGGTATTTGTCAAGGGGCCTATGGCTGGGAGTGACCGGCTGGCTCCTGAAAAGCTACGATAGGCAGGATGGTGACCAGATCCATGGTGGCACCAGTGCCAAGTTGGGCTGGTTTGATAGTACCAAGTGGCTCCTGCAATCTGCCATCAAAAAGTTGTCAGGCGAGTTTTGTTTTCCAGGGAAAAGCGCCGTTGTTTTTGTTTAGAGGCCTGTGGCTGGGAGTGGCCGGCTGCCTCCTTTGAACCCAGGATACGTAGGATGGTTCCCAGAGCCAAGGTGGCACCAGTGCAAAATTGGGCTGGTTTGATAGTTCCAAGTGGCTCCTGCAATCTGCCATCAAAAAGTTGTCAGGCGAGTTTTGTTTTCCAGGGAAAAGCGCCGTTGCTTTTGTTTAGAGGCCTGTGGCAGGGAGTGGCCGCCTGTCCTCGTAGAATCTACGTTACGCAGCATGGTTCCCAGAGCCAAGGTGGCACCAGGGCCAAGTCGGGCTGGTTTGATAGTACCAAGTGCATCCTGCAATCAGCCATCCAAAAGCGGGGCAGCTTACTTTTGTTTGCCAGGGAAACGGGTCGAGCTTTGTGTCTGGGGGCCTATGGCTGGGAGTGACCGGCTGGCTCCTGAAAAGCTACGATAGGCAGGATGTTTACCAGACCCATGGTGGCACCAGTGCCAAGTTTGGCTGATTTCATAGTACCAAGTGGCTCCTGCAATCTGCCATCCAGAATCGGGGCAGCTTACTTTTGTTTTCCAGGGAAACGGGCCGAGGTTTGTGTCTGGGGGCCTATGGCTGGTAGTGACCGGCTGGCTCCTGAAAAGCTACGATAGGCAGGATGGTGACCAGACCCATGGTGGCACCAGTGCCAAGTTGGGCTGATTTGATAGTACCAAGTGGCTCCTGCAATCTGCCATCAAAATGTTGGCAGGCGAGTTTTGTTTTCCAGGGAAAAGCGCCGTTGTTTGTGTTTGGGGGCCTGTGGCTCAGAGTGGCCGGGTGGCTGCTTAGAATCCACGATACGCAGGATGGTTCCCAGACCCAAGGTGGCACCAGTGCCAAGTCGGGCTGGTTTGACACTACCAAGTGCGTCCTGCACTCTGCCATCCAGAATCGGGGCAGCTTAATTTTGTTTGCCAGGGAAACGGTCCGAGGTTTGTGTCTGGGGGCCTATGGCTGGGAGTGACCGGCTGGCTCCTGAAAAGCTACGATAGGCAGGATGGTTCCCAGATCCAAGATGGCACCAGTGCCAAGTCGGGGTGGTTTGATGGTGCAAAGTGGCTCCTGCAATCTGCCATCCTGACGCGGGGCAGCGGATTTTTGTTTCCAAGAGAAATGGTCTGTGGTTTGTTTTTGGGGCTATATGGCTGGGCGTGGCCTGCTGGCTCCTTAAAAAGCTACGATAGGCAGGATGGTTCCCTGACCCAAGGTGGCACCAGTGCCAAGTCGGGCGGTTTTCGTAGTACAAAGTGCGTCCTAAAATTTGCCATCCAGAAGAGGGTCAGTTGAGTTTTGTTTACCAGAGAAAAGGGCCGTGGTTTGTTTTTGGGGGCATATGGCTGATACTGGCCGTCTGGCCCCTGAAAATCCACGATAGGCAGGATGGTTCCCAGACCAGAGGTGGCACCAGTGCCAAGTTGGGCTGGTTTGATAGTACCAAGTGGCTCCTGCAATCTGCCATCAAAATGTTGGCAGGCGAGTTTTGTTTTCCAGGGAAAAGCGCCGTTGTTTGTGTTTGGAGGCCTGTGGCTGGGAGTGGCCGGCTGGCTCCTTAGAATCCACGATACGCAGCATGGTTCCCAGACCAGAGGTGGCACCAGTGCCAAGTCGGGCTGGTTTGATGGTGCAAAGTGGCTCCTGCAATCTGCCATCCAGAAGTGCGGTAGCTTACTTTTGTGTGCCAGGGAAACAGGCCGAGGTTTGTGTCTGGGGGCCTATGGCTGGGAGTGACCGGCTGGCTCCTGAAAAGCTACGATAGGCAGGATGGTGACCAGACCCATGGTGGCACCAGTGCCAAGTTGGGCTGGTTTGATAGTACCAAGTGGCTCCTGCAATCTGCCATCAAAAAGTTGGCAGGCGAGTTTTGTTTTCCAGGGAAAAGCGCCGTTGTGTGTGTTTTGGGGCCTGTGGCTGGGAGTGGCCAGCTGGCTCCTTAGAATCCACGATACGCAGGATGGTTCCCAGACCCAAGGTGGCACCAGTGCCAAGTCGGGCTGGTTTGTTAGTACCAAGTGGTTCCTGCAATCTGCCATCCAGAAGCGGGGCAGCTGAATTTTGTTTGCCAGAGAAAAAGGCTGTTGTTTGTGTTTCGGGGCCTGTGGCTGGCAGTGGACGGCTGGCTCCTGAAAATCCATGATACGCAGCATGGTTCCCAGACCCAAGGTGGCACCAGTGCCAAGTAGGGCTGGTTTCATAGTACCCAGTGTCTCCTGCAATCTGCCATCCAGAAGAGGGGCAGTTGAGTTTTGTTTTCCAGAGAAAAGGGCCGTGGTTTGTGTTTGGGGCCTATGGCTGAGAGTGACCGGCTGACCCCTGAAAATCCACTATACGCCGGATGGTTCCCAGATCCAAGGTGGCACCAGTGCCATGTTGTGCTGGTGTGATAGTCCCAAGTGGCTCCTGCAATCTGCCATCCAGAAGTGGGGCAGCTGAATTTTGTTTGCCAGAGAAAAAGGCTGTGGTTTTTGTTTGGGGGCCTATGGCTGGGAGTGGCCGGCTGGCTCCTGAAAATCCATGATACGCAGCATGGTTCCCAGACCCAAGGTGGCACCAGTGCCAAGTGGGGCTGGTTTCACAGTGTCAAGTGCCTCCTGCAATCTCCCATCCAGAAGCGGGGCAGCTGAGTTTTGTTTGCCTGTGAAACGGGCCGTTGTTTTTGATTGGGGTCTGTGGCCGAGAGTGTTCAGCTGGCTCCTGACAATCCACAATACGCAGGATGGTTCCCAGACCCAAGGTGGCACCAGTGCCAAGTCGTGCTGGTTTGATAGTACCAAGTGGCTCCTGCAATCTGCCATCCAGAAGCGGTGCAGCTGAGTTTTGATTGCCAGAGGACAGGGCCGTGGGTTGTGTTCGGGGGCATATGGCTGGGAGTGGCCGGCTGTCTCATTAAAAAGATCGATACGCACGATGGTTCCCAGACCCAAGGTGGCACCAGTGCCAAGTCGGGCTGTTTTTATAGTACCAAGTGCGTCCTGCAATTTGCCATCCAGAAGAGGGGCAGTTGAGTTTTGTTTGCCAGAGAAAAGCGCCGTTGTTTGTGTTTGGGGGCTTGTGGCTGGGAGTGGCCGACTGGCGCCTTAGAATCTGCGATACGCAGCATGGTTCCCAGACCCAAGGTGGCACCAGTTCCAAGTTGGGCTGGTTTGATAGTACCAAGTGGCTCCTGCAATCTGCCATCCAGAAGCGGGGTAGCTTACTTTTGTTTGCCAGGGAAACGGGCCGAGGTTTGTGACTGGGGGCCTATGGCTGGGAGTGACCGGCTGGCTCCTGAAAAGCTACGATAGGCAGGATGGTGACCAGACCCATGGTGGCACCAGTGCCAAGTTGGGCTGGTTTGATAGTACCAAGTGGCTCCTGCAATCTGCCATCAAAAAGTTGGCAGGCGAGTTTTGTTTTCCAGGGAAAAGCGCCGTTGTTTGTGTCTGGGGGCCTGTGGCTGGAGTGACCGGCTGGCTAATTAGAATCCATGATACGCAGGATGGTTCCCAGACCAGAGGTGGCACCAGTGCCAAGTCGGGCTGGTTTGATACTACCAAGTGCGTCCTGCAATCTGCCATGCAGAAGCGGGGCAGCTTACTTTTGTTTGCCAGGGAAACGGGCCGAGGTTTGTGTCTGGGGGCCTATGGCTGGGAGTGACCGCCTGGCTCCTGAAAAGCTACCATAGGCAGGATGGTGACCAGACCCATGGTGGCACCAGTGCCAAGTTGGGCTGGTTTGATAGTACCAAGTGGCTCCTGCAATCTGCCATCAAAAAGTTGTCAGGCGAGTTTTGTTTTCCAGGGAAAAGTGCCGTTGTTTGTGTTTGGGGGTCTGTGGGTGGATGTGGCCGGCTGGCTCCTTAGAACACACGATACGCAGGATGGTTCCCAGACCCAAGGTGGCACCAGTGCCACGTCGGGCTGGTTTGATGGTGAAAAGTGGCTCCTGCAATCTGCCATCCTGAAGCGGGGTAGCTTACATTTGTGTACCAGGGAAACGGGCCGAGGTTTATGACTGGGGGCCTAGGGCTAGGAGTGACCGGCTGGCTCCTGAAAAGCAACAATAGGCAGGATGGTTCCCAGACCCAAGGTGGCACCAGTGCCAAGTTGGGCTGGTTTGATGGTACCAACTGGCTCCTGCAATCTGCCATCTAAAAGATGTCAGGCGAGTTTTGTTTTCCAGGGAAAAGCGCCGTTGATTTTGTTTGGAGGCCGGTGGCTGGCAGTGGCTGCCTGTCGTCTTAGAATCCGGGTTACGCAGCATGGTTCCCAGAGCCAAGGTGGCACCAGTGTCACGTTGGGCTGGTTTGATAGTACCAAGTGGCTCCTGCAATCTGCCATCCAGAAGCGGGGCAGCTTACTTTTGTTTGCCAGGGAAACGGGCCGAGGTATTTGTCTGGGGACCTAAGGCTGGGAGTGACCAGCTGGCTCCTGAAAAGCTACGATAGGCAGGATGGTGACCAGACCCATGGTGGCACCAGTGCCAAGTTGGGCTGGTTTGATAGTACCAAGAGGCTCCTGCAATCTGCCATCAAAAAGTTGGCAGGCCAGTTTTGTTTTCCAGGGAAAAGCGCCGTTGTTTGTGTTTGGGGGACTGTGGCTGGGAGTGGCCGGCTGGCTCCTTAGAACACACGATACGCAGGATGGTTCCCAGACCCAAGGTGGCACCAGTGCCAAGTCGGGCTGGTTTGATAACACCAAGTGGCTCCTGCAATCTGCCATCCAGAAGCAGGGCAGCTTACTTTTGTTTTCCAGGGAAACGGACCGAGGTTTTTTTCTGGGGGCCTATGGCTGGGAGTGAAGGGCTGGCTCCTGAAAAGCTACGATAGGCAGGATGGTGACCAGACCCATGGTGGCACCAGTGCCAAGTTGGGCTGGTTTGATAGTACCAAGTGGCTCCTGCACTCTGCCATCAAAATGTTGGCAGGCGAGTTTTGTTTTCCAGGGAAAAGCGCCGTTGTTTGTGTTTGGAGGCCTGTGGCTGGGAGTGGCCGGCTGGCTCCTTAGAATCCACGATACGCGGCATGGTTCCCAGACCAGAGGTGGCACCAGTGCCAAGTTGGGCTGATGTGATAGTACCAAGTGGCTCCTGCAATCTGCCATCCAGAAGTGCGGTAGCTTACTTTTGTGTGCCAGGGAAACAGGCCGAGGTTTGTGTCTGGGGGCCTATGGCTGGGAGGGACCGGCTGGCTCCTGAAAAGCTACGATAGGCAGGATGGTGACCAGACCCATGGTGGCACCAGTGCCAAGTCGGGCTGGTTTGATAGTACCAAGTGGCTCCTGCAATCTGCCATCAAAAAGTTGGCAGGCGAGTTTTGTTTTCCAGGGAAAAGCGCCGTTGTGTGTGTTTTGGGGCCTGTGGCTGGGAGTGGCCAGCTGGCTCCTTAGAATCCACGATACGCAGGATGGTTCCCAGACCCAAGGTGGCACCAGTGCCAAGTCGGGCTGGTTTGTTAGTACCAAGTGGTTCCTGCAATCTGCCATCCAGAAGCGGGGCAGCTGAATTTTGTTTGCCAGAGAAAAAGGCTGTTGTTTGTGTTTCGGGGCCTGTGGCTGGCAGTGGACGGCTGGCTCCTGAAAATCCATGATACGCAGCATGGTTCCCAGACCCAAGGTGGCACCAGTGCCAAGTAGGGCTGGTTTCATAGTACCCAGTGTCTCCTGCAATCTGCCATCCAGAAGAGGGGCAGTTGAATTTTGTTTTCCAGAGAAAAGGGCCGTGGTTTGTGTTTGGGGCCTATGGCTGAGAGTGACCGGCTGACCCCTGAAAATCCACTATACGCCGGATGGTTCCCAGATCCAAGGTGGCACCAGTGCCATGTTGTGCTGGTGTGATAGTCCCAAGTGGCTCCTGCAATCTGCCATCCAGAAGTGGGGCAGCTGAATTTTGTTTGCCAGAGAAAAAGGCTGTGGTTTTTGTTTGGGGGCCTATGGCTGGGAGTGGCCGGCTGGCTCCTGAAAATCCATGATACGCAGCATGGTTCCCAGACCCAAGGTGGCACCAGTGCCAAGTGGGGCTGGTTTCACAGTGTCAAGTGCCTCCTGCAATCTCCCATCCAGAAGCGGGGCAGCTGAGTTTTGTTTGCCTGTGAAACGGGCCGTTGTTTTTGATTGGGGTCTGTGGCCGAGAGTGTTCAGCTAGCTCCTGACAATCCACAATACGCAGGATGGTTCCCAGACCCAAGGTGGCACCAGTGCCAAGTCCTGCTGGTTTGATAGTACCAAGTGGCTCCTGCAATCTGCCATCCAGAAGCGGTGCAGCTGAGTTTTGATTGCCAGAGGACAGGGCCGTGGGTTGTGTTCGGGGGCATATGGCTGGGAGTGGCCGGCTGTCTCATTAAAAAGATCGATACGCACGATGGTTCCCAGACCCAAGGTGGCACCAGTGCCAAGTCGGGCTGTTTTTATAGTACCAAGTGCGTCCTGCAATTTGCCATCCAGAAGAGGGGCAGTTGAGTTTTGTTTGCCAGAGAAAAGCGCCGTTGTTTGTGTTTGGGGGCTTGTGGCTGGGAGTGGCCGACTGGCGCCTTAGAATCTGCGATACGCAGCATGGTTCCCAGACCCAAGGTGGCACCAGTTCCAAGTTGGGCTGGTTTGATAGTACCAAGTGGCTCCTGCAATCTGCCATCCAGAAGCGGGGTAGCTTACTTTTGTTTGCCAGGGAAACGGGCCGAGGTTTGTGAGTGGGGGCCTATGGCTGGGAGTGACCGGCTGGCTCTTGAAAAGCTACGATAGGCAGGATGGTGACCAGACCCATGGTGGCACCAGTGCCAAGTTGGGCTGGTTTGATAGTACCAAGTGGCTCCTGCAATCTGCCATCAAAAAGTTGGCAGGCGAGTTTTGTTTTCCAGGGAAAAGCGCCGTTGTTTGTGTCTGGGGGCCTGCGGCTGGAGTGACCGGCTGGCTCCTTAGAATCCACGATACGCAGGATGGTTCCCAGACCAGAGGTGGCACCAGTGCCAAGTTGGGCTGGTTTTATAGTACCAAGTGGTTCCTGCAATCTGCCATCCAGAAGCGGGGCAGCTTACTTTTGTGTGCCAGGGAAACGGGCCGAGCTTTGTGTCTGGGCGCCTATGGCTGGGAGTGACCGGCGAGGTCCTGAAAAGCTACGATAGGCAGGATGGTGGCCACATCCATTGTGGCACCAGTGACAAGTTGGGCTGCTTTGATAGTACCAAGTGGCTCCTGCAATCCGCCATCAAAATGTTGGCAGGCGAGTTTTGTTTTCCAGGGAAAAGCGCCGTTGTTTGTGTTTGGGCGCCTGTGGCTGGGAGTGGCCGGCTGGCTCCTTAGAATCCACGATACGCGGCATGGTTCCCAGACCAGAGGTGGCACCAGTGACAAGTCGGGCTGGTTTGATAGTACCAAGGGCGTCCTGCAATCTGCCATCCAGAAGCGTGGCAGCTTACTTTTGTTTGCCAGGGAAACGGGCCGAGGTTTGTGTCTGGGGGCCTATGGCTGGGAGTGACCGGCTGGCTCCTGAAAAGCTACGATAGGCAGGATGGTGAGCAGACCCATGGTGGCACCAGTGCCAAGTTGGGCTGGTTTGATAGTACCAAGTGGCTCCTGCAATCTGCCCTCAAAAGTTGGCAGGCGAGTTTTGTTTTCCAGGGAATAGCGCCGTTGTTTGTGTTTGGGGGCCTGTGGGTGGGAGTGGCCGGCTGGCTCCTTAGAATCCACGATACGCAGGATGGTTCCCAGACCTGACGTGGCACCAGTGCCAAGTCGGGCTGGTTTTATATTGCCAAGTGGTTCCTGCAATCTGCCATCCAGAAGCGGGGCAGCTTACTTTTGTTTGCCAGGGTAACGGGCCGAGGTTTTTGTCTGGGCGCCTATGGCTGGGAGTGACCTGCTAGGTCCTGAAAAGCTACGATAGGCAGGATGGTGACCATATCCATGGTGGCACCAGTGCCAAGTTGGGTTGGTTTGATAGTACCAAGTGGCTCCTGCAATCCGCCATCAAAAAGTTGGCAGGCGAGTTTTGTTTTCCAGGGAAAAGCGCCGTTGTTTGTGTTTGGGTGCCTGTGGCAGGGAGTGGCCGGCGGGCTCCTCAGAATCCACGATACGCAGGATGGTTCCCAGACCCAAGGTGGCACCAGTGCCAAGTTGGGCTGGTTTGATACTACCAAGTGCGTCCTGCAATCTGCCATCCAGAAGCGGGGTAGCTTACTTTTTTTTGCCAGGGAAACGGGCCGAGGTTTTTTTCTCGGGGCCTATGGCTGGGGGTGACCTGCTGGCTCCTGAAAAGCTACGATAGGCAGGATGGTGACCAGACCCATGGTGGCACCAGTGCCAAGTTGGGCTTATTTGATAGTACCAAGTGGCTCCTGCAATCTGCCATCAAAATGTTGGCAGGCGAGTTTTGTTTTCCAGGGAAAAGCGCCGTTGTTTGTGTTTGGGGGCCTGTGGCTGGGAGTGGCCGGCTGGCTAATTAGAATCCACGATACGCAGGATGGTTCCCAGACCAGAGGTGGCACCAGTGCCAAGTCGGGCTGGTTTGATACTACCAAGTGCGTCCTGCAATCTGCCATCCAGAAGCGGGACAGCTTACTTTTGTTTGCCAGGGAAACGGGCCGAGGTTTGTGTCTGGGGGCCTATGGCTGGGAGTGACCGGCTGGCTCCTGAAAAGCTACGATAGGCAGGATGGTGACCAGACCCATGGTGGCACCAGTGCCAAGTTGGGCTGGTTTGATAGTACCAAGTGGCTCCTGCAATCTGCCATCAAAAAGTTGGCAGGCGAGTTTGTTATCTAGGGAAAAGCGCCGTTGTTTGTGTTGGGGGCCTGTGGCTGGGAGTGGCCGGCTGGCTCCTTAGAATCCACGATACGCAGGATGGTTCCCAGACCCATGGTGGCACCAGTGCCAAGTTGGGCTGGTTCGATAGTACCAAGTGGCTCCTGCAATCTGCCATGAAAAAGTTCGCAGGCGAGTTTTGTTTTCCAGGGAAAAGCGCCATTGTTTGTGTTTGGGGGCCTGTGGGTGGGAGTGGCCGGCTGGCTCCTTAGAATCCACGATACGCAGGATGGTTCCCAGACCTGAGGTGGCACCAGTGCCAAGTCGGGCTAGTTTGATGCTGCAAAGTGGCTCCTGCAATCTGCCATCCAGAAGCGGGGTAGCTTACTTTTGTTTGCCAGGGAAACGGGCCGAGCTTTCTGTCTGGGGGCCTATGGCTGGGAGTGACCGGCTGGCTCCTGAAAAGCTACGATAGGCAGGATGGTGACCAGACCCATGGTGGCACCAGTGCCAAGTTGGGCTGGTTTGATAGTACCAAGTGGCTCCTGCAATCTGCCATCAAAATGTTGGCAGGCGAGTTTTGTTTTCCAGGGAAAAGCGCCGTTGTTTGTTTTTGGGTCCTGTGGCTGGAGTGGCCGTCAGGTTCCTTAGACTCCACGATACGCAGCATGGTTCCCAGACCTGAGGTGGCACCAGTGCCAAGTCGGGCTAGTTTGATGGTGCAAAGTGGCTCCTGCAATCTGCCATCCAGAAGCGGGGCAGCTTACTTTTGTTTGCCAGGGAAACGGGCCGAGGTTTTTCTCTGGGGGCCTATGGCAGGGAGGGACCGGCTGGCTCCTGAAAAGCTACGATAGGAAGGATGGTGACCAGACCCATGGTGGCACCAGTGCCAAGTTCGGCTGATTTGATAGTAGCAAGTGGCTCCTGCAATCTGCCATCAAAATGTTGGCAGACGAGTTTTGTTTTCCAGGGAAAATCGCCGTTGATTGTGTTTGGGGGCCTGTGGCTGGGAGTGACCGGCTGGCTCCTTTGAATCCACGATACGCAGGATGGTTCCCAGACCCAAGGTGGAACCACTGCCAAGTTGGGCTGGTTTGATAGTACCAAGTGATTCCTGCAATCTGCCGTCCAGATGCGGGGCAGCTGCTTTTTGTTTGCCAGGGAAACGGGCCGAGCTTTGTGTCTGGGGGCCTATGGCTGGGAGTGACCGGCTGGCTCCTGAAAAGCTACGATAGGCAGGATGGTGACCAGACCCATGGTGGCACCAGTGCCAAGTTGGCTGGTTTGATAGTACCAAGTGGCTCCTGCAATCTGCCATCAAAAAGTTGGCAGGCGAGTTTTGTTTTCCAGGGAAAAGCGCCGTTGTTTGTGTTTGGGGGCCTGTGGCTGGGAGTGGCCGGCTTGCTAATTGGAATCCACGATACGCAGCATGGTTCCCAGACCTGAGGTGGCACCAGTGACAAGTCGGGCCAGTTTGATGGTGCAAAGTGGCTCCTGCAATCTGCCATCCAGAAGCGGGGCAGCTTACTTTTGTTTTCCAGGGAAAAGGTCCGAGGTTTTTCTCTGGGGGCCTATGGCTGGGAGTGACCGGCTGGCGCCTGAACAGCTACGATAGGCAGGATGGTTCCCAGACCCATGGTGGCACCAGTGCCATGTTGGGCTGATTTGATAGTACCAAGTGGCTCCTGCAATCTGCCATCAAAATGTTGGCAGGCGAGTTTTGTTTTCCAGGGAAAAGCGCTGTTGTTGTATTTGGGGGCCTGTGGCTGGGAGTGGCCGGCTGGCTCCTTAGAATCCACGATACGCAGGATGGTTCCCAGACCCAAGGTGGCACCAGTGCCAAGTTGGGCTGGTTTGATAGTACCAAGTGGTTCCTGCAATCTGCCATCCAGAAGCGGGGCAGCTTACTTTTGTTTGCCAGGGAAACGGGCCGAGGTTTTTGTCTGGGGGCCTATGGCTGGGAGTGTTTGGCTGGCTCCTGAAAAGCTACGATAGGCAGGATGGTGACCAGACCCATGGTGGCACCAGTGCCAAGTTGGGCTGGTTTGATAGTACCAAGTGGCTCCTGCAATCTGCCATCAAAAATTTGGCAGGCGAGTTTTGATTTCCAGGGAAAAGCGCCGCTGTTTGTGTTTGGGGGCCTGTGGCTGGGAGTGGCCGGCTTGCTAATTGGAATCCACGATACGCAGGTTGTTTCCCAGACCCAAGGTGGCACCAGTGCCAAGTCGGGCTAGTTTGATGCTGCAAAGTGGCTCCTGCAATCTGCCATGCAGAAGCGGGGTAGCTTACTTTTGTTTGCCAGGGAAAATGGCCGAGGTTTTTGTCTGGGGGCCTATGGCTGGGAGTGACCGGCTGGCTCCTGAAAAGCTACGATAGGCAGGATGGTGACCAGACCCATGGTGGCACCAGTGCCAAGTTGGGCTGATTTGATAGTACCAAGTGGCTCCTGCAATCTGCCATCAAAAACTTGGCAGGCGAGTTTTGTTTTCCAGGGAAAAGCGCCGTTGTTTGTGTTTGGGTGCCTATGGCTGGGAGTGACCGGCTGGCTCCTTAGAATCCACGATACGCAGGATGGTTCCCAGACCAGAGGTGGCACCAGTGCCAAGTCGGGCTGGTTTGATAGTACCAAGTGGCTCCTGCAATCTGCCATCCAGAAGCGGGGTAGCTTACTTTTGTATGCCAGGGAAACGGGCCGAGGTTTTTGTCTGGGGGCCTATAGCTGGGAGTGACCGGCTGGCTCCTGAAAAGCTATGATAGACAGGATGGTGACCAGACCCATGGTGGCACCAGTGCCAAGTTGGGCTGGTTTGATAGTACCAAGTGGCTCCTGCAATCTGCCATCAAAATTTGGCAGGCGAGTTTTGTTTTCCAGGGAAAAGCGCCGTTGATTTTGTTTGGGGGCCTGTGGCTGGGAGTGACCGGCTGGCTCCTTAGAATCCACGATACGCAGGATGGTTCCCAGACCCAAGGTGGCACCAGTGCCAAGTTGGGCTGGTTTCATAGTACCAAGTGCGTCCTGCAATCAGCCATCCAGAAGCGGGGTAGCTTACTTTTTTTTGCCAGGGAAACGGGCCGAGGTTTTTGTCTCGGGGCCTATGGCTGAGGGTGACCGGCTGGCTCCTGAAAAGCTACCATAGGCAGGATGGTGACCAGACCCATGGTGACACCAGTGCCAAGTTGGGCTGGTTTGATAGTACCAAGTGGCTCCTGCAATCTGCCATCAAAAAGTTGGCAGGCGAGTTTTGTTTTCCAGGGAAAAGCGCCGTTGTTTGTGTTTGGGGGCCTGTGGCTGGGAGTGGCCGGCTGGCTGCTTAGAATCCACGATACGCAGGATGGTTCCCAGACCAGAGGTGGCACCAGTGCCAAGTTGGGCTAGTTTGATAGTACCAAGTCGCTTCTGCAATCTGCCATCCAGAAGCGGGGAAGCTTACTTTTGTTTGCCAGGGAAACGGGCTGTTGTTTGTGTTTGGGGGCCTGTGGCTGGGAGTTGCCGACTGGCTCCTTAGAATCCACGATACGCAGGATGGTTCCCAGACCAGAGGTGGCACCAGAGCCTAGTCGGGCTGGTTTGATAGTACCAAGTGGCTCCTGCAATCTGCCATCCAGAATCGGGGCAGCTTACTTTTGTTTGCCAGGGAAACGGGCCGAGCTTTGTGTCTGGGGGCCTATGGCCGGGAGTGACCGGCTGGCTCCTGAAAAGTTACGATAGGCAGGATGGTGACCAGACCCATGGTGGCACCAGTGCCAAGTCGGGCTGGTTTGATAGTACCAAGTGGCTCCTGCAATCTGCCATGAAAAAGTTGGCAGGCGAGTTTTGTTTTCCAGGGAAAAGCGCCGTTGTTTCTGTTTGGGGGCCTGTGGCTGGGAGTGGCCGGCTGGCTCCTTAGAATCCACGATACGCAGCATGGTATCCAGACCCAAGGTGGCACCAGTGCCAAGTTGGGCTGGTTTGATAATACCAAGTGGTTCCTGCAAACTCCATCAAAAAGTTGGCAGGCGTGTTTTGTTTTCCAGGGAACAGCGCCGTTGATTTTGTTTGGGGGCCTGTGGCTGGGAGTGGCCGGCTGGCTCCTTAGAATCCACGATACGCAGGATGGTTCCCAGACCCAAGGTGGCACCAGTGCCAAGTCGGGCTGGTTTGATTACACCAAGTGGCTCCTGCAATCTGCCATCCAGAAGTGAGGCAGCTAAGTTTTGTTTGCGAGAAAAAAGGGCCGTGGTTTTTGTTGGGGGCCTGTGGCTGGGAGTAGCCGGCTGGCTCCTTAAAATCCACGATAGGCAGGATGGTTCCCAGACCCAAGGTGGCACCAGTGCCAGTCGGGCTGGTTTGATAGTACCAAGTGGCACCTGCAATCTGCCATCCAGAAGCGGGGCAGCTGAGTTTTGTTTGCCAGAGAAAAAGGCTGTGGTTTTTGTTTGGGGGCCTGTGGCTGGCAGTGGCCGGCTGGCTCCTGAAAATCCACGATACGCAGCATGGTTCCCAGACCCAAGGTGGCACCAGTACAAAGTGGGGCTCGTTTGACAGTGTCAAGTGCCTCCTGCAATCTCCCATCCAGAAGCGGGGCAGCTGAGTTTTTTTTGCCAGGGAAACGGACCTTTGTTTTTGATTGGGGTCTGTGGCCGAGAGTGGTCGGCTGTCTCCTGACAATCCACAATACGCAGGATGGTTCCCAGACCCAAGGTGGCACCAGTGCCAAGTCGGGCTGGTTTGATAGTACCAAGTGCCTCCTGTAATCTGCCATCCAGAAGCGGGGCAGCTGAGTTTTGTTTGCCAGAGAAAAGGGCCGTGGGTTGTGTTTGGGGGCATATGGCTGGGAGTGGCCACCTGGCTCCTTAAAATGCAGGATACGCCGCATGGTAACCAGACGCAAGGTGGCACCAGTGCCAAGTCGGGCTGTTTTTGTAGTACCCAGTGGCTCCTGCAATTTGCCATCCAGAAGCGGGGCAGCTAAATTTTGTTTGCTAGAGAAAAGGGCTGTGGTTTGTGTTTGGGGGCCTATGGCCGAGAGTGGTAGGCTGGCCCCTGAAAATCAACGATAGGCAGGATGGTTCCCAGATCCAAGGTGGCACCAGTGCCAAGTAAGGCTGGTTGTATGGTTCAAAGTGACTCCTGCAATCTGCCATCCAGAAGCGGGACAGCTGAGTTTTTTTTGCCAGAGAAAAGGTCCGTGGTTTCTTTTTGGGGCATACGGCTGGGAATTGCCGGCTGGCTCCTTAAAATGCTCGATACGCAGGATGGTTCCCAGAGCCAAGGTGGCACCACTGCCAAGTCGGGCTCTTTTTGTAGTACCAAGTGCCTCCTGCAATTTGCCATCCAGAAGAGGGGCAGTTGAGTTTTGTTTGCCAGAGAAAAGGGCCGAGGTTTGTGTTTGGGAGCATATGGCTGGGAATGACCGGCTGGCCCCTGAAAATCCACGATACGCCGGATGGTTCCCAGATCCAAGGTGGTACCATTACCAAGTCGGGCTGGTTTGATAGTCCCAAGTGGCTCCTGCAAACTGCCATCCAGAAGCGGGGCAGCTGAGTTTTGTTTGCCAGGGAAATGGGCCGTTGTTTGTGTTTGGGGGCCTGTGGCTGGGAGTGTTCGGCTGGTTCCTGAATATGTACGATACACAGGATTGTTCCCAGATCCAAGGTGGCAGCAGTGCCATGTTGTGCTGGTGTGATAGTACCAAGTGGCTCCTGCAATCTGCCATCCAGAAGTGGGGCAGCTGATTTTTGTTTGCCAGAGAAAAGGTCCGTGGTTTGTGTTTGGGGGCATATGGCTGAGAGTGGCCGGCTGGCCCCTGAAAATCCACGATACACAGGATGGTTCCCAGATCCAAGGTGGCACCTGTGCCAAGTCGGGCTGATTTGATAGTACTAAGTAGCTCCTGCAATCTGCCATCCAGAAGCGGGGCAGCTTACTTTTGTTTGCCAGGGAAACGGGCCGAGGTTTCTGTTTGGGGGCCTATGGCTGGGAGTGACCGGCTGGCTCCTGAAAAGCTACAATAGGCAGGATGGTTCCCAGAGCCAAGGTGGCACCAGTGCCAAGTTGGGCTGGTTTGATAGTACCAAGTGGCTCCTGCAATCTGCCATCCAGAAGCAGGGCAGCTGAGTTTTGTTTGCCAGAGAAAAGGGCTTGGTTTGTGTTTGGGGGCATATGGCTGGGTGTGGCCAGCTGGCTCCTTAAAATGCACGATATGCAACATGGCTCCCAGACCCATAGTGGCACCAGTGCCAAGTCGGGCTGGTTTGATAGTACCAAGTGGCTCCTGCAATCTTCCATGATCACGTGGAGAAATACTTTCTGGTTTCAGCCATATGCTCTTTCTTCTCTCCCTCAACTTCTCTATCACCTCTCATCTGGTTCACATGCGCTGTCTTCAAGGTCCACAGGCTACTTTTCACAGAATCTTCTGGCCTGATGAAGTAAGAATGATGAATAGAACAGAGCTGGGATCTATTTTCCAGTTTGGATAAAATGCATTCTGCACACAAATCCAAGGAGAACGTGCTGCCTCAATGCCCAGAAAATCTTTCACTCCTGCTAGTGTTCTACGTCAACCGCAACTTAGTCTGAAAGAAAAGCTTTTTCTCTGAGAGCATCTGAGAGGTTTGCATGAAGCACTGATATCTGACATATGCAATTTTGAATAGGAGAGGAAAAAGAAAATGGCAAGGAGTTTTTAATTTTAGTGGTTTCAATTTTAATTTCCGTGCACTTTTTCAAAACTTGTCAGCTCAAATGCCCATCAACATCTTTTAGTCATCTGTAAGTCAGTATTCATATAAAATGTGCTTCAAATCCAAAGAATTTCAAATTTGCACTCCAAGCTTCTATGCCTAGATTTATGATTTCCTACACATATTAGATGAAAGGAAGGCCTTTTTTACTGTGGGAGTGCTGGAACACTGGAACAGGTTGCCCAGAGAAGTTGTGGGTGTCCCATCCCTGAAAGTATTCAAGGTCACCTTGGACGGGGCTTGGAGCAGCAACAAAGGAGAAGCTTGATGGTAGAGAAACAAAGTTGGACTATAGAAGAAACTCGGATTGAAGTATAGGATCAAGTTTTCTCTCAGCTCTTGGGGTAAATTCAAAGTTGTACAAAATGACATTTATCTGTGCTATTCACTACTGTAACAGAAAGTTTCATGAAAACTGTACAGAAGATAGTAAATTTTAAAAGAGATAAGAATTACAGCATAAAATCCATGGGATAGGTTACAACATGAGACACTCTCTAAGAGAAAATCTCTGTGTTTCAGCACTTCATCGGGGTAAGATTTCATGAAGTGCCAAAGAAGGCGGCAAAATATCATTCGGGACATTATTTACTGGAATTCAGCCTGGCCATTAGTAGGAACTGCCTTTGAACATATCATGTAGATATACCACACACGCTTTCCCTTCACTGAAAAATTACTGTTTACAACAAATAAGCAATTGACGATCAAAATTGATTGAAAGCATCTTAAACATGTCAAGTATTTCATTGTAGATGATCTGTGATCCAAATGCTTCTTCCACCTTCGAGAGGGACAGAAGAATTCTTCCATATCATGATGGTTTAAAATTGTATCAACCAATGTTTTCTGCTGAAAAGATATCATCTATTTTTTTCTATTTTTGGAAGAAAATATTCCTAGACATACAACAGGTGAGAACTAAGTAATTTTAAAGAAACAAATGAAATGAAAATATTCTGTAAATAGAATGAAATGAAAAGCTGTGTTTTAAATAGGAGCTAAATATTAAACAGAATTTTTGTACCAGGCATTTGAATTACTGCACCAGCTCTTTTGCCCATCAAGAGAGGCATTTAGCATTTCAGTCTTTTCCAAGGTGTTCATGATCTGCTATGCTGATCTCTGTGTGTGCCTAGGTGTGTGTGGAGGGGGGGGCATATGAAGGGGAGTGTGTATGTTTGCTTTACAATTGTTGTGGCAGATTCATGCCTCAGCTCCACATTTTGTTTTAAAAAGGTCACACCGAGTGGATATGAAGTTTACTATCAACAAGAGATCGATTCCCAAATCATCCATTTGACTCTCCCTTATAAATCATGTGCTTTGTTGCATATTTTATCAAATATACTTTCAAGCCAGATGGAGGAAGGAGGATGTGGGAATCCCTCCACCATCTTGCAACTTTTATGTAAGTAGGTTTTCAAGAAAATCATCATTTCTCTTTTAAATATGTCTGGAACAGGCATGATGGTAGTGTCAACCTGTTGGAGTTTTTGTTGCTGGAAGAAGTTGTACAAAAGGATTGGTTTTTACATTGACCAGTTACTGAATCAAGCGCAGGAATACATTGGAAATTTAGCTGGGGGTTCCTTTTCCCAGCAGACTACTTCTAGAACGAGCTTGTACACTGAAGCTGACTCTTTTGCTCTCTTTTTGTTTCTTTCCTATTTTCTTGGCTTCTTTGCCACTATCTAGACAATTTTGGAACTTTGTTCCCAACTAAAATGGTTTCAATAGTCTGATTGTGATCATACATTTTTACAAGGAATTTTTAAAATCTTTCCTCGAGTCCAGAAAGTCAAGGACTTAGATCTTTTTCTTCCCTTATCAATATTGCCATGAAATTGATAAATAAAGACCAACTCTTTATTTTTGTTTTTAACCCACGTAGATAATTCCCATCCATTAATCCATTTTGTGGACCAATAGCTGCCATTCTGATGGAAGCTGTCACTTCTTAACAATAGGCATTCTGTGACTATGTTGACTGCACTTTGGGTGAAGAACCTAACTGGTCTTAGATATACATAGGGAGAAATTTGCTCAGCCAGTGTCAGTCTTAAGCATGCGTATCAGAAGATCTTTCTAGAGCTGGGAATTTTCCCATGAAAGGGATTCAGTTAGGGAAGAGACACTTGTGCCAGAGTTTTACATTCTTCTTGAACACTGCTTAAGGAACTTAGATGCCATGTCCATTTGGATCTCTGTCTGCACAGAACTTTGTCATGCCAGCGCTTTGAAATGCATCTTGAAGAGAATTCACTAGCACAGAATGAAAGAGAGTGGAAGGGGTTGGTGGGGCTAACCAGGCCCAACCCCCCTGCCTAAACCAGGATACCTAGAGCCTCTTGCCCAGGATTCTATCTGGGTGTACTTTTAATGTCTTCAAAGATCCAGGCTCCACAATCTTTCTGGGCAGTCTGTGCCGTGGTTCAGTCACCCTGACAGTAAAGAAACATTTACTGATGTTCAAAGGCAATCTCCTGTATTTCAGTGTGTGCCCACTGCCTCTTGTCTTTTCCCTCAGCATCACTGAAAAGACACTGATTCCCTCCCCTTTGCACTATTGCTTCCATATGTATGTGTGATGCCATGTAGAGGTATGTCAAAAACCTCCCTGAAGCCCAGGCAGATAATATTCCCTTCATCTACCAGTCAAGTTGATTCATCAGAGGAGTTTAAAGTGATGTTCAGCATGAAATTCCCCTGAAAAATCATGCTAACTACATTATTTGGTCATCTGTCATGTGCCTGGCAAGGATTTCCAGGAAGAGCTGCTTCATCAACTTCCTGGGGATAAAAAAGAGGCTGGCTGGTTTGTACTATGGCGAGTCCTCTTAATTGCCTTTTTTGAAGATGGGTGTCATTTGCTAACATCCACTCTTTAGCCTCTCTTGTCGTCTACATCTTAGCAAAACGCTTTTCCACTATGTCTGGCTAGGAAAAACTGTGCCAGCACAGAAAACATCTCCCATCGTGTTCTAGAAGTTGCACGGATGTCTGCCAAGTGTTTGGCAGGAAGAAAAGAAAAGTTGTCCAAAACAGCTTCCAATCGAATGTTCATGTGATTGGAAAAGTCAGGAGAGTGCAAAGGTACTGTTTTCTATCAGTTGGCAAGGTGCGCACACAATCCCAGTGTTGTACAGCTTGCTTCTTCACCTTCCCGAAGCTGCCGCTCTCGCCGGCTGCCGGAGCCCAAGAAGCGGCTTCTTCGCGCAAAGACGATTGTGCCGCTCACAGTGCTCTCCTTAGCGCGGCTTCTGCCGAAAGACGCCCGGCAGCGGCTCTTACCTCCGGAGAGCATCCTACCTTCGTCTTTAGCTCCTCTTCTCATCTACACCTCGGCAAAAAGATTTTCCACTATGTCTGGCTAGGAAAAACTGTGCCAGCACAGAAAACATCTCCCATCGTGTTCTAGAAGTTGCACGGATGTCTGCCAAGTGTTTGGCAGGAAGAAAAGAAAAGTTGTCCAAAACAGCTTCCAATCGAATGTTCCTGTGATTGGAAAAGTCAGGAGAGTGCAAAGGTACTGTTTTCTATCAGTTGGCAAGGTGCGCACACAATCCCAGTGTTGTACAGCTTGCTTCTTCACCTTCCCGAAGCTGCCGCTCTCGCCGGCTGCCGGAGCCCAAGAAGCGGCTTCTTCGCGCAAAGACGATTGTGCCGCTCACAGGGCTCTCCTTAGCGCGGCTTCTGCCGAAAGACGCCCGGCAGCGGCTCTTACCTCCGGAGAGCATCCTACCTTCGTCTTTAGCTCCTCTTCTCATCTACACCTCGGCAAAAAGCTTTTCCACTATGTCTGGCTAGGAAAAACTGTGCCAGCACAGAAAACATCTCCCATCGTGTTCTAGAAGTTGCACGGATGTCTGCCAAGTGTTTGGCAGGAAGAAAAGAAAAGTTGTCCAAAACAGCTTCCAATCGAATGTTCCTGTGATTGGAAAAGTCAGGAGAGTGCAAAGGTACTGTTTTCTATCAGTTGGCAAGGTGCGCACACAATCCCAGTGTTGTACAGCTTGCTTCTTCACCTTCCCGAAGCTGCCGCTCTCGCCGGCTGCCGGAGCCCAAGAAGCGGCTTCTTCGCGCAAAGACGATTGTGCCGCTCACAGTGCTCTCCTTAGCGCGGCTTCTGCCGAAAGACGCCCGGCAGCGGCTCTTACCTCCGGAGAGCATCCTACCTTCGTCTTTAGCTCCTCTTCTCATCTACACCTCGGCAAAACGCTTTTCCACTATGTCTGGCTAGGAAAAACTGTGCCAGCACAGAAAACATCTCCCATCGTGTTCTAGAAGTTGCACGGATGTCTGCCAAGTGTTTGGCAGGAAGAAAAGAAAAGTTGTCCAAAACAGCTTCCAATCGAATGTTCATGTGATTGGAAAAGTCAGGAGAGTGCAAAGGTACTGTTTTCTATCAGTTGGCAAGGTGCGCACACAATCCCAGTGTTGTACAGCTTGCTTCTTCACCTTCCCGAAGCTGCCGCTCTCGCCGGCTGCCGGAGCCCAAGAAGCGGCTTCTTCGCGCAAAGACGATTGTGCCGCTCACAGTGCTCTCCTTAGCGCGGCTTCTGCCGAAAGACGCCCGGCAGCGGCTCTTACCTCCGGAGAGCATCCTACCTTCGTCTTTAGCTCCTCTTCTCATCTACACCTCGGCAAAACGCTTTTCCACTATGTCTGGCTAGGAAAAACTGTGCCAGCACAGAAAACATCTCCCATCGTGTTCTAGAAGTTGCACGGATGTCTGCCAAGTGTTTGGCAGGAAGAAAAGAAAAGTTGTCCAAAACAGCTTCCAATCGAATGTTCCTGTGATTGGAAAAGTCAGGAGAGTGCAAAGGTACTGTTTTCTATCAGTTGGCAAGGTGCGCACACAATCCCAGTGTTGTACAGCTTGCTTCTTCACCTTCCCGAAGCTGCCGCTCTCGCCGGCTGCCGGAGCCCAAGAAGCGGCTTCTTCGCGCAAAGACGATTGTGCCGCTCACAGTGCTCTCCTTAGCGCGGCTTCTGCCGAAAGACGCCCGGCAGCGGCTCTTACCTCCGGAGAGCATCCTACCTTCGTCTTTCGCGTCTTTTGTAGTCTACATCTTAGCAAAACGCTTTTCCACTATGTCTGGCTAGGAAAAACTGTGCCAGCACAGAAAACATCTCCCATCGTGTTCTAGAAGTTGCACGGATGTCTGCCAAGTGTTTGGCAGGAAGAAAAGAAAAGTTGTCCAAAACAGCTTCCAATCGAATGTTCCTGTGATTGGAAAAGTCAGGAGAGTGCAAAGGTACTGTTTTCTATCAGTTGGCAAGGTGCGCACACAATCCCAGTGTTGTACAGCTTGCTTCTTCACCTTCCCGAAGCTGCCGCTCTCGCCGGCTGCCGGAGCCCAAGAAGCGGCTTCTTCGCGCAAAGACGACTGTGCCGCTCACAGTGCTCTCCTTAGCGCGGCTTCTGCCGAAAGACGCCCGGCAGCGGCTCTTACCTCCGGAGAGCATCCTACCTTCGTCTTTCGCGTCTTTTGTAGTCTACATCTTAGCAAAACGCTTTTCCACTATGTCTGGCTAGGAAAAACTGTGCCAGCACAGAAAACATCTCCCATCGTGTTCTAGAAGTTGCACGGATGTCTGCCAAGTGTTTGGCAGGAAGAAAAGAAAAGTTGTCCAAAACAGCTTCCAATCGAATGTTCCTGTGATTGGAAAAGTCAGGAGAGTGCAAAGGTACTGTTTTCTATCAGTTGGCAAGGTGCGCACACAATCCCAGTGTTGTACAGCTTGCTTCTTCACCTTCCCGAAGCTGCCGCTCTCGCCGGCTGCCGGAGCCCAAGAAGCGGCTTCTTCGCGCAAAGACGATTGTGCCGTTCACAGTGCTCTCCTTAGCGCGGCTTCTGCCGAAAGACGCCCGGCAGCGGCTCTTACCTCCGGAGAGCATCCTACCTTCGTCTTTCGCGTCTTTTGTAGTCTACATCTTAGCAAAACGCTTTTCCACTATGTCTGGCTAGGAAAAACTGTGCCAGCACAGAAAACATCTCCCATCGTGTTCTAGAAGTTGCACGGATGTCTGCCAAGTGTTTGGCAGGAAGAAAAGAAAAGTTGTCCAAAACAGCTTCCAATCGAATGTTCCTGTGATTGGAAAAGTCAGGAGAGTGCAAAGGTACTGTTTTCTATCAGTTGGCAAGGTGCGCACACAATCCCAGTGTTGTACAGCTTGCTTCTTCACCTTCCCGAAGCTGCCGCTCTCGCCGGCTGCCGGAGCCCAAGAAGCGGCTTCTTCGCGCAAAGACGATTGTGCCGCTCACAGGGCTCTCCTTAGCGCGGCTTCTGCCGAAAGACGCCCGGCAGCGGCTCTTACCTCCGGAGAGCATCCTACCTTCGTCTTTAGCTCCTCTTCTCATCTACACCTCGGCAAAACGCTTTTCCACTATGTCTGGCTAGGAAAAACTGTGCCAGCACAGAAAACATCTCCCATCGTGTTCTAGAAGTTGCACGGATGTCTGCCAAGTGTTTGGCAGGAAGAAAAGAAAAGTTGTCCAAAACAGCTTCCAATCGAATGTTCCTGTGATTGGAAAAGTCAGGAGAGTGCAAAGGTACTGTTTTCTATCAGTTGGCAAGGTGCGCACACAATCCCAGTGTTGTACAGCTTGCTTCTTCACCTTCCCGAAGCTGCCGCTCTCGCCGGCTGCCGGAGCCCAAGAAGCGGCTTCTTCGCGCAAAGACGATTGTGCCGCTCACAGTGCTCTCCTTAGCGCGGCTTCTGCCGAAAGACGCCCGGCAGCGGCTCTTACCTCCGGAGAGCATCCTACCTTCGTCTTTAGCTCCTCTTCTCATCTACACCTCGGCAAAACGCTTTTCCACTATGTCTGGCTAGGAAAAACTGTGCCAGCACAGAAAACATCTCCCATCGTGTTCTAGAAGTTGCACGGATGTCTGCCAAGTGTTTGGCAGGAAGAAAAGAAAAGTTGTCCAAAACAGCTTCCAATCGAATGTTCCTGTGATTGGAAAAGTCAGGAGAGTGCAAAGGTACTGTTTTCTATCAGTTGGCAAGGTGCGCACACAATCCCAGTGTTGTACAGCTTGCTTCTTCACCTTCCCGAAGCTGCCGCTCTCGCCGGCTGCCGGAGCCCAAGAAGCGGCTTCTTCGCGCAAAGACGACTGTGCCGCTCACAGTGCTCTCCTTAGCGCGGCTTCTGCCGAAAGACGCCCGGCAGCGGCTCTTACCTCCGGAGAGCATCCTACCTTCGTCTTTAGCTCCTCTTCTCATCTACACCTCGGCAAAACGCTTTTCCACTATGTCTGGCTAGGAAAAACTGTGCCAGCACAGAAAACATCTCCCATCGTGTTCTAGAAGTTGCACGGATGTCTGCCAAGTGTTTGGCAGGAAGAAAAGAAAAGTTGTCCAAAACAGCTTCCAATCGAATGTTCCTGTGATTGGAAAAGTCAGGAGAGTGCAAAGGTACTGTTTTCTATCAGTTGGCAAGGTGCGCACACAATCCCAGTGTTGTACAGCTTGCTTCTTCACCTTCCCGAAGCTGCCGCTCTCGCCGGCTGCCGGAGCCCAAGAAGCGGCTTCTTCGCGCAAAGACGATTGTGCCGCTCACAGTGCTCTCCTTAGCGCGGCTTCTGCCGAAAGACGCCCGGCAGCGGCTCTTACCTCCGGAGAGCATCCTACCTTCGTCTTTCGCGTCTTTTGTAGTCTACATCTTAGCAAAACGCTTTTCCACTATGTCTGGCTAGGAAAAACTGTGCCAGCACAGAAAACATCTCCCATCGTGTTCTAGAAGTTGCACGGATGTCTGCCAAGTGTTTGGCAGGAAGAAAAGAAAAGTTGTCCAAAACAGCTTCCAATCGAATGTTCCTGTGATTGGAAAAGTCAGGAGAGTGCAAAGGTACTGTTTTCTATCAGTTGGCAAGGTGCGCACACAATCCCAGTGTTGTACAGCTTGCTTCTTCACCTTCCCGAAGCTGCCGCTCTCGCCGGCTGCCGGAGCCCAAGAAGCGGCTTCTTCGCGCAAAGACGATTGTGCCGCTCACAGTGCTCTCCTTAGCGCGGCTTCTGCCGAAAGACGCCCGGCAGCGGCTCTTACCTCCGGAGAGCATCCTACCTTCGTCTTTAGCTCCTCTTCTCATCTACACCTCGGCAAAACGCTTTTCCACTATGTCTGGCTAGGAAAAACTGTGCCAGCACAGAAAACATCTCCCATCGTGTTCTAGAAGTTGCACGGATGTCTGCCAAGTGTTTGGCAGGAAGAAAAGAAAAGTTGTCCAAAACAGCTTCCAATCGAATGTTCCTGTGATTGGAAAAGTCAGGAGAGTGCAAAGGTACTGTTTTCTATCAGTTGGCAAGGTGCGCACACAATCCCAGTGTTGTACAGCTTGCTTCTTCACCTTCCCGAAGCTGCCGCTCTCGCCGGCTGCCGGAGCCCAAGAAGCGGCTTCTTCGCGCAAAGACGATTGTGCCGCTCACAGTGCTCTCCTTAGCGCGGCTTCTGCCGAAAGACGCCCGGCAGCGGCTCTTACCTCCGGAGAGCATCCTACCTTCGTCTTTCGCGTCTTTTGTAGTCTACATCTTAGCAAAACGCTTTTCCACTATGTCTGGCTAGGAAAAACTGTGCCAGCACAGAAAACATCTCCCATCGTGTTCTAGAAGTTGCACGGATGTCTGCCAAGTGTTTGGCAGGAAGAAAAGAGAAGTTGTCCAAAACAGCTTCCAATCGAATGTTCCTGTGATTGGAAAAGTCAGGAGAGTGCAAAGGTACTGTTTTCTATCAGTTGGCAAGGTGCGCACACAATCCCAGTGTTGTACAGCTTGCTTCTTCACCTTCCCGAAGCTGCCGCTCTCGCCGGCTGCCGGAGCCCAAGAAGCGGCTTCTTCGCGCAAAGACGATTGTGCCGCTCACAGTGCTCTCCTTAGCGCGGCTTCTGCCGAAAGACGCCCGGCAGCGGCTCTTACCTCCGGAGAGCATCCTACCTTCGTCTTTAGCTCCTCTTCTCATCTACACCTCGGCAAAACGCTTTGCCACTATGTCTGGCTAGGAAAAACTGTGCCAGCACAGAAAACATCTCCCATCGTGTTCTAGAAGTTGCACGGATGTCTGCCAAGTGTTTGGCAGGAAGAAAAGAAAAGTTGTCCAAAACAGCTTCCAATCGAATGTTCCTGTGATTGGAAAAGTCAGGAGAGTGCAAAGGTACTGTTTTCTATCAGTTGGCAAGGTGCGCACACAATCCCAGTGTTGTACAGCTTGCTTCTTCACCTTCCCGAAGCTGCCGCTCTCGCCGGCTGCCGGAGCCCAAGAAGCGGCTTCTTCGCGCAAAGACGATTGTGCCGCTCACAGTGCTCTCCTTAGCGCGGCTTCTGCCGAAAGACGCCCGGCAGCGGCTCTTACCTCCGGAGAGCATCCTACCTTCGTCTTTCGCGTCTTTTGTAGTCTACATCTTAGCAAAACGCTTTTCCACTATGTCTGGCTAGGAAAAACTGTGCCAGCACAGAAAACATCTCCCATCGTGTTCTAGAAGTTGCACGGATGTCTGCCAAGTGTTTGGCAGGAAGAAAAGAAAAGTTGTCCAAAACAGCTTCCAATCGAATGTTCCTGTGATTGGAAAAGTCAGGAGAGTGCAAAGGTACTGTTTTCTATCAGTTGGCAAGGTGCGCACACAATCCCAGTGTTGTACAGCTTGCTTCTTCACCTTCCCGAAGCTGCCGCTCTCGCCGGCTGCCGGAGCCCAAGAAGCGGCTTCTTCGCGCAAAGACGATTGTGCCGCTTACAGTGCTCTCCTTAGCGCGGCTTCTGCCGAAAGACGCCCGGCAGCGGCTCTTACCTCCGGAGAGCATCCTACCTTCGTCTTTCGCGTCTTTTGTAGTCTACATCTTAGCAAAACGCTTTTCCACTATGTCTGGCTAGGAAAAACTGTGCCAGCACAGAAAACATCTCCCATCGTGTTCTAGAAGTTGCACGGATGTCTGCCAAGTGTTTGGCAGGAAGAAAAGAAAAGTTGTCCAAAACAGCTTCCAATCGAATGTTCCTGTGATTGGAAAAGTCAGGAGAGTGCAAAGGTACTGTTTTCTATCAGTTGGCAAGGTGCGCACACAATCCCAGTGTTGTACAGCTTGCTTCTTCACCTTCCCGAAGCTGCCGCTCTCGCCGGCTCCCGGAACCGAAGAAGCGGCTTCTTCGCGCAAAGACGATTGTGCCGCTCACAGGGCTCTCCTTAGCGCGGCTTCTGCCGAAAGACGCCCGGCAGCGGCTCTTACCTCCGGAGAGCATCCTACCTTCGTCTTTAGCTCCTCTTCTCATCTACACCTCGGCAAAACGCTTTTCCACTATGTCTGGCTAGGAAAAACTGTGCCAGCACAGAAAACATCTCCCATCGTGTTCTAGAAGTTGCACGGATGTCTGCCAAGTGTTTGGCAGGAAGAAAAGAAAAGTTGTCCAAAACAGCTTCCAATCGAATGTTCCTGTGATTGGAAAAGTCAGGAGAGTGCAAAGGTACTGTTTTCTATCAGTTGGCAAGGTGCGCACACAATCCCAGTGTTGTACAGCTTGCTTCTTCACCTTCCCGAAGCTGCCGCTCTCGCCGGCTGCCGGAGCCCAAGAAGCGGCTTCTTCGCGCAAAGACGATTGTGCCGCTCACAGTGCTCTCCTTAGCGCGGCTTCTGCCGAAAGACGCCCGGCAGCGGCTCTTACCTCCGGAGAGCATCCTACCTTCGTCTTTAGCTCCTCTTCTCATCTACACCTCGGCAAAACGCTTTTCCACTATGTCTGGCTAGGAAAAACTGTGCCAGCACAGAAAACATCTCCCATCGTGTTCTAGAAGTTGCACGGATGTCTGCCAAGTGTTTGGCAGGAAGAAAAG
This sequence comes from Melospiza melodia melodia, assembly GCF_035770615.1. Taxonomy (NCBI): domain Eukaryota; kingdom Metazoa; phylum Chordata; class Aves; order Passeriformes; family Passerellidae; genus Melospiza; species Melospiza melodia. Next base: position 64,853,545 of record NC_086198.1, on the reverse strand, counting down.
AAAAGTTGTCCAAAACAGCTTCCAATCGAATGTTCCTGTGATTGAAAAAGTCAGGAGAGTGCAAAGGTACTGTTTTCTATCAGTTGGCAAGGTGCGCACACAATCCCAGTGTTGTACAGCTTGCTTCTTCACCTTCCCGAAGCTGCCGCTCTCGCCGGCTGCCGGAGCCCAAGAAGCGGCTTCTTCGCGCAAAGACGATTGTGCCGCTCACAGTGCTCTCCTTAGCGCGGCTTCTGCCGAAAGACGCCCGGCAGCGGCTCTTACCTCCGGAGAGCATCCTACCTTCGTCTTTAGCTCCTCTTCTCATCTACACCTCGGCAAAACGCTTTTCCACTATGTCTGGCTAGGAAAAACTGTGCCAGCACAGAAAACATCTCCCATCGTGTTCTAGAAGTTGCACGGATGTCTGCCAAGTGTTTGGCAGGAAGAAAAGAAAAGTTGTCCAAAACAGCTTCCAATCGAATGTTCCTGTGATTGGAAAAGTCAGGAGAGTGCAAAGGTACTGTTTTCTATCAGTTGGCAAGGTGCGCACACAATCCCAGTGTTGTACAGCTTGCTTCTTCACCTTCCCGAAGCTGCCGCTCTCGCCGGCTGCCGGAGCCCAAGAAGCGGCTTCTTCGCGCAAAGACGATTGTGCCGCTCACAGTGCTCTCCTTAGCGCGGCTTCTGCCGAAAGACGCCCGGCAGCGGCTCTTACCTCCGGAGAGCATCCTACCTTCGTCTTTCGCGTCTTTTGTAGTCTACATCTTAGCAAAACGCTTTTCCACTATGTCTGGCTAAGAAAAACTGTGCCAGCACAGAAAACATCTCCCATCGTGTTCTAGAAGTTGCACGGATGTCTGCCAAGTGTTTGGCAGGAAGAAAAGAAAAGTTGTCCAAAACAGCTTCCAATCGAATGTTCCTGTGATTGGAAAAGTCAGGAGAGTGCAAAGGTACTGTTTTCTATCAGTTGGCAAGGTGCGCACACAATCCCAGTGTTGTACAGCTTGCTTCTTCACCTTCCCGAAGCTGCCGCTCTCGCCGGCTGCCGGAGCCCAAGAAGCGGCTTCTTCGCGCAAAGACGATTGTGCCGCTCACAGTGCTCTCCTTAGCGCGGCTTCTGCCGAAAGACGCCCGGCAGCGGCTCTTACCTCCGGAGAGCATCCTACCTTCGTCTTTCGCGTCTTTTGTAGTCTACATCTTAGCAAAACGCTTTTCCACTATGTCTGGCTAGGAAAAACTGTGCCAGCACAGAAAACATCTCCCATCGTGTTCTAGAAGTTGCACGGATGTCTGCCAAGTGTTTGGCAGGAAGAAAAGAAAAGTTGTCCAAAACAGCTTCCAATCGAATGTTCCTGTGATTGGAAAAGTCAGGAGAGTGCAAAGGTACTGTTTTCTATCAGTTGGCAAGGTGCGCACACAATCCCAGTGTTGTACAGCTTGCTTCTTCACCTTCCCGAAGCTGCCGCTCTCGCCGGCTGCCGGAGCCCAAGAAGCGGCTTCTTCGCGCAAAGACGACTGTGCCGCTCACAGTGCTCTCCTTAGCGCGGCTTCTGCCGAAAGACGCCCGGCAGCGGCTCTTACCTCCGGAGAGCATCCTACCTTCGTCTTTAGCTCCTCTTCTCATCTACACCTCGGCAAAACGCTTTTCCACTATGTCTGGCTAGGAAAAACTGTGCCAGCACAGAAAACATCTCCCATCGTGTTCTAGAAGTTGCACGGATGTCTGCCAAGTGTTTGGCAGGAAGAAAAGAAAAGTTGTCCAAAACAGCTTCCAATCGAATGTTCCTGTGATTGGAAAAGTCAGGAGAGTGCAAAGGTACTGTTTTCTATCAGTTGGCAAGGTGCGCACACAATCCCAGTGTTGTACAGCTTGCTTCTTCACCTTCCCGAAGCTGCCGCTCTCGCCGGCTGCCGGAGCCCAAGAAGCGGCTTCTTCGCGCAAAGACGATTGTGCCGCTCACAGTGCTCTCCTTAGCGCGGCTTCTGCCGAAAGACGCCCGGCAGCGGCTCTTACCTCCGGAGAGCATCCTACCTTCGTCTTTAGCTCCTCTTCTCATCTACACCTCGGCAAAACGCTTTTCCACTATGTCTGGCTAGGAAAAACTGTGCCAGCACAGAAAACATCTCCCATCGTGTTCTAGAAGTTGCACGGATGTCTGCCAAGTGTTTGGCAGGAAGAAAAGAAAAGTTGTCCAAAACAGCTTCCAATCGAATGTTCCTGTGATTGGAAAAGTCAGGAGAGTGCAAAGGTACTGTTTTCTATCAGTTGGCAAGGTGCGCACACAATCCCAGTGTTGTACAGCTTGCTTCTTCACCTTCCCGAAGCTGCCGCTCTCGCCGGCTGCCGGAGCCCAAGAAGCGGCTTCTTCGCGCAAAGACGACTGTGCCGCTCACAGTGCTCTCCTTAGCGCGGCTTCTGCCGAAAGACGCCCGGCAGCGGCTCTTACCTCCGGAGAGCATCCTACCTTCGTCTTTAGCTCCTCTTCTCATCTACACCTCGGCAAACCGCTTTTCCACTATGTCTGGCTAGGAAAAACTGTGCCAGCACAGAAAACATCTCCCATCGTGTTCTAGAAGTTGCACGGATGTCTGCCAAGTGTTTGGCAGGAAGAAAAGAAAAGTTGTCCAAAACAGCTTCCAATCGAATGTTCCTGTGATTGGAAAAGTCAGGAGAGTGCAAAGGTACTGTTTTCTATCAGTTGGCAAGGTGCGCACACAATCCCAGTGTTGTACAGCTTGCTTCTTCACCTTCCCGAAGCTGCCGCTCTCGCCGGCTGCCGGAGCCCAAGAAGCGGCTTCTTCGCGCAAAGACGATTGTGCCGCTCACAGTGCTCTCCTTAGCGCGGCTTCTGCCGAAAGACGCCCGGCAGCGGCTCTTACCTCCGGAGAGCATCCTACCTTCGTCTTTCGCGTCTTTTGTAGTCTACATCTTAGCAAAACGCTTTTCCACTATGTCTGGCTAGGAAAAACTGTGCCAGCACAGAAAACATCTCCCATCGTGTTCTAGAAGTTGCACGGATGTCTGCCAAGTGTTTGGCAGGAAGAAAAGAAAAGTTGTCCAAAACAGCTTCCAATCGAATGTTCCTGTGATTGGAAAAGTCAGGAGAGTGCAAAGGTACTGTTTTCTATCAGTTGGCAAGGTGCGCACACAATCCCAGTGTTGTACAGCTTGCTTCTTCACCTTCCCGAAGCTGCCGCTCTCGCCGGCTGCCGGAGCCCAAGAAGCGGCTTCTTCGCGCAAAGACGATTGTGCCGCTCACAGTGCTCTCCTTAGCGCGGCTTCTGCCGAAAGACGCCCGGCAGCGGCTCTTACCTCCGGAGAGCATCCTACCTTCGTCTTTAGCTCCTCTTCTCATCTACACCTCGGCAAAACGCTTTTCCACTATGTCTGGCTAGGAAAAACTGTGCCAGCACAGAAAACATCTCCCATCGTGTTCTAGAAGTTGCACGGATGTCTGCCAAGTGTTTGGCAGGAAGAAAAGAAAAGTTGTCCAAAACAGCTTCCAATCGAATGTTCCTGTGATTGGAAAAGTCAGGAGAGTGCAAAGGTACTGTTTTCTATCAGTTGGCAAGGTGCGCACACAATCCCAGTGTTGTACAGCTTGCTTCTTCACCTTCCCGAAGCTGCCGCTCTCGCCGGCTGCCGGAGCCCAAGAAGCGGCTTCTTCGCGCAAAGACGATTGTGCCGCTCACAGTGCTCTCCTTAGCGCGGCTTCTGCCGAAAGACGCCCGGCAGCGGCTCTTACCTCCGGAGAGCATCCTACCTTCGTCTTTCGCGTCTTTTGTAGTCTACATCTTAGCAAAACGCTTTTCCACTATGTCTGGCTAGGAAAAACTGTGCCAGCACAGAAAACATCTCCCATCGTGTTCTAGAAGTTGCACGGATGTCTGCCAAGTGTTTGGCAGGAAGAAAAGAGAAGTTGTCCAAAACAGCTTCCAATCGAATGTTCCTGTGATTGGAAAAGTCAGGAGAGTGCAAAGGTACTGTTTTCTATCAGTTGGCAAGGTGCGCACACAATCCCAGTGTTGTACAGCTTGCTTCTTCACCTTCCCGAAGCTGCCGCTCTCGCCGGCTGCCGGAGCCCAAGAAGCGGCTTCTTCGCGCAAAGACGATTGTGCCGCTCACAGTGCTCTCCTTAGCGCGGCTTCTGCCGAAAGACGCCCGGCAGCGGCTCTTACCTCCGGAGAGCATCCTACCTTCGTCTTTAGCTCCTCTTCTCATCTACACCTCGGCAAAACGCTTTGCCACTATGTCTGGCTAGGAAAAACTGTGCCAGCACAGAAAACATCTCCCATCGTGTTCTAGAAGTTGCACGGATGTCTGCCAAGTGTTTGGCAGGAAGAAAAGAAAAGTTGTCCAAAACAGCTTCCAATCGAATGTTCCTGTGATTGGAAAAGTCAGGAGAGTGCAAAGGTACTGTTTTCTATCAGTTGGCAAGGTGCGCACACAATCCCAGTGTTGTACAGCTTGCTTCTTCACCTTCCCGAAGCTGCCGCTCTCGCCGGCTGCCGGAGCCCAAGAAGCGGCTTCTTCGCGCAAAGACGATTGTGCCGCTCACAGTGCTCTCCTTAGCGCGGCTTCTGCCGAAAGACGCCCGGCAGCGGCTCTTACCTCCGGAGAGCATCCTACCTTCGTCTTTCGCGTCTTTTGTAGTCTACATCTTAGCAAAACGCTTTTCCACTATGTCTGGCTAGGAAAAACTGTGCCAGCACAGAAAACATCTCCCATCGTGTTCTAGAAGTTGCACGGATGTCTGCCAAGTGTTTGGCAGGAAGAAAAGAAAAGTTGTCCAAAACAGCTTCCAATCGAATGTTCCTGTGATTGGAAAAGTCAGGAGAGTGCAAAGGTACTGTTTTCTATCAGTTGGCAAGGTGCGCACACAATCCCAGTGTTGTACAGCTTGCTTCTTCACCTTCCCGAAGCTGCCGCTCTCGCCGGCTGCCGGAGCCCAAGAAGCGGCTTCTTCGCGCAAAGACGATTGTGCCGCTCACAGTGCTCTCCTTAGCGCGGCTTCTGCCGAAAGACGCCCGGCAGCGGCTCTTACCTCCGGAGAGCATCCTACCTTCGTCTTTCGCGTCTTTTGTAGTCTACATCTTAGCAAAACGCTTTTCCACTATGTCTGGCTAGGAAAAACTGTGCCAGCACAGAAAACATCTCCCATCGTGTTCTAGAAGTTGCACGGATGTCTGCCAAGTGTTTGGCAGGAAGAAAAGAAAAGTTGTCCAAAACAGCTTCCAATCGAATGTTCCTGTGATTGGAAAAGTCAGGAGAGTGCAAAGGTACTGTTTTCTATCAGTTGGCAAGGTGCGCACACAATCCCAGTGTTGTACAGCTTGCTTCTTCACCTTCCCGAAGCTGCCGCTCTCGCCGGCTCCCGGAACCGAAGAAGCGGCTTCTTCGCGCAAAGACGATTGTGCCGCTCACAGGGCTCTCCTTAGCGCGGCTTCTGCCGAAAGACGCCCGGCAGCGGCTCTTACCTCCGGAGAGCATCCTACCTTCGTCTTTAGCTCCTCTTCTCATCTACACCTCGGCAAAACGCTTTTCCACTATGTCTGGCTAGGAAAAACTGTGCCAGCACAGAAAACATCTCCCATCGTGTTCTAGAAGTTGCACGGATGTCTGCCAAGTGTTTGGCAGGAAGAAAAGAAAAGTTGTCCAAAACAGCTTCCAATCGAATGTTCCTGTGATTGGAAAAGTCAGGAGAGTGCAAAGGTACTGTTTTCTATCAGTTGGCAAGGTGCGCACACAATCCCAGTGTTGTACAGCTTGCTTCTTCACCTTCCCGAAGCTGCCGCTCTCGCCGGCTGCCGGAGCCCAAGAAGCGGCTTCTTCGCGCAAAGACGATTGTGCCGCTCACAGTGCTCTCCTTAGCGCGGCTTCTGCCGAAAGACGCCCGGCAGCGGCTCTTACCTCCGGAGAGCATCCTACCTTCGTCTTTAGCTCCTCTTCTCATCTACACCTCGGCAAAACGCTTTGCCACTATGTCTGGCTAGGAAAAACTGTGCCAGCACAGAAAACATCTCCCATCGTGTTCTAGAAGTTGCACGGATGTCTGCCAAGTGTTTGGCAGGAAGAAAAGAAAAGTTGTCCAAAACAGCTTCCAATCGAATGTTCCTGTGATTGAAAAAGTCAGGAGAGTGCAAAGGTACTGTTTTCTATCAGTTGGCAAGGTGCGCACACAATCCCAGTGTTGTACAGCTTGCTTCTTCACCTTCCCGAAGCTGCCGCTCTCGCCGGCTGCCGGAGCCCAAGAAGCGGCTTCTTCGCGCAAAGACGATTGTGCCGCTCACAGTGCTCTCCTTAGCGCGGCTTCTGCCGAAAGACGCCCGGCAGCGGCTCTTACCTCCGGAGAGCATCCTACCTTCGTCTTTAGCTCCTCTTCTCATCTACACCTCGGCAAAACGCTTTTCCACTATGTCTGGCTAGGAAAAACTGTGCCAGCACAGAAAACATCTCCCATCGTGTTCTAGAAGTTGCACGGATGTCTGCCAAGTGTTTGGCAGGAAGAAAAGAAAAGTTGTCCAAAACAGCTTCCAATCGAATGTTCCTGTGATTGGAAAAGTCAGGAGAGTGCAAAGGTACTGTTTTCTATCAGTTGGCAAGGTGCGCACACAATCCCAGTGTTGTACAGCTTGCTTCTTCACCTTCCCGAAGCTGCCGCTCTCGCCGGCTGCCGGAGCCCAAGAAGCGGCTTCTTCGCGCAAAGACGATTGTGCCGCTCACAGTGCTCTCCTTAGCGCGGCTTCTGCCGAAAGACGCCCGGCAGCGGCTCTTACCTCCGGAGAGCATCCTACCTTCGTCTTTCGCGTCTTTTGTAGTCTACATCTTAGCAAAACGCTTTTCCACTATGTCTGGCTAAGAAAAACTGTGCCAGCACAGAAAACATCTCCCATCGTGTTCTAGAAGTTGCACGGATGTCTGCCAAGTGTTTGGCAGGAAGAAAAGAAAAGTTGTCCAAAACAGCTTCCAATCGAATGTTCCTGTGATTGGAAAAGTCAGGAGAGTGCAAAGGTACTGTTTTCTATCAGTTGGCAAGGTGCGCACACAATCCCAGTGTTGTACAGCTTGCTTCTTCACCTTCCCGAAGCTGCCGCTCTCGCCGGCTGCCGGAGCCCAAGAAGCGGCTTCTTCGCGCAAAGACGATTGTGCCGCTCACAGTGCTCTCCTTAGCGCGGCTTCTGCCGAAAGACGCCCGGCAGCGGCTCTTACCTCCGGAGAGCATCCTACCTTCGTCTTTCGCGTCTTTTGTAGTCTACATCTTAGCAAAACGCTTTTCCACTATGTCTGGCTAGGAAAAACTGTGCCAGCACAGAAAACATCTCCCATCGTGTTCTAGAAGTTGCACGGATGTCTGCCAAGTGTTTGGCAGGAAGAAAAGAAAAGTTGTCCAAAACAGCTTCCAATCGAATGTTCCTGTGATTGGAAAAGTCAGGAGAGTGCAAAGGTACTGTTTTCTATCAGTTGGCAAGGTGCGCACACAATCCCAGTGTTGTACAGCTTGCTTCTTCACCTTCCCGAAGCTGCCGCTCTCGCCGGCTGCCGGAGCCCAAGAAGCGGCTTCTTCGCGCAAAGACGATTGTGCCGCTCACAGGGCTCTCCTTAGCGCGGCTTCTGCCGAAAGACGCCCGGCAGCGGCTCTTACCTCCGGAGAGCATCCTACCTTCGTCTTTCGCGTCTTATGTAGTCTACATCTTAGCAAAACGCTTTTCCACTATGTCTGGCTAGGAAAAACCGTGCCAGCACAGAAAACATCTCCCATCGTTTTCTAGAAGTTGCAGAGATGTCTGCCAAGTGTTTGGGAGGAAGAAAAGAAAAGTTGTCCAAAACAGCTTCCAATCGAATGTTCCTGTGATTGGAAAAGTCAGGAGAGTGCAAAGGTACTGTTTTCTATCAGTTGGCAAGGTGCGCACACAATCCCAGGGTTGTACAGCTTGCTTCTTCACCTTCCCGAAGCTGCCACTCTCAGGAGGTAAGAGCCGCTGCCGGGCGTCTTTCGGCAGAAGCCGCGCTAAGGAGAGCCCTGTGAGCGGCACAATCGTCTTTGCGCGAAGAAGCCGCTTCTTGGGCTCCGGCAGCCGGCGAGAGCGGCAGCTTCGGGAAGGTGAAGAAGCAAGCTGTACAACACTGGGATTGTGTGCGCACCTTGCCAACTGATAGAAAACAGTACCTTTGCACTCTCCTGACTTTTCCAATCACAGGAACATTCGATTGGAAGCTGTTTTGGACAACTTTTCTTTTCTCCCTGCCAAACACTTGGCAGACATCCGTTCAACTTCTAGAACACGATGGGAGATGTTTTCTGTGCTTGCACGGTTTTTCCTAGCCAGACATAGTGGAAAAGCGTTTTGCTAAGATGTAGACTACATAAGACGCGAAAGACGAAGGTAGGATGCTCTCCGGAGGTAAGAGCCGCTGCCGGGCGTCTTTCGGCAGAAGCCGCGCTAAGGAGAGCCCTGTGAGCGGCACAATCGTCTTTGCGCGAAGAAGCCGCTTCTTGGGCTCCGGCAGCCGGCGAGAGCGGCAGCTTCGGGAAGGTGAAGAAGCAAGCTGTACAACACTGGGATTGTGTGCGCACCTTGCCAACTGATAGAAAACAGTACCTTTGCACTCTCCTGACTTTTCCAATCACAGGAACATTCGATTGGAAGCTGTTTTGGACAACTTTTCTTTTCTTCCTGCCAAACACTTGGCAGACATCCGTGCAACTTCTAGAACACGATGGGAGATGTTTTCTGTGCTGGCACAGTTTTTCCTAGCCAGACATAGTGGAAAAGCGTTTTGCCGAGGTGTAGATGAGAAGAGGAGCTAAAGACGAAGGTAGGATGCTCTCCGGAGGTAAGAGCCGCTGCCGGGCGTCTTTCGGCAGAAGCCGCGCTAAGGAGAGCCCTGTGAGCGGCACAATCGTCTTTGCGCGAAGAAGCCGCTTCTTGGGCTCCGGCAGCCGGCGAGAGCGGCAGCTTCGGGAAGGTGAAGAAGCAAGCTGTACAACACTGGGATTGTGTGCGCACCTTGCCAACTGATAGAAAACAGTACCTTTGCACTCTCCTGACTTTTCCAATCACAGGAACATTCGATTGGAAGCTGTTTTGGACAACTTTTCTTTTCTTCCTGCCAAACACTTGGCAGACATCCGTGCAACTTCTAGAACACGATGGGAGATGTTTTCTGTGCTGGCACAGTTTTTCCTAGCCAGACATAGTGGAAAAGCGTTTTGCCGAGGTGTAGATGAGAAGAGGAGCTAAAGACGAAGGTAGGATGCTCTCCGGAGGTAAGAGCCGCTGCCGGGCGTCTTTCGGCAGAAGCCGCGCTAAGGAGAGCACTGTGAGCGGCACAATCGTCTTTGCGCGAAGAAGCCGCTTCTTGGGCTCCGGCAGCCGGCGAGAGCGGCAGCTTCGGGAAGGTGAAGAAGCAAGCTGTACAACACTGGGATTGTGTGCGCACCTTGCCAACTGATAGAAAACAGTACCTTTGCACTCCTGACTTTTCCAATCACATGAACATTCGATTGGAAGCTGTTTTGGACAACTTTTCTTTTCTTCCTGCCAAACACTTGGCAGACATCCGTTCAACTTCTAGAACACGATGGGAGATGTTTTCTGTGCTGGCACAGTTTTTCCTAGCCAGACATAGTGGAAAAGCGTTTTGCTAAGGTGTAGACTACATAAGACGCGAAAGACGAAGGTAGGATGCTCTCCGGAGGTAAGAGCCGCTGCCGGGCGTCTTTCGGCAGAAGCCGCGCTAAGGAGAGCCCTGTGAGCGGCACAATCGTCTTTGCGCGAAGAAGCCGCTTCTTGGGCTCCGGCAGCCGGCGAGAGCGGCAGCTTCGGGAAGGTGAAGAAGCAAGCTGTACAACACTGGGATTGTGTGCGCACCTTGCCAACTGATAGAAAACAGTACCTTTGCACTCTCCTGACTTTTCCAATCACAGGAACATTCGATTGGAAGCTGTTTTGGACAACTTTTCTTTTCTTCCTGCCAAACACTTGGCAGACATCCGTGCAACTTCTAGAACACGATGGGAGATGTTTTCTGTGCTGGCACAGTTTTTCCTAGCCAGACATAGTGGAAAAGCGTTTTGCCGAGGTGTAGATGAGAAGAGGAGCTAAAGACGAAGGTAGGATGCTCTCCGGAGGTAAGAGCCGCTGCCGGGCGTCTTTCGGCAGAAGCCGCGCTAAGGAGAGCCCTGTGAGCGGCACAATCGTCTTTGCGCGAAGAAGCCGCTTCTTGGGCTCCGGCAGCCGGCGAGAGCGGCAGCTTCGGGAAGGTGAAGAAGCAAGCTGTACAACACTGGGATTGTGTGCGCACCTTGCCAACTGATAGAAAACAGTACCTTTGCACTCTCCTGACTTTTCCAATCACAGGAACATTCGATTGGAAGCTGTTTTGGACAACTTTTCTTTTCTTCCTGCCAAACACTTGGCAGACATCCGTGCAACTTCTAGAACACGATGGGAGATGTTTTCTGTGCTGGCACAGTTTTTCCTAGCCAGACATAGTGGAAAAGCTTTTTGCCGAGGTGTAGATGAGAAGAGGAGCTAAAGACGAAGGTAGGATGCTCTCCGGAGGTAAGAGCCGCTGCCGGGCGTCTTTCGGCAGAAGCCGCGCTAAGGAGAGCACTGTGAGCAGCACAATCGTCTTTGCGCGAAGAAGCCGCTTCTTGGGCTCCGGCAGCCGGCGAGAGCGGCAGCTTCGGGAAGGTGAAGAAGCAAGCTGTACAACACTGGGATTGTGTGCGCACCTTGCCAACTGATAGAAAACAGTACCTTTGCACTCTCCTGACTTTTCCAATCACAGGAACATTCGATTGGAAGCTGTTTTGGACAACTTTTCTTTTCTTCCTGCCAAACACTTGGCAGACATCCGTGCAACTTCTAGAACACGATGGGAGATGTTTTCTGTGCTGGCACAGTTTTTCCTAGCCAGACATAGTGGAAAAGCGTTTTGCTAAGATGTAGACGACAAGAGAGGCTAAAGAGTGGATGTTAGCAAATGACACCCATCTTCAAAAAAGGCAATTAAGAGGACTCGCCATAGTACAAACCAGCCAGCCTCTTTTTTATCCCCAGGAAGTTGATGAAGCAGCTCTTCCTGGAAATCCTTGCCAGGCACATGACAGATGACCAAATAATGTAGTTAGCATGATTTTTCAGGGGAATTTCATGCTGAACATCACTTTAAACTCCTCTGATGAATCAACTTGACTGGTAGATGAAGGGAATATTATCTGCCTGGGCTTCAGGGAGGTTTTTGACATACCTCTACATGGCATCACACATACATATGGAAGCAATAGTGCAAAGGGGAGGGAATCAGTGTCTTTTCAGTGATGCTGAGGGAAAAGACAAGAGGCAGTGGGCACACACTGAAATACAGGAGATTGCCTTTGAACATCAGTAAATGTTTCTTTACTGTCAGGGTGACTGAACCACGGCACAGACTGCCCAGAAAGATTGTGGAGCCTGGATCTTTGAAGACATTAAAAGTACACCCAGATAGAATCCTGGGCAAGAGGCTCTAGGTATCCTGGTTTAGGCAGGGGGGTTGGGCCTGGTTAGCCCCACCAACCCCTTCCACTCTCTTTCATTCTGTGCTAGTGAATTCTCTTCAAGATGCATTTCAAAGCGCTGGCATGACAAAGTTCTGTGCAGACAGAGATCCAAATGGACATGGCATCTAAGTTCCTTAAGCAGTGTTCAAGAAGAATGTAAAACTCTGGCACAAGTGTCTCTTCCCTAACTGAATCCCTTTCATGGGAAAATTCCCAGCTCTAGAAAGATCTTCTGATACGCATGCTTAAGACTGACACTGGCTGAGCAAATTTCTCCCTATGTATATCTAAGACCAGTTAGGATCTTCACCCAAAGTGCAGTCAACATAGTCACAGAATGCCTATTGTTAAGAAGTGACAGCTTCCATCAGAATGGCAGCTATTGGTCCACAAAATGGATTAATGGATGGGAATTATCTACGTGGGTTAAAAACAAAAATAAAGAGTTGGTCTTTATTTATCAATTTCATGGCAATATTGATAAGGGAAGAAAAAGATCTAAGTCCTTGACTTTCTGGACTCGAGGAAAGATTTTAAAAATTCCTTGTAAAAATGTATGATCACAATCAGACTATTGAAACCATTTTAGTTGGGAACAAAGTTCCAAAATTGTCTAGATAGTGGCAAAGAAGCCAAGAAAATAGGAAAGAAACAAAAAGAGAGCAAAAGAGTCAGCTTCAGTGTACAAGCTCGTTCTAGAAGTAGTCTGCTGGGAAAAGGAACCCCCAGCTAAATTTCCAATGTATTCCTGCGCTTGATTCAGTAACTGGTCAATGTAAAAACCAATCCTTTTGTACAACTTCTTCCAGCAACAAAAACTCCAACAGGTTGACACTACCATCATGCCTGTTCCAGACATATTTAAAAGAGAAATGATGATTTTCTTGAAAACCTACTTACATAAAAGTTGCAAGATGGTGGAGGGATTCCCACATCCTCCTTCCTCCATCTGGCTTGAAAGTATATTTGATAAAATATGCAACAAAGCACATGATTTATAAGGGAGAGTCAAATGGATGATTTGGGAATCGATCTCTTGTTGATAGTAAACTTCATATCCACTCGGTGTGACCTTTTTAAAACAAAATGTGGAGCTGAGGCATGAATCTGCCACAACAATTGTAAAGCAAACATACACACTCCCCTTCATATGCCCCCCCCTCCACACACACCTAGGCACACACAGAGATCAGCATAGCAGATCATGAACACCTTGGAAAAGACTGAAATGCTAAATGCCTCTCTTGATGGGCAAAAGAGCTGGTGCAGTAATTCAAATGCCTGGTACAAAAATTCTGTTTAATATTTAGCTCCTATTTAAAACACAGCTTTTCATTTCATTCTATTTACAGAATATTTTCATTTCATTTGTTTCTTTAAAATTACTTAGTTCTCACCTGTTGTATGTCTAGGAATATTTTCTTCCAAAAATAGAAAAAAATAGATGATATCTTTTCAGCAGAAAACATTGGTTGATACAATTTTAAACCATCATGATATGGAAGAATTCTTCTGTCCCTCTCGAAGGTGGAAGAAGCATTTGGATCACAGATCATCTACAATGAAATACTTGACATGTTTAAGATGCTTTCAATCAATTTTGATCGTCAATTGCTTATTTGTTGTAAACAGTAATTTTTCAGTGAAGGGAAAGCGTGTGTGGTATATCTACATGATATGTTCAAAGGCAGTTCCTACTAATGGCCAGGCTGAATTCCAGTAAATAATGTCCCGAATGATATTTTGCCGCCTTCTTTGGCACTTCATGAAATCTTACCCCGATGAAGTGCTGAAACACAGAGATTTTCTCTTAGAGAGTGTCTCATGTTGTAACCTATCCCATGGATTTTATGCTGTAATTCTTATCTCTTTTAAAATTTACTATCTTCTGTACAGTTTTCATGAAACTTTCTGTTACAGTAGTGAATAGCACAGATAAATGTCATTTTGTACAACTTTGAATTTACCCCAAGAGCTGAGAGAAAACTTGATCCTATACTTCAATCCGAGTTTCTTCTATAGTCCAACTTTGTTTCTCTACCATCAAGCTTCTCCTTTGTTGCTGCTCCAAGCCCCGTCCAAGGTGACCTTGAATACTTTCAGGGATGGGACACCCACAACTTCTCTGGGCAACCTGTTCCAGTGTTCCAGCACTCCCACAGTAAAAAAGGCCTTCCTTTCATCTAATATGTGTAGGAAATCATAAATCTAGGCATAGAAGCTTGGAGTGCAAATTTGAAATTCTTTGGATTTGAAGCACATTTTATATGAATACTGACTTACAGATGACTAAAAGATGTTGATGGGCATTTGAGCTGACAAGTTTTGAAAAAGTGCACGGAAATTAAAATTGAAACCACTAAAATTAAAAACTCCTTGCCATTTTCTTTTTCCTCTCCTATTCAAAATTGCATATGTCAGATATCAGTGCTTCATGCAAACCTCTCAGATGCTCTCAGAGAAAAAGCTTTTCTTTCAGACTAAGTTGCGGTTGACGTAGAACACTAGCAGGAGTGAAAGATTTTCTGGGCATCGGGGCAGCCCGTTCTCCTTGGATTTGTGTGCAGAATGCATTTTATCCAAACTGGAAAATAGATCCCAGCTCTGTTCTATTCATCATTCTTACTTCATCAGGCCAGAAGATTCTGTGAAAAGTAGCCTGTGGACCTTGAAGACAGCGCATGTGAACCAGATGAGAGGTGATAGAGAAGTTGAGGGAGAGAAGAAAGAGCATGAGGCTGAAACCAGAAAGTATTTCTCCACGTGATCATGGAAGATTGCAGGAGCCACTTGGTACTATCAAACCAGCCCAACTTGGCACTGGTGCCACCTTGGGTCTGGGAGCCATGTTGCATATCGTGCATTTTAAGGAGCCAGCTGGCCACACCCAGCCATATGCCCCCAAACACAAACCAAGGCCCTTTTCTCTGGCAAACAAAACTCAGCTGCCCTGCTTCTGGATGGCAGATTGCAGGAACCACTTGGTACTATCAAACCAGCCCAACTTGGCACTGGTGCCACCATGGGTCTGGTCACCATCCTGCCTATTGTAGCTTTTCAGGAGCCAGCCGGTCACTCTCAGCCATAGGCCCCCAAACAAAAACCTCGGCCCGTTTCCCTGGCAAACAAAAGTAAGCTGCCCCGCTTCTGGATGGCAGATTGCAGGAGCTACTTAGTACTATCAAATCAGCCCGACTTGGCACAGGTGCCACCTTGGATCTGGGAACCATCCTGTGTATCGTGGATTTTCAGGGGCCAGCCAGCCACTCTCAGCCATATGCCCCCAAAAACAAACCACGGACCTTTTCTCTGGCAAACAAAACTCAACTGCCCCTCTTCTGGATGGCAAATTTTAGGACGCACTTTGTACTACGAAAACCGCCCGACGTGGCACTGGTGCCACCTTGTGTCAGGGAACCATCCTGCATATCGAGCTTTTTAAGGAGCCAGCCGGCCAGGCCCAGCCATATACCCCCAAAAACAAACCACGGACCATTTCTCATGGAAACAAAAATCCGCTGCCCCGCGTCTGGATGGCAGATTGCAGGAGCCACTTTGCACCATCAAACCAGCCCGACTTGGCACTGGTGCCACCTTGGGTCTGGGAACAATCCTGCGTATCGTACATATTCAGGAACCAGCCGAACACTCCCAGCCACAGGCCCCCAAACACAAACAACGGCCCATTTCCCTGGCAAACAAAAGTCAGCTGCCCCGCTTCTGGATGGCAGATTGCAGGAGTCACTTGGGACTATCAAACCAGCCCGACTTGGCACTGGTGCCACCTTGGGTCTGGGAACCATCCTGCGTATGGTGGATTCTAAGGAGCCAGCCGGCCACTCCCAGCCACAGGCCCCCAACAAAAACCACGGCCCTTTTTTCTGGCAAACAAAACTTAGCTGCCTCACTTCTGGATGGCAGATTGCAGGAGCCACTTGGTGTAATCAAACCAGCCCGACTTGGCACTGGTGCCACCTTGGGTCTGGGAACCATCCTGCGTATCGTGGATTCTAAGGAGCCAGCCGGCCACTCCCAGCCACAGGCCCCCAAACAAAATCAACGGCGCTGTTCCCTGGAAAACAAAACACGCCTGCCAACATTTTGATGGAGTTTGCAGGAGCCACTTGGTACTATCAAACCAGCCCGACTTGGCACTGGTGCCACCTTGGGTCTGGGAAACATCCTGCGTATCGTGGATTCTTAGGAGCCAGCCGGCCACTCCTAGCCACAGGCCCCCAAACAAAAACCTAGGCCTATTTCTCTGGCAAACAAAAGTAAGCTGCCCCGCTTCTGGATGGCAGATTGCAGGAGACACTTGGTACTATCAAACCAGCCCAACTTGGCACTGGTGCCACCTTGGATCTGGGAACCATGCTGTGTATCGTGGATATTCAGGGGCCAGCCGGCCAATCTCAGCCATATGTCCCCAAACAGAAACCTCGGCCCGTTTCTCTGGCAAACAAAACTCAACTGCCCCTCTTCTGGATGGCAAATTGCAGGATGAACTTGATACTAAAACCGCAGGCCGACTTGGTAGTGGTGACACCTTGGACCTGGGAACCATCATGCGTATCGAGCATTTTAAGGAGCCAGCCGGCCACTCCCAGCAATATGCCCCCAAAAACAATCCACGGAATTTTTCTCTGGCAAACAAAAATCAGCTGCCCCGCTTCTGGATGGCAGATTGCAGGAGCCACTTTGCACCATCAAACCAGCCCGACTTGGCACTGGTGCCACCTTGCATCTGGGAACCATGCTGCCTAGCGTGGATTTTCAGGAGCCAGCCGGCCACTCTCAGCCATAGGCCCCCAAACAAAACCCACGGCCCGTTTCCCTGGCAAACAAAATTAAGCTGCCCCGCTTCTGGATGGCAGATTGCAGGACGCACTTGGTAGTATCAAACCAGCCCGACTTGGCACTGGTGCCACCTTGGGTCTGGGAACCATCCTGCGTATCGTGGGTTCAAAGGAGCCAGCTGGCCACTCCCAGCCACAGGCCCCCAAATACAAACAACGGCGCTTTTCCCTGGAAAACAAAACTCGCCTGCCAACTTTTTGATGGCAGATTGCAGGAGCCACTTGGTACTATCAAACCAGCCCAACTTGGCACTGGTGCCACCATGGGTCTGGTCACCATCCTGCCTATTGTAGCTTTCCAGGAGCCAGCCGGTCACTCCCAGCCATAGGTCCCCAGTCACAAACCTCGGCCCGTTTCCCTGGCAAACAAAAGTAAGCTGCCCCGCTTCTGGATGGCAGATTGCAGGAGCCACTTGGTACTATCAAACCAGCCCAACTTGGCACTGGTGCCACCTCTGGTCTGGGAACCATGCTGCGTAACACAGATTCTAAGGCGCCAGTCGGCCACTCCCAGCCACAAGCCCCCAAACACAAACAACGGCGCTATTCTCTGGCAAACAAAACTCCACTGCCCCTCTTCTGGATGGCAAATTGCAGGACGCACTTGGTACTATAAAAACAGCCCGACTTGGCACTGGTGCCACCATGGGTCTGGGAACCATCCTGCGTATCGATCTTTTTAATGAGACAGCCGGCCACTCCCAGCCATATGCCCCCAAACACAACCCACGGCCCTTTTCTCTGGCAAACAAAACTCAACTGCACCGCTTCTGGATGGCAGATTGCAGGAGCCACTTGGTACTATCAAACCAGCCCGACTTGGCACTGGTGCCACCTTGGGTCTGGGAACCATCCAGCCTATCGTGGATTTTAAGGAGCCAGCCGGCTACTCCCAGCCACAGGCCCCCAACAAAAACCACGGCCCTTTTTTCTGGCAAACAAAACTTAGCTGCCTCACTTCTGGATGGCAGATTGCAGGAGCCACTTGGTGTAATCAAACCAGCCCGACTTGGCACTGGTGCCACCTTGGGTCTGGGAACCATCCTGCGTATCGTGGATTCTAAGGAGCCAGCCGGCCACTCCCAGCCACAGGTCCCCAAACAAAATCAACGGCGCTGTTCCCTGGAAAACAAAACACGTCTGCCAACATTTTGATGGAGTTTGCAGGAGCCACTTGGTACTATCAAACCAGCCCGACTTGGCACTGGTGCCACCTTGGGTCTGGGAAACATCCTGCGTATCGTGGATTCTTAGGAGCCAGCCGGCCACTCCTAGCCACAGGCCCCCAGACAAAAACCTAGGCCTATTTCTCTGGCAAACAAAAGTAAGCTGCCCCGCTTCTGGATGGCAGATTGCAGGAGACACTTGGTACTATCAAACCAGCCCAACTTGGCACTGGTGCCACCTTGGATCTGGGAACCATGCTGTGTATCGTGGATATTCAGGGGCCACCCGGCCACTCTCAGCCATATGTCCCCAAACAGAAACCTCGGCCCGTTTCTCTGGCAAACAAAACTCAACTGCCCCTCTTCTGGATGGCAAATTGCCGGATGAACTTGATACTAAAACCGCAGGCCGACTTGGTAGTGGTGACACCTTGGGCCTGGGAACCATCATGCGTATCGAGCATTTTAAGGAGCCAGCCGGCCACTCCCAGCAATATGCCCCCAAAAACAATCCACGGAATTGTTCTCTGGCAAACAAAAATCAGCTGCCCCGCTTCTGGATGGCAGATTGCAGGAGCCACTTTGCACCATCAAACCAGCCCGACTTGGCACTGTTGCCACCTTGCATCTGGGAACCATGCTGCCTAGCGTGGATTTTCAGGAGCCAGCCGGCCACTCTCAGCTATAGGCCCCCATACAAAACCCACGGCCCGTTTCCCTGGCAAACAAAATTAAGCGTCCCCGCTTCTGGATGGCAGATTGCAGGACGCACTTGGTAGTATCAAACCAGCCCGACTTGGCACTGGTGCCACCTTGGGTCTGGGAACCATCCTGCGTATCGTGGGTTCAAAGGAGCCAGCCGGCCACTCCCAGCCACAGGCCCCCAAATACAAACAACGGCGCTTTTCCCTGGAAAACAAAACTCGCCTGCCAACTTTTTGATGGCAGATTGCAGGAGCCACTTGGTACTATCAAACCAGCCCAACTTGGCACTGGTGCCACCATGGGTCTGGTCACCATCCTGCCTATTGTAGCTTTCCAGGAGCCAGCCGGTCACTCCCAGCCATAGGTCCCAAGTCACAAACCTCGGCCCGTTTCACTGGCAAACAAAAGTAAGCTGCCCCGCTTCTGGATGGCAGATTGCAGGAGCCACTTGGTACTATCAAACCAGCCCAACTTGGCACTGGTGCCACCTCTGGTCTGGGAACCATGCTGCGTAACACAGATTCTAAGGCGCCAGTCGGCCACTCCCAGCCACAAGCCCCCAAACACAAACAACGGCGCTATACTCTGGCAAACAAAACTCAACTGCCCCTCTTCTGGATGGCAAATTGCAGGACGCACTTGGTACTATAAAAACAGCCCTACTTGGCACTGGTGCCACCTTGGGTCTGGGAACCATCCTGCGTATCGATCTTTTTAATGAGACAGCCGGCCACTCCCAGCCAAATGCCCCCAAACACAACCCACGGCCCTTTTCTCTGGCAAACAAAACTCAACTGCACCGCTTCTGGATGGCAGATTGCAGGAGCCACTTGGTACTATCAAACCAGCCCGACTTGGCACTGGTGCCACCTTGGGTCTGGGAACCATCCTGCGTATTGTGGGTTGTCAGGAGCCAGCCGAACACTCTAGGCCACAGACCCCAATCAAAAACAACGGCCCGTTTCACAGGCAAACAAAACTCAGCTGCCCCGCTTCTGGATGGGAGATTGCAGGAGGCACTTGACACTGTGAAACCAGCCCCACTTGGCACTGGTGCCACCTTGGGTCTGGGAACCATGCTGCGTATCATGGATTTTCAGGAGCCAGCCGGCCACTCCCAGCCACAGGCCCCCAAACACAAACCACAGCCTTTTTCTCTGGCAAACAAAATTCAGCTGCCCCGCTTCTGGATGGCAGATTGCAGGAGCCACTTGGGACTATCACACCAGCACAACATGGCACTGGTGCCACCTTGGATCTGGGAACCATCCTTCCTATCGTGGATTTTCAGGGGCCAGCCGGCCACTCTCAGCCATAGGCCCCAAACACAAACCACGGCCCTTTTCTCTGGAAAACAAAACTCAACTGCCCCTCTTCCTGATGGGAGATTGCAGGAGCCACTGGGTACTATGAAACCAGCCCTACTTGGCACTGGTGCCACCTTGGGTCTGGGAACCATGCTGCGTATCATGGATTTTCAGGAGCCAGCCGGCCACTGCCAGCCACAGGCCCCGAAACACAAACAACAGCCTTTTTCTCTGGCAAACAAAATTCAGCTGCCCCGCTTCTGGATGGCAGATTGCAGGAACCACTTGGTACTAACAAACCAGCCTGACTTGGCACTGGTGCCACCTTGGGTCTGGGAACCATCCTGCGTATCGTGGATTCTAAGGAGCCAGCTGGCCACTCCCAGCCACAGGCCCCAAAACACACACAACGGTGCTTTTCCCTGGAAAACAAAACTCGCCTTCCAAACATTTGATGGCAGATTGCAGGAGCCACGTGGTTTTATCAAATCAGCCCAACTTGGCACTGGTGCCACCATGGGTCTGGTCACCATCCTGCCTATCGTAGCTTTTCAGGTGCCAGCCAGCCACCCCCAGCCAGAGGCCCCTAGACAAATATTTCGGCCCGTTTCCCTGGCAAACAAAAGTTAGCTACCCCGCTTCTGGATGGCAGATTGCAGGAGCCACTTTGCACCATCAAACCAGCCCAACTTGGCACTGGTGCCACCTCTGGTCTGGGAACCATCATGCGTATCGTGGGTTCTAAGGAGCCAGCTGGCCACTCCCAGCCACAGGCCCCCAAACAGAAACAACGGCGCTTTTCCCTGGAAAACAAAACTCGCCTGCCAACTTTTTGATGGCAGATTGCAGGAGCCACTTGGTACTATCAAACCAGCCCAACTTGGCACTGGTGCCACCATGGGTCTGGTCACCATCCTGCCTATCGTAGCTTTTCAGGAGCCAGCCGGTCACTCGCAGCCATAGACCCCCAGACACAAACCTCGGCCCGTTTCCCTGGCAAACAAAAGTAAGCTGCCCCGCTTCTGGATGGCAGATTGCAGGAGCTATTTAGTACTATCAAACCAGCCCGACTTGGCACTGGTGACACCTCTGGTCTGGGAACCATCCTGCCTATCGTGGATTTTCAGGGGCCAGTCGGCCACTATCAGCCATATGCCCCCAAAAACAAACCACGGCCCTTTCTCTGGCAAACAAAACTCAACTGCCCCTCTTCTGGATGGCAAATTTTAGGACGCACTTTGTACTACGAAAACCGCCCGACGTGGCACTGGTGCCACCTTGTGTCAGGGAACCATCCTGCATATCGAGCTTTTTAAGGAGCCAGCCGGCCACGCCCAGCCATATACCCCCAAAAACAAACCACGGACCATTTCTCATGGAAACAAAAATCCGCTGCCCCGCGTCTGGATGGCAGATTGCAGGAGCCACTTTGCACCATCAAACCAGCCCGACTTGGCACTGGTGCCACCTTGGGTCTGGGAAGAATCCTGCATATCGTGGATTCTAAGGAGCCAGCCGGCCACTCCCAGCCACAGGCCCCCAAACACAAACAACGGCGCTTTTCCCTGGAAAACAAAACTCGCCTGCCAGCTTTTTGATGGCAGATTGCAGGAGCCACTTGGTACTATCAAATCATCCCAACTTGGCACTGGTGCCACTATGGGTCTGGGAACCATCCTGCCTATTGTAGCATTTCAGGAGCCAGCCGGTCACTCCCAGCCATAGGCCCCCAGACACAAACCTCGGACCGTTTCCCTGGCAAACAAAATTAAGCTGCCCCGATTCTGGATGGCAGATTGCAGGAGCCACTTGTTAGTGTCAAACCAGCCCGACTTGGCACTGGTGCCACCTTGGGTCTGGGAACCATCCGGCGTATCGTGGATTCTAAGCAGCCACCCGGCCACTCCCAGCCACAGGCGCCCAAACACAAACAACGGCGCTTTTCCCTGGAAAACAAAAATCGCCTGCCAACATTTTGATGGCAGATTGCAGGAGCCACTTGGTGCTATCAAACCAGCCCAACTTGGCACTGGTGCCACGTTGGGTCTGGTCACCATCCTGCCTATCGTAGCTTTTCAGGAGCCAGCCGGTCACTCCCAGCCATAGACCCCAAACACAAACCTCGGCCCGTTTCCCTGGAAAACAAAAGTAAGCTGCCCCGATTCTGGATGGCAGATTGCAGGAGCCACTTAGTACTATCAAATCAGCCCAACTTGGCACTGGTGCCACCATGGGTCTGGTAAACATCCTGCCTATCGTAGCTTTTCAGGAGCCAGACGGTCACTCCCTGCCATAGGCCCCCAGACACAAACCTCGGCCCGTTTCCCTGGCAAACAAAAGTAAATTGCCCCGCTTTTGGATGGCAGATTGCAGGATGCATTTGGTACTATCAAACCTGCCCGACTTGGCCCTGGTGCCACCTTGGCTCTGGGAACCATGCTGCGTAACGTAGATTCTACGAGGACAGGCGGCCACTCCCAGCCACAGGCCTCTAAACAAAAACAACGGCGCTTTTCCCTGGAAAACAAAACTCGCCTGCCAACTTTTTGATGGCAGATTGCAGGAGCCACTTGGTACTATCAAACCAGCCCAACTTGGTACTGGTTCCACTTTGGGTCTGGTCACCATCCTGCCTATCGTAGCTTTTCAGGAGCCAGCCGGTCACTCCCAGCCATAGGCCCCCAGACAAATATCTCGGCCCGTTTCCCTGGCAAACAAAAGTAAGCTGCCCCGCTTCTGGATGGCAGATTGCAGGAGCCACATGGTACTATCAAACCAGGCCAACATGGCACTGGTGCCACCTTGGCTCTGGGAACCATCCTGCCTATCGTGGATTTTCAGGGGCCAGCCGGCCACTCTCAGCCATATGCCCCCAAACACATACCACGGCCCTTTGCTCTGGCAAACAAAACTCAACTGCCCCTATTCTGGATGGCAAATTGCAGGACGCACTTGGTACTACGAAAACAGCCCGACTTGGCACTGATGCCACCTTGGGTCAGGGAACAATCCTGCGTATCGATCTTTTTAAGGAGCCAGCCGGCCACGTCCAGCCATATACCCCCAAAGAAAAACCACGGAACTTTTCTCCAGCAAACAAAAATCCGCTGCCCCGCGTCTGAATGGCAGATTTCAGGAGCTATTTAGTATTATCAAACCAGCCCGACTTGGCACTGGTGCCACCATGAGTCTGGTAACCATCCTGCCTATCGTAGCTTTTCAGGAGCCAGCCGGTCGCTCCCAGCCATAGGCCCCCAGAAAAATACCTCGGCCCGTTTCCCTGGGAAACAAAAGTAAGCTGTCCCGCTTCTGGATGGCAGATTGCAGGAGCCACTTGGTACTATCAAACCAGCCCAACTTGGCACTGGTGCCACCTTGGCTCTGGGAACCATCCTGCGTATCCTGGGTTCAAAGGAGGCAGCCGGCCACTCCCAGCCACAGGCCTCTAAACAAGAACAATGGCGCTTTTCCCTGGAAAACAAAACTCGCCTGACAAGTTTTTGATGGCAGATTGCAGGAGCCACTTGGTACTATCAAACCAGCCCAACTTGGCACTGGTGCCACCATGGGTCTGGTCACCATCCTGCCTATCGTAGCTTTTCAGGAGCCAGCCGCTCACTCCCAGCCATAGGCCCCCATACAAATATCTCGGCCCGTTTCCCTGGCAAACAAAAGTAAGCAGCCCCGCTTCTGGATGGCAGATTGCAGGAGCCACATGGTACTATCAAACCAGGCCAACATGGCACTGGTGCCACCTTGGTTCTGGGAACCATCCTGCCTATCGTGGATTTTCAGGGGCCAGCCGGCCACTCTCAACCATATGCCCCCAAACATATACCACGGCCCTTTTCTCTGGCAAACAAAACTCAACTGCCCCTCTTCTGGATGGCAAATTGCAGGACGCACTTGTTACTACGAAAACAGCCCGACTTGGCACTGATGCCACCTTGGGTCAGGGAACAATCCTGCGTATCGAGCTTTTTAAGGAGCCAGCCGGCCACGTCCAGCCATATACCCCCAAAAAAAAACCACGGAACTTTTCTCCAGCAAACAAAAATCCGCTGCCCCCCGTCTGGATGGCAGATTGCAGGAGCTATTTAGTATTATCAAACCAGCCCGACTTGGCACTGGTGCCACCATGAGTCTGGTAACCATCCTGCCTATCGTAGATTTTCAGTAGCCAGCCAGTCACTCCCAGCCATAGGCCCCCAGACAAATACCTCGGCCCGTTTCCCTGGGAAACAAAATTAAGCTGTCCCGCTTCTGGATGGCAGATTGCAGGAGCCACTTGGTACTATCAAACCAGCCCAACTTGGCACTGACGCCACCTTGGCTCTGGGAAACATCCTGCGTATCCTGGGTTCAAAGGAGGCAGCCGGCCACTCCCAGCCACAGGCCTCCAAACACAAACAACGGCGCTTTTCCCTGGAAAACAAAACTGGCCTGCCAATTTTTGATGGCAGATTGCAGGAGCCACTTGGTACTATCAAACCAGCCCAACTTGGCGCTGGTGCCACCATGGGTCTGGTCACCATCCTGCCTATCGTAGCCTTTCAGGCGCCAGCCGGTCACTCCCAGCCATAGGCGCCCAGTCACAAACCTCGGCCCGTTTCCCTGGCAAACAAAAGTAAGCTACCCCGCTTCTGGATGGCAGATTGCAGGAGCCACTTTGTACCATCAAACCAGCCCGACTTGGCACTGGTGCCACCTCTGGTCTGGGAAACATCCTGCGTATCGTGGATTCTAAGGAGCCAGCTGGCCACTCCCAGCCACAGGCACCCAGACACAAACAACGGCGCTTTTCCCTGGAAAACAAAACTCACCTGCCAACATTTTGATGGCAGATTGCAGGAGCCACTTGGTACTATCAAACAAGCCCAACTTGGCACTGGTGCCACCATGGGTCTGGTCACCATCCTGCCTATCGTAGCTTTTCAGGAGCCAGCCGGTCACTCCCAGCCATAGGCCCCCAGACACAAAGCTCTGCCCGTTTCCCTGGCAAACAAAAGTAAGCTGCCCCGCTTCTGGATGGCAGATTGCAGGAGTCACTTTGCACCATCAAACCAGCCCGACTTGGCACTGGTGCCACCTCTGGTCTGGGACCCATCCTGCGTATCGTGGATTCTAAGGAGACAGCTGGCCACTCCCAGCCACAGGCCCCCAAACACAAACAACGGCGGTTTTCCCTGGAAAACAAAACTCGCTTGCCAACTTTTTGATGGCAGATTGCAGGAGCCACTTGGTACTATCAAACCACCCCAACTTGGCAACAAGTGGTTCCTGCAATCTGACATCCAGAAGCGGGGCAGCTTACTTTTGTTTGCCAGGGAAACGGACCGTTGTTTGTGTTTGGAGGCGTATGGCTGGGAGTTGCCGACTGGCTCCTTAAAATCCACGATACGCAGCATGGTTCCCAGACCAGAGGTGGCACCAGTGCCAAGTCGGGCTGGTTTGATAGTACCAAGTGGCTCCTGCAATCTGCCATCCAGAAGCGGGGCAGCTTACTTTTGTTTCCCAGGGAAACGGGCCGAGGTTTTTCTCTGGGGGCCTATGGCTGGGAGTGACCGGCTGGCGCGTGAACAGCTACGATAGGCAGGATGGTTCCCAGACCCATGGTGGCACCAGTGCCATGTTGGGCTGATTTGATAGTACCAAGTGGCTCCTGCAATCTGCCATCAAAATGTTGGCAGGCGAGTTTTGTTTTCCAGGGAAAAGCGCCGTTGTTGTATTTGGGGGCCTGTGGCTGAGAGTGGCCGGCTGGCTGCTTAGAATCCACGATACGCAGGATGGTTCCCAGACCCAAGGTGGCACCAGTGCCAAGTTGTCTGGTTTGATAGTACCAAGTGGTTCCTGCAATCTGCCATCCAGAAGCGGGGCAGCTTACTTTTGTTTGCCAGGGAAACGGGCCGAGCTTTGTGTCTGGGGGCCTATGGCTGCGAGTGACCGGCTGGCTCCTGAAAAGCTACGATAGGCAGGATGGTGACCAGACCCATGGTGGCACCAGTGCCAAGTTGGGCTGATTTGATAGTACCAAGTGGCTCCTGCAATCTGCCATCAAAATGTTGGCAGGCGAGTTTTGTTTTCCAGGGAAAAGCGCCGTTGATTTTATTTGGGGGCCTGTGGCTGGGAGTGACCGGCTGGCTCCTTAGAATCCACGATACGCAGCATGGTTCCCAGACCAGAGGTGGCACCAGTGACAAGTCGGGCCAGTTTGATGGTGCAAAGTGGCTCCTGCAATCTGCCATCCAGACGCGGGGCAGCTTACTTTTGTTTTCCAGGGAAAAAGGCCGAGGTTTTTCTCTGGGGGCCTATGGCTGGGAGTGACCGGCTGGCGCGTGAACAGCTACGATAGGCAGGATGGTTCCCAGACCCATGGTGGCGCCAGTGCCATGTTGGGCTGATTTGATAGTACCAAGTGGCTCCTGCAATCTGAAATCAAAATGTTGGCAGGCGAGTTTTGTTTTCCAGGGAAAAGCGCCGTTGTTGTATTTGGGGGCCTGTGGCTGGGAGTGGCCGGCTGGCTGCTTAGAATCCACGATACGCAGGATGGTTCCCAGACCCAAGGTGGCACCAGTGCCAAGTTGTCTGGTTTGATAGTACCAAGTGGTTCCTGCAATCTGCCATCCAGAAGCGGGGCAGCTTACTTTTGTTTGCCAGGGAAACGGGCCGAGCTTTGTGTCTGGGGGCCTATGGCTGCGAGTGACCGGCTGGCTCCTGAAAAGCTACCATAGGCAGGATGGTGACCAGACCCATGGTGGCACCAGTGCCAAGTTGGGCTGGTTTGATAGTACCAAGTGGCTCCTGCAATCTGCCATCAAAAATTTGGCAGGCGAGTTTTGATTTCCAGGGAAAAGCGCCGTTGTTTGTGTTTGGGGGCCTGTGGCTGGGAGTGGCCGGCTTGCTAATTGGAATCCACGATACGCAGGATGGTTCCCAGACCTGACGTGGCACCAGTGCCAAGTCGGGCTAGTTTGATGGTGAAAAGTGGCTCCTGCAATCTGCCATGCAGAAGCGGGGTAGCTTACTTTTGTTTGCCAGGGAAAATGGCCGAGGTTTTTGTCTGGGGCCTATGGCTGGGAGTGACCGGCTGGCTCCTGAAAAGCTACGATAGGCAGGATGGTGACCAGACCCATGGTGGCACCAGTGCCAAGTTGGGCTGATTTGATAGTACCAAGTGGCTCCTGCAATCTGCCATCAAAAAGTTGGCAGGCGAGTTTTGTTTTCCAGGGAAAAGCGCCGTTGATTTTGTTTGGGGGCCTGTGGCTGGGAGTGACCGGCTGGCTAATTAGAATCCACGATACGCAGGATGGTTCCCAGACCAGAGGTGGCACCAGTGCCAAGTCGGGCTGGTTTGATAGTACCAAGTGGCTCCTGCAATCTGCCATCCAGAAGCGGGGTAGCTTACTTTTGTATGCCAGGGAAAGGGGCCGAGGTTTTTCTCTGGGGGCCTATAGCTGGGAGTGACTGGCTGGCCCCTGAAAAGCTACGATAGGCAGGATGGTTCCCAGACCCATGGTGGCACCAGTGCCAAGTTGGGCTGATTTGATAGTACCAAGTGGCTCCTGCAATCTGCCATCAAAATGTTGCAGGCGAGTTTTGTTTTCCAGGGAAAAGCGCCGTTGATTTTGTTTGGGGGCCTGTGGCTGGGAGTGGCCGGCTGGCTCCTTAGAATCCACGATACGCAGGATGGTTCCCAGACCCAAGGTGGCACCAGTGCCAAGTTGGGCTGGTTTGATAGTACCAAGTGGCTTCTGCAATCTGCCATCCAGAAGCGGGGTAGCTTACTTTTTTTTGCCAGGGAAACGGGCCGAGGTTTTTGTCTCGGGGCCTATGGCTGAGGGTGACCGGCTGGCTCCTGAAATGCTACCATAGGCAGGATGGTGACCAGACCCATGGTGACACCAGTGCCAAGTTGGGCTGGTTTGATAGTACCAAGTGGCTCCTGCAATCTGCCATCAAAAAGTTGGCAGGCGAGTTTTGTTTTCCAGGGAAAAGCGCCGTTGTTTGTGTTTGGGGGCCTGTGGCTGGGAGTGGCCGGCTGGCTGCTTAGAATCCACGATACGCGGGATGGTTCCCAGACCAGAGGTGGCACCAGTGCCTAGTCGGGCTGGTTTGATAGTACCAAGTGGCTCCTGCAATCTGCCATCCAGAAGCGGGGCAGCTTACTTTTGTTTTCCAGGGAAAAGCGCCGTTGTTTGTGTTTGGGGGCCTGTGGCTGGGAGTGGCCGGCTGGCTCCTTAGAATCCACGATACGCAGCATGGTATCCAGACCCAAGGTGGCACCAGTGCCAAGTTGGGCTGGTTTGATAATACCAAGTGGTTCCTGCAAACTCCATCAAAAAGTTGGCAGGCGTGTTTTGTTTTCCAGGGAACAGCGCCGTTGATTTTGTTTGGGGGCCTGTGGCTGGGAGTGGCCGGCTGGCTCCTTAGAATCCACGATACGCAGGATGGTTCCCAGACCCAACGTGGCACCAGTGCCAAGTCGGGCTGGTTTGATTACACCAAGTGGCTCCTGCAATCTGCCATCCAGAAGTGAGGCAGCTAAGTTTTGTTTGCCAGAAAAAAGGGCCGTGGTTTTTGTTGGGGGCCTGTGGCTGGGAGTAGCCGGCTGGCTCCTTAAAATCCACGATAGGCAGGATGGTTCCCAGACCCAAGGTGGCACCAGTGCCAAGTCGGGCTGGTTTGATAGTACCAAGTGGCTCCTGCAATCTGCCATCCAGAAGCGGGGCAGCTGAGTTTTGTTTGCCAGAGAAAAAGGCTGTGGTTTTTGTTTGGGGGCCTGTGGCTGGCAGTGGCCGGCTGGCTCCTGAAAATCCACGATACGCAGCATGGTTCCCAGACCCAAGGTGGCACCAGTACAAAGTGGGGCTCGTTTGACAGTGTCAAGTGCCTCCTGCAATCTCCCATCCAGAAGCGGGGCAGCTGAGTTTTTTTTGCCAGGGAAACGGACCTTTGTTTTTGATTGGGGTCTGTGGCCGAGAGTGGTCGGCTGTCTCCTGACAATCCACAATACGCAGGATGGTTCCCAGACCAAAGGTGGCACCAGTGCTAAGTCGGGCTGGTTTGATAGTACCAAGTGCCTCCTGCAATCTGCCATCCAGAAGCGGGTCAGCTGAGTTTTGTTTGCCAGAGAAAAGGGCCGTGGGTTGTGTTTGGGGGCCTATGGCCGAGAGTGGTAGGCTGGCCCCTGAAAATCAACGATAGGCAGGATGGTTCCCAGATCCAAGGTGGCACCAGTGCCAAGTAAGGCTGGTTGTATGGTTCAAAGTGACTCCTGCAATCTGCCATCCAGAAGCGGGACAGCTGAGTTTTTTTTGCCAGAGAAAAGGTCCGTGGTTTCTTTTTGGGGCATACGGCTGGGAATTGCCGGCTGGCTCCTTAAAATGCTCGATACGCAGGATGGTTCCCAGAGCCAAGGTGGCACCACTGCCAAGTCGGGCTCTTTTTGTAGTACCAAGTGCGTCCTGCAATTTGCCATCCAGAAGAGGGGCAGTTGAGTTTTGTTTGCCAGAGAAAAGGGCCGAGGTTTGTGTTTGGGAGCATATGGCTGGGAATGACCGGCTGGCCCCTGAAAATCCACGATACGCCGGATGGTTCCCAGATCCAAGGTGGTACCATTACCAAGTCGGGCTGGTTTGATAGTCCCAAGTGGCTCCTGCAAACTGCCATCCAGAAGCGGGGCAGCTGAGTTTTGTTTGCCAGGGAAATGGGCCGTTGTTTGTGTTTGGGGGCCTGTGGCTGGGAGTGTTCGGCTGGTTCCTGAATATGTACGATACGCAGGATTGTTCCCAGATCCAAGGTGGCAGCAGTGCCATGTTGTGCTGGTGTGATAGTCCCAAGTGGCTCCTGCAATCTGCCATCCAGAAGTGGGGCAGCTGAATTTTGTTTGCCAGAGAAAAGGTCCGTGGTTTGTGTTTGGGGGCATATGGCTGAGAGTGGCCGGCTGGCCCCTGAAAATCCACGATACACAGGATGGTTCCCAGATCCAAGGTGGCACCTGTGCCAAGTCGGGCTGATTTGATAGTACTAAGTAGCTCCTGCAATCTGCCATCCAGAAGCGGGGCAGCTTACTTTTGTTTGCCAGGGAAACGGGCCGAGGTTTCTGTTTGGGGGCCTATGGCTGAGAGTGACCGGCTGGCTCCTGAAAAGCTACAATAGGCAGGATGGTGACCAGACCCATGGTGGCACCAGTGCCAAGTTGGGCTGGTTTGATAGTACCAAGTGGTTCCTGCAATCTGCCATCCAGAAGCAGGGCAGCTGAGTTTTGTTTGCCAGAG
The DNA here is from genome assembly GCF_035770615.1 of Melospiza melodia melodia. Lineage (NCBI taxonomy): Eukaryota > Metazoa > Chordata > Aves > Passeriformes > Passerellidae > Melospiza > Melospiza melodia. The sequence continues at coordinate 64,823,703 of NC_086198.1, read as the reverse complement.
AAAAGGGCTTGGTTTGTGTTTGGGGGCATATGGCTGGGTGTGTCCAGCTGGCTCCTTAAAATGCACGATATGCAACATGGCTCCCAGACCCATAGTGGCACCAGTGCCAAGTCAGGCTGGTTTGATAGTACCAAGTGGCTCCTGCAATATTCCATGATCACGTGGAGAAATACTTTCTGGTTTCAGCCATATGCTCTTTCTTCTCTCCCTCAACTTCTCTATCACCTCTCATCTGGTTCACATGCGCTGTCTTCAAGGTCCACAGGCTACTTTTCACAGAATCTTCTGGCCTGATGAAGTAAGAATGATGAATAGAACAGAGCTGGGATCTATTTTCCAGTTTGGATAAAATGCATTCTGCACACAAATCCAAGGAGAACGTGCTGCCCCAATGCCCAGAAAATCTTTCACTCCTGCTAGTGTTCTACGTCAACCGCAACTTAGTCTGAAAGAAAAGCTTTTTCTCTGAGAGCATCTGAGAGGTTTGCATGAAGCCCTGATATCTGACATATGCAATTTTGAATAGGAGAGGAAAAAGAAAATGGCAAGGAGTTTTTAATTTTAGTGGTTTCAATTTTAATTTCCGTGCACTTTTTCAAAACTTGTCAGCTCAAATGCCCATCAACATCTTTTAGTCATCTGTAAGTCAGTATTCATATAAAATGTGCTTCAAATCCAAAGAATTTCAAATTTGCACTCCAAGCTTCTATGCCTAGATTTATGATTTCCTACACATATTAGATGAAAGGAAGGCCTTTTTTACTGTGGGAGTGCTGGAACACTGGAACAGGTTGCCCAGAGAAGTTGTGGGTGTCCCATCCCTGAAAGTATTCAAGGTCACCTTGGACGGGGCTTGGAGCAGCAACAAAGGAGAAGCTTGATGGTAGAGAAACAAAGTTGGACTATAGAAGAAACTCGGATTGAAGTATAGGATCAAGTTTTCTCTCAGCTCTTGGGGTAAATTCAAAGTTGTACAAAATGACATTTATCTGTGCTATTCACTACTGTAACAGAAAGTTTCATGAAAACTGTACAGAAGATAGTAAATTTTAAAAGAGATAAGAATTACAGCATAAAATCCATGGGATAGGTTACAACATGAGACACTCTCTAAGAGAAAATCTCTGTGTTTCAGCACTTCATCGGGGTAAGATTTCATGAAGTGCCAAAGAAGGCGGCAAAATATCATTCGGGACATTATTTACTGGAATTCAGCCTGGCCATTAGTAGGAACTGCCTTTGAACATATCATGTAGATATACCACACACGCTTTCCCTTCACTGAAAAATTACTGTTTACAACAAATAAGCAATTGACGATCAAAATTGATTGAAAGCATCTTAAACATGTCAAGTATTTCATTGTAGATGATCTGTGATCCAAATGCTTCTTCCACCTTCGAGAGGGACAGAAGAATTCTTCCATATCATGATGGTTTAAAATTGTATCAACCAATGTTTTCTGCTGAAAAGATATCATCTATTTTTTTCTATTTTTGGAAGAAAATATTCCTAGACATACAACAGGTGAGAACTAAGTAATTTTAAAGAAACAAATGAAATGAAAATATTCTGTAAATAGAATGAAATGAAAAGCTGTGTTTTAAATAGGAGCTAAATATTAAACAGAATTTTTGTACCAGGCATTTGAATTACTGCACCAGCTCTTTTGCCCATCAAGAGAGGCATTTAGCATTTCAGTCTTTTCCAAGGTGTTCATGATCTGCTATGCTGATCTCTGTGTGTGCCTAGGTGTGTGTGGAGGGGGGGGCATATGAAGGGGAGTGTGTATGTTTGCTTTACAATTGTTGTGGCAGATTCATGCCTCAGCTCCACATTTTGTTTTAAAAAGGTCACACCGAGTGGATATGAAGTTTACTATCAACAAGAGATCGATTCCCAAATCATCCATTTGACTCTCCCTTATAAATCATGTGCTTTGTTGCATATTTTATCAAATATACTTTCAAGCCAGATGGAGGAAGGAGGATGTGGGAATCCCTCCACCATCTTGCAACTTTTATGTAAGTAGGTTTTCAAGAAAATCATCATTTCTCTTTTAAATATGTCTGGAACAGGCATGATGGTAGTGTCAACCTGTTGGAGTTTTTGTTGCTGGAAGAAGTTGTACAAAAGGATTGGTTTTTACATTGACCAGTTACTGAATCAAGCGCAGGAATACATTGGAAATTTAGCTGGGGGTTCCTTTTCCCAGCAGACTACTTCTAGAACGAGCTTGTACACTGAAGCTGACTCTTTTGCTCTCTTTTTGTTTCTTTCCTATTTTCTTGGCTTCTTTGCCACTATCTAGACAATTTTGGAACTTTGTTCCCAACTAAAATGGTTTCAATAGTCTGATTGTGATCATACATTTTTACAAGGAATTTTTAAAATCTTTCCTCGAGTCCAGAAAGTCAAGGACTTAGATCTTTTTCTTCCCTTATCAATATTGCCATGAAATTGATAAATAAAGACCAACTCTTTATTTTTGTTTTTAACCCACGTAGATAATTCCCATCCATTAATCCATTTTGTGGACCAATAGCTGCCATTCTGATGGAAGCTGTCACTTCTTAACAATAGGCATTCTGTGACTATGTTGACTGCACTTTGGGTGAAGAACCTAACTGGTCTTAGATATACATAGGGAGAAATTTGCTCAGCCAGTGTCAGTCTTAAGCATGCGTATCAGAAGATCTTTCTAGAGCTGGGAATTTTCCCATGAAAGGGATTCAGTTAGGGAAGAGACACTTGTGCCAGAGTTTTACATTCTTCTTGAACACTGCTTAAGGAACTTAGATGCCATGTCCATTTGGATCTCTGTCTGCACAGAACTTTGTCATGCCAGCGCTTTGAAATGCATCTTGAAGAGAATTCACTAGCACAGAATGAAAGAGAGTGGAAGGGGTTGGTGGGGCTAACCAGGCCCAACCCCCCTGCCTAAACCAGGATACCTAGAGCCTCTTGCCCAGGATTCTATCTGGGTGTACTTTTAATGTCTTCAAAGATCCAGGCTCCACAATCTTTCTGGGCAGTCTGTGCCGTGGTTCAGTCACCCTGACAGTAAAGAAACATTTACTGATGTTCAAAGGCAATCTCCTGTATTTCAGTGTGTGCCCACTGCCTCTTGTCTTTTCCCTCAGCATCACTGAAAAGACACTGATTCCCTCCCCTTTGCACTATTGCTTCCATATGTATGTGTGATGCCATGTAGAGGTATGTCAAAAACCTCCCTGAAGCCCAGGCAGATAATATTCCCTTCATCTACCAGTCAAGTTGATTCCTCAGAGGAGTTTAAAGTGATGTTCAGCATGAAATTCCCCTGAAAAATCATGCTAACTACATTATTTGGTCATCTGTCATGTGCCTGGCAAGGATTTCCAGGAAGAGCTGCTTCATCAACTTCCTGGGGATAAAAAAGAGGCTGGCTGGTTTGTACTATGGCGAGTCCTCTTAATTGCCTTTTTTGAAGATGGGTGTCATTTGCTAACATCCACTCTTTAGCCTCTCTTGTCGTCTACATCTTAGCAAAACGCTTTTCCACTATGTCTGGCTAGGAAAAACTGTGCCAGCACAGAAAACATCTCCCATCGTGTTCTAGAAGTTGCACGGATGTCTGCCAAGTGTTTGGCAGGAAGAAAAGAAAAGTTGTCCAAAACAGCTTCCAATCGAATGTTCATGTGATTGGAAAAGTCAGGAGAGTGCAAAGGTACTGTTTTCTATCAGTTGGCAAGGTGCGCACACAATCCCAGTGTTGTACAGCTTGCTTCTTCACCTTCCCGAAGCTGCCGCTCTCGCCGGCTGCCGGAGCCCAAGAAGCGGCTTCTTCGCGCAAAGACGATTGTGCCGCTCACAGTGCTCTCCTTAGCGCGGCTTCTGCCGAAAAACGCCCGGCAGCGGCTCTTACCTCCGGAGAGCATCCTACCTTCGTCTTTAGCTCCTCTTCTCATCTACACCTCGGCAAAACGCTTTTCCACTATGTCTGGCTAGGAAAAACTGTGCCAGCACAGAAAACATCTCCCATCGTGTTCTAGAAGTTGCACGGATGTCTGCCAAGTGTTTGGCAGGAAGAAAAGAAAAGTTGTCCAAAACAGCTTCCAATCGAATGTTCCTGTGATTGGAAAAGTCAGGAGAGTGCAAAGGTACTGTTTTCTATCAGTTGGCAAGGTGCGCACACAATCCCAGTGTTGTACAGCTTGCTTCTTCACCTTCCCGAAGCTGCCGCTCTCGCCGGCTGCCGGAGCCCAAGAAGCGGCTTCTTCGCGCAAAGACGATTGTGCCGCTCACAGTGCTCTCCTTAGCGCGGCTTCTGCCGAAAGACGCCCGGCAGCGGCTCTTACCTCCGGAGAGCATCCTACCTTCGTCTTTAGCTCCTCTTCTCATCTACACCTCGGCAAAACGCTTTTCCACTATGTCTGGCTAGGAAAAACTGTGCCAGCACAGAAAACATCTCCCATCGTGTTCTAGAAGTTGCACGGATGTCTGCCAAGTGTTTGGCAGGAAGAAAAGAAAAGTTGTCCAAAACAGCTTCCAATCGAATGTTCCTGTGATTGGAAAAGTCAGGAGAGTGCAAAGGTACTGTTTTCTATCAGTTGGCAAGGTGCGCACACAATCCCAGTGTTGTACAGCTTGCTTCTTCACCTTCCCGAAGCTGCCGCTCTCGCCGGCTGCCGGAGCCCAAGAAGCGGCTTCTTCGCGCAAAGACGATTGTGCCGCTCACAGTGCTCTCCTTAGCGCGGCTTCTGCCGAAAGACGCCCGGCAGCGGCTCTTACCTCCGGAGAGCATCCTACCTTCGTCTTTAGCTCCTCTTCTCATCTACACCTCGGCAAAACGCTTTTCCACTATGTCTGGCTAGGAAAAACTGTGCCAGCACAGAAAACATCTCCCATCGTGTTCTAGAAGTTGCACGGATGTCTGCCAAGTGTTTGGCAGGAAGAAAAGAAAAGTTGTCCAAAACAGCTTCCAATCGAATGTTCCTGTGATTGGAAAAGTCAGGAGAGTGCAAAGGTACTGTTTTCTATCAGTTGGCAAGGTGCGCACACAATCCCAGTGTTGTACAGCTTGCTTCTTCACCTTCCCGAAGCTGCCGCTCTCGCCGGCTGCCGGAGCCCAAGAAGCGGCTTCTTCGCGCAAAGACGATTGTGCCGCTCACAGGGCTCTCCTTAGCGCGGCTTCTGCCGAAAGACGCCCGGCAGCGGCTCTTACCTCCGGAGAGCATCCTACCTTCGTCTTTCGCGTCTTATGTAGTCTACACCTTAGCAAAACGCTTTTCCACTATGTCTGGCTAGGAAAAACCGTGCCAGCACAGAAAACATCTCCCATCGTGTTCTAGAAGTTGAACGGATGTCTGCCAAGTGTTTGGCAGGAAGAAAAGAAAAGTTGTCCAAAACAGCTTCCAATCGAATGTTCATGTGATTGGAAAAGTCAGGAGTGCAAAGGTACTGTTTTCTATGAGTTGGCAAGGTGCGCACACAATCCCAGTGTTGTACAGCTTGCTTCTTCACCTTCCCGAAGCTGCCACTCTCAGGAGGTAAGAGCCGCTGCCGGGCGTCTTTCGGCAGAAGCCGCGCTAAGGAGAGCACTGTGAGCGGCACAATCGTCTTTGCGCGAAGAAGCCGCTTCTTGGGCTCCGGCAGCCGGCGAGAGCGGCAGCTTCGGGAAGGTGAAGAAGCAAGCTGTACAACACTGGGATTGTGTGCGCACCTTGCCAACTGATAGAAAACAGTACCTTTGCACTCTCCTGACTTTTCCAATCACAGGAACATTCGATTGGAAGCTGTTTTGGACAACTTTTCTTTTCTTCCTGCCAAACACTTGGCAGACATCCGTGCAACTTCTAGAACACGATGGGAGATGTTTTCTGTGCTGGCACAGTTTTTCCTAGCCAGACATAGTGGAAAAGCGTTTTGCTAAGATGTAGACTACAAAAGACGCGAAAGACGAAGGTAGGATGCTCTCCGGAGGTAAGAGCCGCTGCCGGGCGTCTTTCGGCAGAAGCCGCGCTAAGGAGAGCACTGTGAGCGGCACAATCGTCTTTGCGCGAAGAAGCCGCTTCTTCGGTTCCGGGAGCCGGCGAGAGCGGCAGCTTCGGGAAGGTGAAGAAGCAAGCTGTACAACACTGGGATTGTGTGCGCACCTTGCCAACTGATAGAAAACAGTACCTTTGCACTCTCCTGACTTTTCCAATCACAGGAACATTCGATTGGAAGCTGTTTTGGACAACTTTTCTTCCTGCCAAACACTTGGCAGACATCCGTGCAACTTCTAGAACACGATGGGAGATGTTTTCTGTGCTGGCACAGTTTTTCCTAGCCAGACATAGTGGAAAAGCGTTTTGCTAAGATGTAGACTACAAAAGACGCGAAAGACGAAGGTAGGATGCTCTCCGGAGGTAAGAGCCGCTGCCGGGCGTCTTTCGGCAGAAGCCGCGCTAAGGAGAGCCCTGTGAGCGGCACAATCGTCTTTGCGCGAAGAAGCCGCTTCTTGGGCTCCGGCAGCCAGCGAGAGCGGCAGCTTCGGGAAGGTGAAGAAGCAAGCTGTACAACACTGGGATTGTGTGCGCACCTTGCCAACTGATAGAAAACAGTACCTTTGCACTCTCCTGACTTTTCCAATCACAGGAACATTCGATTGGAAGCTGTTTTGGACAACTTTTCTTTTCTTCCTGCCAAACACTTGGCAGACATCCGTGCAACTTCTAGAACACGATGGGAGATGTTTTCTGTGCTGGCACAGTTTTTCCTAGCCAGACATAGAGGAAAAGCGTTTTGCTAAGATGAAGACTACAAAAGACGCGAAAGACGAAGGTAGGATGCTCTCCGGAGGTAAGAGCCGCTGCCGGGCGTCTTTCGGCAGAAGCCGCGCTAAGGAGAGCCCTGTGAGTGGCACAATCGTCTTTGCGCGAAGAAGCCGCTTCTTGGGCTCCGGCAGCCGGCGAGAGCGGCAGCTTCGGGAAGGTGAAGAAGCAAGCTGTACAACACTGGGATTGTGTGCGCACCTTGCCAACTGATAGAAAACAGTACCTTTGCACTCTCCTGACTTTTCCAATCACAGGAACATTCGATTGGAAGCTGTTTTGGACAACTTTTCTTTTCTTCCTGCCAAACACTTGGCAGACATCCGTGCAACTTCTAGAACACGATGGGAGATGTTTTCTGTGCTGGCACAGTTTTTCCTAGCCAGACATAGTGGAAAAGCGTTTTGCCGAGGTGTATATGAGAAGAGGAGCTAAAGACGAAGGTAGGATGCTCTCCGGAGGTAAGAGCCGCTGCCGGGCGTCTTTCGGCAGAAGCCGCGCTAAGGAGAGCCCTGTGAGCGGCACAATCGTCTTTGCGCGAAGAAGCCGCTTCTTGGGCTCCGGCAGCCGGCGAGAGCGGCAGCTTCGGGAAGGTGAAGAAGCAAGCTGTACAACACTGGGATTGTGTGCGCACCTTGCCAACTGATAGAAAACAGTACCTTTGCACTCTCCTGACTTTTCCAATCACAGGAACATTCGATTGGAAGCTGTTTTGGACAACTTTTCTTTTCTTCCTGCCAAACACTTGGCAGACATCCGTGCAACTTCTAGAACACGATGGGAGATGTTTTCTGTGCTGGCACAGTTTTTCCTAGCCAGACATAGTGGAAAAGCGTTTTGCTAAGATGTAGACTACAAAAGACGCGAAAGACGAAGGTAGGATGCTCTCCGGAGGTAAGAGCCGCTGCCGGGCGTCTTTCGGCAGAAGCCGCGCTAAGGAGAGCACTGTGAGCGGCACAATCGTCTTTGCGCGAAGAAGCCGCTTCTTGGGCTCCGGCAGCCGGCGAGAGCGGCAGCTTCGGGAAGGTGAAGAAGCAAGCTGTACAACACTGGGATTGTGTGCGCACCTTGCCAACTGATAGAAAACAGTACCTTTGCACTCTCCTGACTTTTCCAATCACAGGAACATTCGATTGGAAGCTGTTTTGGACAACTTTTCTTTTCTTCCTGCCAAACACTTGGCAGACATCCGTGCAACTTCTAGAACACGATGGGAGATGTTTTCTGTGCTGGCACAGTTTTTCCTAGCCAGACATAGTGGAAAATCTTTTTGCCGAGGTGTAGATGAGAAGAGGAGCTAAAGACGAAGGTAGGATGCTCTCCGGAGGTAAGAGCCGCTGCCGGGCGTCTTTCGGCAGAAGCCGCGCTAAGGAGAGCCCTGTGAGCGGCACAATCGTCTTTGCGCGAAGAAGCCGCTTCTTGGGCTCCGGCAGCCGGCGAGAGCGGCAGCTTCGGGAAGGTGAAGAAGCAAGCTGTACAACACTGGGATTGTGTGCGCACCTTGCCAACTGATAGAAAACAGTACCTTTGCACTCTCCTGACTTTTCCAATCACAGGAACATTCGATTGGAAGCTGTTTTGGACAACTTTTCTTTTCTTCCTGCCAAACACTTGGCAGACATCCGTGCAACTTCTAGAACACGATGGGAGATGTTTTCTGTGCTGGCACAGTTTTTCCTAGCCAGACATAGTGGAAAAGCTTTTTGCCGAGGTGTAGATGAGAAGAGGAGCTAAAGACGAAGGTAGGATGCTCTCCGGAGGTAAGAGCCGCTGCCGGGCGTCTTTCGACAGAAGCCGCGCTAAGGAGAGCACTGTGAGCGGCACAATCGTCTTTGCGCGAAGAAGCCGCTTCTTGGGCTCCGGCAGCCGGCGAGAGTGGCAGCTTCGGGAAGGTGAAGAAGCAAGCTGTACAACACTGGGATTGTGTGCGCACCTTGCCAACTGATAGAAAACAGTACCTTTGCACTCTCCTGACTTTTCCAATCACATGAACATTCGATTGGAAGCTGTTTTGGACAACTTTTCTTTTCTTCCTGCCAAACACTTGGCAGACATCCGTGCAACTTCTAGAACATGATGGGAGATGTTTTCTGTGCTGGCACAGTTTTTCCTAGCCAGACATAGTGGAAAAGCGTTTTGCTAAGATGTAGATGACAAGAGAGGCTAAAGAGTGGATGTTAGCAAATGACACCCATCTTCAAAAAAGGCAATTAAGAGGACTCGCCATAGTACAAACCAGCCAGCCTCTTCTTTATCCCCAGGAAGTTGATGAAGCAGCTCTTCCTGGAAATCCTTGCCAGGCACATGACAGATGACCAAATAATGTAGTTAGCATGATTTTTCAGGGGAATTTCATGCTGAACATCACTTTAAACTCCTCTGATGAATCAACTTGACTGGTAGATGAAGGGAATATTATCTGCCTGGGCTTCAGGGAGGTTTTTGACATACCTCTACATGGCATCACACATACATATGGAAGCAATAGTGCAAAGGGGAGGGAATCAGTGTCTTTTCAGTGATGCTGAGGGAAAAGACAAGAGGCAGTGGGCACACACTGAAATACAGGAGATTGCCTTTGAACATCAGTAAATGTTTCTTTACTGTCAGGGTGACTGAACCACGGCACAGACTGCCCAGAAAGATTGTGGAGCCTGGATCTTTGAAGACATTAAAAGTACACCCAGATAGAATCCTGGGCAAGAGGCTCTAGGTATCCTCGTTTAGGCAGGGGGGTTGGGCCTGGTTAGCCCCACCAACCCCTTCCACTCTCTTTCATTCTGTGCTAGTGAATTCTCTTCAAGATGCATTTCAAAGCACTGGCATGACAAAGTTCTGTGCAGACAGAGATCCAAATGGACATGGCATCTAAGTTCCTTAAGCAGTGTTCAAGAAGAATGTAAAACTCTGGCACAAGTGTCTCTTCCCTAACTGAATCCCTTTCATGGGAAAATTCCCAGCTCTAGAAAGATCTTCTGATACGCATGCTTAAGACTGACACTGGCTGAGCAAATTTCTCCCTATGTATATCTAAGACCAGTTAGGATCTTCACCCAAAGTGCAGTCAACATAGTCACAGAATGCCTATTGTTAAGAAGTGACAGCTTCCATCAGAATGGCAGCTATTGGTCCACAAAATGGATTAATGGATGGGAATTATCTACGTGGGTTAAAAACAAAAATAAAGAGTTGGTCTTTATTTATCAATTTCATGGCAATATTGATAAGGGAAGAAAAAGATCTAAGTCCTTGACTTTCTGGACTCGAGGAAAGATTTTAAAAATTCCTTGTAAAAATGTATGATCACAATCAGACTATTGAAACCATTTTAGTTGGGAACAAAGTTCCAAAATTGTCTAGATAGTGGCAAAGAAGCCAAGAAAATAGGAAAGAAACAAAAAGAGAGCAAAAGAGTCAGCTTCAGTGTACAAGCTCGTTCTAGAAGTAGTCTGCTGGGAAAAGGAACCCCCAGCTAAATTTCCAATGTATTCCTGCGCTTGATTCAGTAACTGGTCAATGTAAAAACCAATCCTTTTGTACAACTTCTTCCAGCAACAAAAACTCCAACAGGTTGACACTACCATCATGCCTGTTCCAGACATATTTAAAAGAGAAATGATGATTTTCTTGAAAACCTACTTACATAAAAGTTGCAAGATGGTGGAGGGATTCCCACATCCTCCTTCCTCCATCTGGCTTGAAAGTATATTTGATAAAATATGCAACAAAGCACATGATTTATAAGGGAGAGTCAAATGGATGATTTGGGAATCGATCTCTTGTTGATAGTAAACTTCATATCCACTCGGTGTGACCTTTTTAAAACAAAATGTGGAGCTGAGGCATGAATCTGCCACAACAATTGTAAAGCAAACATACACACTCCCCTTCATATGCCCCCCCCTCCACACACACCTAGGCACACACAGAGATCAGCATAGCAGATCATGAACACCTTGGAAAAGACTGAAATGCTAAATGCCTCTCTTGATGGGCAAAAGAGCTGGTGCAGTAATTCAAATGCCTGGTACAAAAATTCTGTTTAATATTTAGCTCCTATTTAAAACACAGCTTTTCATTTCATTCTATTTACAGAATATTTTCATTTCATTTGTTTCTTTAAAATTACTTAGTTCTCACCTGTTGTATGTCTAGGAATATTTTCTTCCAAAAATAGAAAAAAATAGATGATATCTTTTCAGCAGAAAACATTGGTTGATACAATTTTAAACCATCATGATATGGAAGAATTCTTCTGTCCCTCTCGAAGGTGGAAGAAGCATTTGGATCACAGATCATCTACAATGAAATACTTGACATGTTTAAGATGCTTTCAATCAATTTTGATCGTCAATTGCTTATTTGTTGTAAACAGTAATTTTTCAGTGAAGGGAAAGCGTGTGTGGTATATCTACATGATATGTTCAAAGGCAGTTCCTACTAATGGCCAGGCTGAATTCCAGTAAATAATGTCCCGAATGATATTTTGCCGCCTTCTTTGGCACTTCATGAAATCTTACCCCGATGAAGTGCTGAAACACAGAGATTTTCTCTTAGAGAGTGTCTCATGTTGTAACCTATCCCATGGATTTTATGCTGTAATTCTTATCTCTTTTAAAATTTACTATCTTCTGTACAGTTTTCATGAAACTTTCTGTTACAGTAGTGAATAGCACAGATAAATGTCATTTTGTACAACTTTGAATTTACCCCAAGAGCTGAGAGAAAACTTGATCCTATACTTCAATCCGAGTTTCTTCTATAGTCCAACTTTGTTTCTCTACCATCAAGCTTCTCCTTTGTTGCTGCTCCAAGCCCCGTCCAAGGTGACCTTGAATACTTTCAGGGATGGGACACCCACAACTTCTCTGGGCAACCTGTTCCAGTGTTCCAGCACTCCCACAGTAAAAAAGGCCTTCCTTTCATCTAATATGTGTAGGAAATCATAAATCTAGGCATAGAAGCTTGGAGTGCAAATTTGAAATTCTTTGGATTTGAAGCACATTTTATATGAATACTGACTTACAGATGACTAAAAGATGTTGATGGGCATTTGAGCTGACAAGTTTTGAAAAAGTGCACGGAAATTAAAATTGAAACCACTAAAATTAAAAACTCCTTGCCATTTTCTTTTTCCTCTCCTATTCAAAATTGCATATGTCAGATATCAGTGCTTCATGCAAACCTCTCAGATGCTCTCAGAGAAAAAGCTTTTCTTTCAGACTAAGTTGCGGTTGACGTAGAACACTAGCAGGAGTGAAAGATTTTCTGGGCATTGAGGCAGCACGTTCTCCTTGGATTTGTGTGCAGAATGCATTTTATCCAAACTGGAAAATAGATCCCAGCTCTGTTCTATTCATCATTCTTACTTCATCAGGCCAGAAGATTCTGTGAAAAGTAGCCTGTGGACCTTGAAGACAGCGCATGTGAACCAGATGAGAGGTGATAGAGAAGTTGAGGGAGAGAAGAAAGAGCATATGGCTGAAACCAGAAAGTATTTCTCCACGTGATCATGGAAGATTGCAGGAGCCACTTGGTACTATCAAACCAGCCCGACTTGGCACTGGTGCCACTATGGGTCTGGGAGCCATGTTGCATATCGTGCATTTTAAGGAGCCAGCTGGCCACACCCAGCCATATGCCCCCAAACACAAACCAAGCCCTTTTCTCTGGCAAACAAAACTCAGCTGCCCTGCTTCTGGATGGCAGATTGCAGGAGCCACTTGGTACTATCAAACCAGCCCAACTTGGCACTGGTGCCACCTTGGCTCTGGGAACCATCCTGCCTATTGTAGCTTTTCAGGAGCCAGCCGGTCACTCCCAGCCATAGGCCCCCAAACAGAAACCTCGGCCCGTTTCCCTGGCAAACAAAAGTAAGCTGCCCCGCTTCTGGATGGCAGATTGCAGGAGCTACTTAGTACTATCAAATCAGCCCGACTTGGCACAGGTGCCACCTTGGATCTGGGAACCATCCTGTGTATCGTGGATTTTCAGGGGCCAGCCGGCCACTCTCAGCCATATGCCCCCAAACACAAACCACGGACCTTTTCTCTGGCAAACAAAAATCAGCTGCCCCACTTCTGGATGGCAGATTGCAGGAGCCACTTGGGACTATCACACCAGCACAACATGGCACTGCTGCCACCTTGGATCTGGGAACAATCATGCGTATCGTACATATTCAGGAACCAGCCGAACACTCCCAGCCACAGGCCCCCAAACACAAACAACGGCCCATTTCCCTGGCAAACAAAACTCAGCTGCCCCGCTTCTGGATGGCAGTTTGCAGGAGCCACTTGGGACTATCAAACCAGCCCGACTTGGTAATGGTACCACCTTGGATCTGGGAACCATCCGGCGTATCGTGGATTTTCAGGGGCCAGCCGGTCATTCCCAGCCATATGCTCCCAAACACAAACCTCGGCCCTTTTCTCTGGCAAACAAAACTCAACTGCCCCTCTTCTGGATGGCAAATTGCAGGACGCACTTGGTACTACAAAAAGAGCCCGACTTGGCAGTGGTGCCACCTTGGCTCTGGGAACCATCCTGCGTATTCCGCATTTTAAGGAGCCAGCCGGCAATTCCCAGCCGTATGCCCCAAAAAGAAACCACGGACCTTTTCTCTGGCAAAAAAAACTCAGCTGTCCCGCTTCTGGATGGCAGATTGCAGGAGTCACTTTGAACCATACAACCAGCCTTACTTGGCACTGGTGCCACCTTGGATCTGGGAACCATCCTGCCTATCGTTGATTTTCAGGGGCCAGCCTACCACTCTCGGCCATAGGCCCCCAAACACAAACCACAGCCCTTTTCTCTAGCAAACAAAATTTAGCTGCCCCGCTTCTGGATGGCAAATTGCAGGAGCCACTGGGTACTACAAAAACAGCCCGACTTGGCACTGGTGCCACCTTGCGTCTGGTTACCATGCGGCGTATCGTGCATTTTAAGGAGCCAGGTGGCCACTCCCAGCCATATGCCCCCAAACACAACCCACGGCCCTTTTCTCTGGCAAACAAAACTCAGCTGCCCCGCTTCTGGATGGCAGATTGCAGGAGGCACTTGGTACTATCAAACCAGCCCGACTTGGCACTGGTGCCACCTTTGGTCTGGGAACCATCCTGCGTATTGTGGATTGTCAGGAGACAGCCGACCACTCTCGGCCACAGACCCCAATCAAAAACAAAGGTCCGTTTCCCTGGCAAAAAAAACTCAGCTGCCCCGCTTCTGGATGGGAGATTGCAGGAGGCACTTGACACTGTCAAACGAGCCCCACTTTGTACTGGTGCCACCTTGGGTCTGGGAACCATGCTGCGTATCGTGGATTTTCAGGAGCCAGCCGGCCACTGCCAGCCACAGGCCCCCAAACAAAAACCACAGCCTTTTTCTCTGGCAAACAAAACTCAGCTGCCCCGCTTCTGGATGGCAGATTGCAGGTGCCACTTGGTACTATCAAACCAGCCCGACTGGCACTGGTGCCACCTTGGGTCTGGGAACCATCCTGCCTATCGTGGATTTTAAGGAGCCAGCCGGCTACTCCCAGCCACAGGCCCCCAACAAAAACCACGGCCCTTTTTTCTCGCAAACAAAACTTAGCTGCCTCACTTCTGGATGGCAGATTGCAGGAGCCACTTGGTGTAATCAAACCAGCCCGACTTGGCACTGGTGCCACCTTGGGTCTGGGAACCATGCTGCGTATCGTGGATTCTAAGGAGCCAGCCGGCCACTCCCAGCCACAGGCCCCCAAACAAAATCAACGGCGCTGTTCCCTGGAAAACAAAACACGCCTGCCAACTTTTTGATGGAGTTTGCAGGAACCACTTGGTATTATCAAACCAGCCCAACTTGGCACTGGTGCCACCTTGGGTCTGGATACCATGCTGCGTATCGTGGATTCTAAGGAGCCAGCCGGCCACTCCCAGCCACAGGCCCCCAAACACAAACAACGGCGCTTTTCCCTGGAAAACAAAACTCGCCTGCCAAATTTTTCATGGCAGATTGCAGGAGCCACTTGGTACTATCAAACCAGCCCGACTTGGCACTGGTGCCACCATGGGTCTGGTCACCATCCTGCCTATCGTAACTTTTCAGGAGCCAGCCGGTCACTCGCAGCCATAGGCCCTGAGACACAAACCTCGGCCCGTTTCCCTGGCAAACAAAAGTAAGCTGCCCCGCTTCTGGATGGCAGATTGCAGGAGCCACTTGGTACTATCAAACCAGCCCGACTTGGCACTGGTGCCACGTCAGGTCTGGGAACCATCCTGCGTATCGTGGATTCTAAGGAGCCATCCGGCCACTCCCACCCACAGGTCCCCAAACACAAACAACGGCGCTATTCCCTGGAAAACAAAAGTAAGCTGCCCCGCTTCTGGATGGCAGATTGCAGGAGCCACTTGGTACTATCAAATCAGCCCGACTAGGCACTGGTGCCACCTCTGGTCTGGGAACCATCCCGCGTATCGTGGATTCTAAGGAGCCAGTCGGCAACTCCCAGCCACAGGCCCCCAAACACAAACAACAGCCCGTTTCCCTGGCAAACAAAAGTAAGCTGCCCCGCTTCTGGATGGCAGATTGCAGAAAGCACTTGGTACTATCAAACTAGCCCAACTTGGCACTGGTGCCACCTCTGGTCTGGGAACCATCCTGCGTATCATGGGTTCTAAGGAGCCAGTCGGCAACTCCCAGCCACAGGCCCCCAAACAAAAACCTCGGCCCGTTTCCCTGGCAAACAAAATTAAGCTGCCCCGCTTCTGGATGGCAGATTGCAGGACGCACTTGGTACTATCAGACCAGCCCGACTTGGCACTGGTGCCACCTCAGGTCTGGGAACCATCCTGCGTATCGTGGATTCTAAGCAGCCAGCCGGCCACTCCCAGCCACAGGCCCCCAAACACAAACAACGGCGCTTTTCCCTGGAAAACAAAACTCGCCTGCCAACTTTTTGATGGCAGATTGCAGGAGCCACTTGGTACTATCAAACCAGCCCAACTTGGCACTGGTGTCACCATGGGTCTGGTCACCATCCTGCCTATGGTAGCTTTTCAGGAGCCAGCCGGTCACCCTCAGCCATAGGCCCCGAGACAAAAACCTCGGCCCGTTTCCCTGGCAAAAAAAAGTAAGCTACCCCGCTTCTGGATGGCAGATTGCAGGACGCACTTGGTACTATGAAACCAGCCCAACTTGGCACTGGTGCCACCTTGGGTCTGGGAACCATCCTGCGTATCGTGGATTCTAAGGAGCCAGCCGGCCACTCCCAGCCACAGGCCCCCAAACAAAATCAACGGCGCTTTTCCCTGGAAAACAAAACTCGCCTGCCAACATTTTGATGGCAGATTGCAGGAGCCACTTGGTACTATCAAATCAGCCCAACTTGGCACTGGTGCCACCATGGGTCTGGTCACCATCCTGTCTATCGTAGCTTTTCAGGAGCCAGCCGGTCACTCCCAGCTATAGGCCCCCAGACAAAAACCTCGGCCCGTTTCCCTGGCATACAAAAGTAAGCTACCCCGCTTCTGGATGGCAGATTGCAGGAGCCACTTGGTACTATCAAACCAGCCCGACTTGGCACTGGTGCCACCTCTGGTCTGGGAACCATCCTGCGTATCGTGGATTCTAAGGAGCCAGCCGGTCACTCCCAGCCACAGGCCCCCAAACACAAACAACGGCGCTTTTCCCTGGAAAACAAAACTCGCCTGCCAACTTTTTGATGGCAGATTGCAGGAGCCACTTGCTACTATCAAATCAGCCCAACTTGGCACTGGTGCCACCATGGGTCTGGTCACCATCGTGCCTATCGTAGCTTTTCAGGAGCCAGCCGGTCACTCCCAGCCATAGGCCCCCAGACAAAAACCTCGGCCATTTTCCCTGGCAAACAAAAGTAAGGTACCCCGCTTCTGCATGGCAGATTGCAGGAGCCACTTTGCAGCATCAAACTAGCCCGACTTGGCACTGGTGCCACCTTGGGTCTGGGAAACATCCTGCGTATCGTGGATTCCAATTAGCAAGCCGGACACTCCCAGCCACAGGCCCCCAAACACAAACAACGGCGCTTTTCCCTGGAAATCAAAACTCGCCTGCCAAATTTTTGATGGCAGATTGCAGGAGCCACTTGGTACTATCAAACCAGCCCAACTTGGCACTGGTGCCACCATGGGTCTGGTCACCATCCTGCCTATCGTAGCTTTTCAGGAGCCAGCCAAACACTCCCAGCCATAGGCCCCCAGACAAAAACCTCGGCCCGTTTCCCTGGCAAACAAAAGTAAGCTGCCCCGCTTCTGGATGGCAGATTGCAGGAACCACTTGGTACTATCAAACCAGCCCAACTTGGCACTGGTGCCACCTTGGGTCTGGGAACCATCCTGCGTATCGTGGATTCTAAGGAGCCAGCCGGCCACTCCCAGCCACAGGCCCCCAAATACAACAACAGCGCTTTTCCCTGGAAAACAAAACTCGCCTGCCAACATTTTGATGGCAGATTGCAGGAGGCACTTGGTACTATCAAATCAGCCCAACATGGCACTGGTGCCACCATGGGTCTGGGAACCATCCTGCCTATCGTAGCTGTTCAGGCGCCAGCCGGTCACTCCCAGCCATAGGCCCCCAGAGAAAAACCTCGGCCCTTTTCCCTGGAAAACAAAAGTAAGCTGCCCCGCTTCTGGATGGCAGATTGCAGGAGCCACTTTGCACCATCAAACTGGCCCGACTTGTCACTGGTGCCACCTCAGGTCTGGGAACCATGCTGCGTATCATGGATTCCAATTAGCAAGCCGGCCACTCCCAGCCACAGGCCCCCAAACACAAACAACGGCGCTTTTCCCTGGAAAACAAAACTCGCCTGCCAACTTTTTGATGGCAGATTGCAGGAGCCACTTGGTACTATCAAACCAGCCCAACTTGGCACTGGTGCCACCATGGGTCTGGTCACCATCCTGCCTATCGTAGCTTTTCAGGAGCCAGCCGGTCACTCCCAGCCATAGGCCCCCAGACACAAAGCTCGGCCCGTTTCCCTGGCAAACAAAAGTAAGCTGCCCCGCATCTGGACGGCAGATTGCAGGAATCACTTGGTACTATCAAACCAGCCCAACTTGGCAGTGGTTCCACCTTGGGTCTGGGAACCATCCTGCGTATCGTGGATTCAAAGGAGCCAGCCGGTCACTCCCAGCCACAGGCCCCCAAACACAATCAACGGCGCTTTTCCCTGGAAAACAAAACTCGTCTGCCAACATTTTGATGGCAGATTGCATGAGCCACTTGCTACTATCAAATCAGCCGAACTTGGCACTGGTGCCACCATGGGTCTGGTCACCATCCTTCCTATCGTAGCTTTTCAGGAGCCAGCCGGTCCCTCCCTGCCATAGGCCCCCAGAGAAAAACCTCGGCCCGTTTCCCTGGCAAACAAAAGTAAGCTGCCCCGCTTCTGGATGGCAGATTGCAGGAGCCACTTTGCACCATCAAACTAGCCCGACTTGGCACTGGTGCCACCTCAGGTCTGGGAACCATGCTGCGTATCGTGGAGTCTAAGGAACCAGACGGCCACTCCAGCCACAGGCCCCCAGACACAAACAACGGCGCTTTTCCCTGGAAAACAAAACTCGCCTGCCAACATTTTGATGGCAGATTGCAGGAGCCACTTGGTACTATCAAACCAGCCCAACTTGGCACTGGTGCCACCATGGGTCTGGTCACCATCCTGCCTATCGTAGCTTTTCAGGAGCCAGCCGGTCACTCCCAGCCATAGGCCCCCAGACACAAAGCTCGGCCCGTTTCCCTGGCAAACAAAAGTAAGCTACCCCGCTTCTGGATGGCAGATTGCAGGAGCCACTTTGCACCATCAAACTAGCCCGACTTGGCACTGGTGCCACCTCAGGTCTGGGAACCATCCTGCGTATCGTGGATTCTAAGGAGCCACCCGGCCACTCCCACCCACAGGCCCCCAAACACAAACAATGGCGCTTTTCCCTGGAAAACAAAACTCGCCTGCCAACTTTTTCATGGCAGATTGCAGGAGCCACTTGGTACTATCGAACCAGCCCAACTTGGCACTGGTGCCACCATGGGTCTGGGAACCATCCTGCATATCGTGGATTCTAAGGAGCCAGCCGGCCACTCCCAGCCACAGGCCCCCAAACACAAACAACGGCGCTTTTCCCTAGATAACAAACTCGCCTGCCAACTTTTTGATGGCAGATTGCAGGAGCCACTTGGTACTATCAAACCAGCCCAACTTGGCACTGGTGCCACCATGGGTCTGGTCACCATCCTGCCTATCGTAGCTTTTCAGGAGCCAGCCAGTCACTCCCAGCCATAGGCCCCCAGACACAAACCTCGGCCCGTTTCCCTGGCAAACAAAAGTAAGCTGTCCCGCTTCTGGATGGCAGATTGCAGGACGCACTTGGTAGTATCAAACCAGCCCGACTTGGCACTGGTGCCACCTCTGGTCTGGGAAACATCCTGCGTATCGTGGATTCTAATTAGCCAGCCGGCCACTTCCAGCCACAGGCCCCCAAACACAAACAACGGCGCTTTTCCCTGGAAAACAAAACTCGCCTGCCAACATTTTGATGGCAGATTGCAGGAGCCACTTGGTACTATCAAATAAGCCCAACTTGGCACTGGTGCCACCATGGGTCTGGTCACCATCCTGCCTATCGTAGCTTTTCAGGAGCCAGCAGGTCACCCCCAGCCATAGGCCCCGAGAAAAAAACCTCGGCCCGTTTCCCTGGCAAAAAAAAGTAAGCTACCCCGCTTCTGCATGGCAGATTGCAGGACGCACTTGGTAGTATCAAACCAGCCCAACTTGGCACTGGTGCCACCTTGGGTCTGGGAACCATCCTGCGTATCGTGGATTCTGAGGAGCCCGCCGGCCACTCCCTGCCACAGGCACCCAAACACAAACAACGGCGCTTTTCCCTGGAAAACAAAACTCGCCTGCCAACTTTTTGATGGCGGATTGCAGGAGCCACTTGGTACTATCAAACCAGCCCAACTTGGCACTGGTGCCACCATGGATATGGTCACCATCCTGCCTATCGTAGCTTTTCAGGACCTAGCAGGTCACTCCCAGCCATAGGCGCCCAGACAAAAACCTCGGCCCGTTACCCTGGCAAACAAAAGTAAGCTGCCCCGCTTCTGGATGGCAGATTGCAGGACGCACTTGGTACTATGAAACCAGCCCAACTTGGCACTGGTGCCACGTCGGGTCTGGGAACCATCCTGCGTATCGTGGATTCTAAGGAGCCAGCCGGCCACTCCCACCCACAGGCCCCCAAACACAAACAACGGCGCTTTTCCCTGGAAAACAAAACTCGCCTGCCAACTTTTTGAGGGCAGATTGCAGGAGCCACTTGGTACTATCAAACCAGCCCAACTTGGCACTGGTGCCACCATGGGTCTGCTCACCATCCTGCCTATCGTAGCTTTTCAGGAGCCAGCCGGTCACTCCCAGCCATAGGCCCCCAGACACAAACCTCGGCCCGTTTCTCTGGCAAACAAAAGTAAGCTGCCCCGCTTCTGGATGGCAGATTGCAGGACGCCCTTGGTACTATCAAACCAGCCCGACTTGTCACTGGTGCCACCTCTGGTCTGGGAACCATGCCGCGTATCGTGGATTCTAAGGAGCCAGCCGGCCACTCCCAGCCACAGGCGCCCAAACACAAACAACGGCGCTTTTCCCTGGAAAACAAAACTCGCCTGCCAACATTTTGATGGCGGATTGCAGGAGCCACTTGGTACTATCAAAGCAGCCCAACTTGTCACTGGTGCCACAATGGATGTGGTCACCATCCTGCCTATCGTAGCTTTTCAGGACCTCGCCGGTCACTCCCAGCCATAGGCGCCCAGACACAAAGCTCGGCCCGTTTCCCTGGCACACAAAAGTAAGCTGCCCCGCTTCTGGATGGCAGATTGCAGGAACCACTTGGTACTATAAAACCAGCCCAACTTGGCACTGGTGCCACCTCTGGTCTGGGAACCATCCTGCGTATCGTGGATTCTAAGGAGCCAGCCGGTCACTCCAGCCGCAGGCCCCCAGACACAAACAACGGCGCTTTTCCCTGGAAAACAAAACTCGCCTGCCAACTTTTTGATGGCAGATTGCAGGAGCCACTTGGTACTATCAAACCAGCCCAACTTGGCACTGGTGCCACCATGGGTCTGGTCACCATCCTGCCTATCGTAGCTTTTCAGCAGCCAGCCAGTCACTCCCAGCCATAGGCCCCCAGTCACAAACCTCGGCCCGTTTCCCTGGCAAACAAAAGTAAGCTACCCCGCTTCTGGATGGCAGATTGCAGGAGCCACATGGTACTATCAAACCAGCCCAACTTGGAACTGGTGCCACCTTGGGTCTGGGAACCATGCTGCGTATCGCAGATTCTAAGGCGCCAGTCGGCCACTCCCAGCCACAAGCCCCCAAACACAAACAACGGCGCTTTTCTCTGGCAAACAAAACTCAACTGCCCCTCTTCTGGATGGCAAATTGCAGGACGCACTTGGTACTATAAAAACAGCCCGACTTGGCACTGGTGCCACCTTGGGTCTGGGTACCATCGTGCGTATCGATCTTTTTAATGAGACAGCCGGCCACTCCCAGCCATATGCCCCCGAACACAACCCACGGCCCTGTCCTCTGGCAATCAAAACTCAGCTGCACCGCTTCTGGATGGCAGATTGCAGGAGCCACTTGGTACTATCAAACCAGCACGACTTGGCACTGGTGCCACCTTGGGTCTGGGAACCATCCTGCGTATTGTGGATTGTCAGGAGCCAGCTGAACACTCTCGGCCACAGACCCCAATCAAAAACAACGGCCCGTTTCACAGGCAAACAAAACTCAGCTGCCCCGCTTCTGGATGGGAGATTGCAGGAGGCACTTGACACTGTGAAACCAGCCCCACTTGGCACTGGTGCCACCTTGGGTCTGGGAACCATGCTGCGTATCATGGATTTTCAGGAGCCAGCCGGCCACTCCCAGCCATAGGCCCCCAAACAAAAACCACAGCCTTTTTCTCTGGCAAACAAAATTCAGCTGCCCCACTTCTGGATGGCAGATTGCAGGAGCCACTTGGGACTATCACACCAGCACAACATGGCACTGGTGCCACCTTGGATCTGGGAACCATCCGGCGTATAGTGGATTTTCAGGGGTCAGCCGGTCACTCTCAGCCATAGGCCCCAAACACAAACCACGGCCCTTTTCTCTGGAAAACAAAACTCAACTGCCCCTCTTCTGGATGGCAGATTGCAGGAGCCACTGGGTACTATGAAACCAGCCCTACTTGGCACTGGTGCCACCTTGGGTCTGGGAACCATGCTGCGTATCATGGATTTTCAGGAGCCAGCCGTCCACTGCCAGCCACAGGCCCCGAAACACAAACAACAGCCTTTTTCTCTGGCAAACAAAATTCAGCTGCCCC
Organism: Melospiza melodia melodia; assembly: GCF_035770615.1. Taxonomy (NCBI): domain Eukaryota; kingdom Metazoa; phylum Chordata; class Aves; order Passeriformes; family Passerellidae; genus Melospiza; species Melospiza melodia. Next base: position 64,801,499 of record NC_086198.1, on the reverse strand, counting down.
GCTTCTGGATGGCAGATTGCAGGAACCACTTGGTACTAACAAACCAGCCCGACTTGGCACTGGTGCCACCTTGGGTCTGGGAACCATCCTGCGTATCGTGGATTCTAAGGAGCCAGCTGGCCACTCCCAGCCACAGGCCCCAAAACACACACAACGGCGCTTTTCCCTGGAAAACAAAACTCGCCTGCCAACTTTTTGATGGCAGATTGCAGGAGCCACTTGGTACTATCAAACCAGCCCAACTTGGCACTGGTGCCACCATGGGTCTGGTCACCATCCTGCCTATCGTAGCTTTTCAGGAGCCAGCCGGTCACTCCCAGCCATAGGCCCCCAGACACAAACCTCGGCCTGTTTCCCTGGCACACAAAAGTAAGCTACCGCACTTCTGGATGGCAGATTGCAGGAGCCACTTTGCACCATCAAACCAGCCCGACTTGGCACTGGTGCCACCTCTGGTCTGGGAACCATGCCGCGTATCGTGGATTCTAAGGAGCCAGCCGGCCACTCCCAGCCACAGGCCTCCAAACACAAACAACGGCGCTTTTCCCTGGAAAACAAAACTCGCCTGCCAACATTTTGATGGCAGAGTGCAGGAGCCACTTGGTACTATCAAACCAGCCCAACTTGGCACTGGTGCCACCATGGGTCTGGTCACCATCCTGCCTATCGTAGCTTTTCAGGAGCCAGCCCTTCACTCCCAGCCATAGGCCCCCAGAAAAAAACCTCGGTCCGTTTCCCTGGAAAACAAAAGTAAGCTGCCCTGCTTCTGGATGGCAGATTGCAGGAGCCACTTGGTGTTATCAAACCAGCCCGACTTGGCACTGGTGCCACCTTGGGTCTGGGAACCATCCTGCGTATCGTGTGTTCTAAGGAGCCAGCCGGCCACTCCCAGCCACAGTCCCCCAAACAAAAACAATGGTGCTTTTCCCTGGAAAACAAAACTGGCCTGCCAACTTTTTGATGGCAGATTGCAGGAGCCTCTTGGTACTATCAAACCAGCCCAACTTGGCACTGGTGCCACCATGGGTCTGGTCACCATCCTGCCTATCGTAGCTTTTCAGGAGCCAGCCGGTCACTCCCAGCCATAGGTCCCCAGACAAATACCTCGGCCCGTTTCCCTGGCAAACAAAAGTAAGCTGCCCCGCTTCTGGATGGCAGATTGCAGGAGCCACTTGGTACTATCAAACCAGCCCAACTTGACACTGGTGCCACCTTGGCTCTGGGAACCATGCTGCGTAACCCGGATTCTAAGACGACAGGCAGCCACTGCCAGCCACCGGCCTCCAAACAAAATCAACGGCGCTTTTCCCTGGAAAACAAAACTCGCCTGACATCTTTTAGATGGCAGATTGCAGGAGCCAGTTGGTACCATCAAACCAGCCCAACTTGGCACTGGTGCCACCTTGGGTCTGGGAACCATCCTGCCTATTGTTGCTTTTCAGGAGCCACCCGGTCACTCCTAGCCCTAGGCCCCCAGTCATAAACCTCGGCCCGTTTCCCTGGTACACAAATGTAAGCTACCCCGCTTCAGGATGGCAGATTGCAGGAGCCACTTTTCACCATCAAACCAGCCCGACGTGGCACTGGTGCCACCTTGGGTCTGGGAACCATCCTGCGTATCGTGTGTTCTAAGGAGCCAGCCGGCCACTCCCAGCCACAGTCCCCCAAACAAAAACAATGGTGCTTTTCCCTGGAAAACAAAACTGGCCTGCCAACTTTTTGATGGCAGATTGCAGGAGCCTCTTGGTACTATCAAACCAGCCCAACTTGGCACTGGTGCCACCATGGGTCTGGTCACCATCCTGCCTATCGTAGCTTTTCAGGAGCCAGCCGGTCACTCCCAGCCATAGGTCCCCAGACAAATACCTCGGCCCGTTTCCCTGGCAAACAAAAGTAAGCTGCCCCGCTTCTGGATGGCAGATTGCAGGAGCCACTTGGTACTATCAAACCAGCCCAACTTGACACTGGTGCCACCTTGGGTCTGGGAACCATCCTGCGTATCGTGGATTCAAAGGAGCCAGCCGGTCACTCCCAGCCACAGGCCCCCAAACACAATCAACGGCGCTTTTCCCTGGAAAACAAAACTCGTCTGCCAACATTTTGATGGCAGATTGCATGAGCCACTTGCTACTATCAAATCAGCCGAACTTGGCACTGGTGCCACCATGGGTCTGGTCACCATCCTTCCTATCGTAGCTTTTCAGGAGCCAGCCGGTCCCTCCCTGCCATAGGCCCCCAGAGAAAAACCTCGGCCCGTTTCCCTGGCAAACAAAAGTAAGCTGCCCCGCTTCTGGATGGCAGATTGCAGGAGCCACTTTGCACCATCAAACTAGCCCGACTTGGCACTGGTGCCACCTCAGGTCTGGGAACCATGCTGCGTATCGTGGAGTCTAAGGAACCAGACGGCCACTCCAGCCACAGGCCCCCAGACACAAACAACGGCGCTTTTCCCTGGAAAACAAAACTCGCCTGCCAACATTTTGATGGCAGATTGCAGGAGCCACTTGGTACTATCAAACCAGCCCAACTTGGCACTGGTGCCACCATGGGTCTGGTCACCATCCTGCCTATCGTAGCTTTTCAGGAGCCAGCCGGTCACTCCCAGCCATAGGCCCCCAGACACAAAGCTCGGCCCGTTTCCCTGGCAAACAAAAGTAAGCTACCCCGCTTCTGGATGGCAGATTGCAGGAGCCACTTTGCACCATCAAACTAGCCCGACTTGGCACTGGTGCCACCTCAGGTCTGGGAACCATCCTGCGTATCGTGGATTCTAAGGAGCCACCCGGCCACTCCCACCCACAGGCCCCCAAACACAAACAATGGCGCTTTTCCCTGGAAAACAAAACTCGCCTGCCAACTTTTTCATGGCAGATTGCAGGAGCCACTTGGTACTATCGAACCAGCCCAACTTGGCACTGGTGCCACCATGGGTCTGGGAACCATCCTGCATATCGTGGATTCTAAGGAGCCAGCCGGCCACTCCCAGCCACAGGCCCCCAAACACAAACAACGGCGCTTTTCCCTAGATAACAAACTCGCCTGCCAACTTTTTGATGGCAGATTGCAGGAGCCACTTGGTACTATCAAACCAGCCCAACTTGGCACTGGTGCCACCATGGGTCTGGTCACCATCCTGCCTATCGTAGCTTTTCAGGAGCCAGCCAGTCACTCCCAGCCATAGGCCCCCAGACACAAACCTCGGCCCGTTTCCCTGGCAAACAAAAGTAAGCTGTCCCGCTTCTGGATGGCAGATTGCAGGACGCACTTGGTAGTATCAAACCAGCCCGACTTGGCACTGGTGCCACCTCTGGTCTGGGAAACATCCTGCGTATCGTGGATTCTAATTAGCCAGCCGGCCACTTCCAGCCACAGGCCCCCAAACACAAACAACGGCGCTTTTCCCTGGAAAACAAAACTCGCCTGCCAACATTTTGATGGCAGATTGCAGGAGCCACTTGGTACTATCAAATAAGCCCAACTTGGCACTGGTGCCACCATGGGTCTGGTCACCATCCTGCCTATCGTAGCTTTTCAGGAGCCAGCAGGTCACCCCCAGCCATAGGCCCCGAGAAAAAAACCTCGGCCCGTTTCCCTGGCAAAAAAAAGTAAGCTACCCCGCTTCTGCATGGCAGATTGCAGGACGCACTTGGTAGTATCAAACCAGCCCAACTTGGCACTGGTGCCACCTTGGGTCTGGGAACCATCCTGCGTATCGTGGATTCTGAGGAGCCCGCCGGCCACTCCCTGCCACAGGCACCCAAACACAAACAACGGCGCTTTTCCCTGGAAAACAAAACTCGCCTGCCAACTTTTTGATGGCGGATTGCAGGAGCCACTTGGTACTATCAAACCAGCCCAACTTGGCACTGGTGCCACCATGGATATGGTCACCATCCTGCCTATCGTAGCTTTTCAGGACCTAGCAGGTCACTCCCAGCCATAGGCGCCCAGACAAAAACCTCGGCCCGTTACCCTGGCAAACAAAAGTAAGCTGCCCCGCTTCTGGATGGCAGATTGCAGGACGCACTTGGTACTATGAAACCAGCCCAACTTGGCACTGGTGCCACCTCTGGTCTGGGAACCATCCTGCGTATCGTGGATTCTAAGGAGCCAGCCGGCCACTCCCACCCACAGGCCCCCAAACACAAACAACGGCGCTTTTCCCTGGAAAACAAAACTCGCCTGCCAACTTTTTGAGGGCAGATTGCAGGAGCCACTTGGTACTATCAAACCAGCCCAACTTGGCACTGGTGCCACCATGGGTCTGCTCACCATCCTGCCTATCGTAGCTTTTCAGGAGCCAGCCGGTCACTCCCAGCCATAGGCCCCCAGACACAAACCTCGGCCCGTTTCTCTGGCAAACAAAAGTAAGCTGCCCCGCTTCTGGATGGCAGATTGCAGGACGCCCTTGGTACTATCAAACCAGCCCGACTTGTCACTGGTGCCACCTCTGGTCTGGGAACCATGCCGCGTATCGTGGATTCTAAGGAGCCAGCCGGCCACTCCCAGCCACAGGCGCCCAAACACAAACAACGGCGCTTTTCCCTGGAAAACAAAACTCGCCTGCCAACATTTTGATGGCGGATTGCAGGAGCCACTTGGTACTATCAAAGCAGCCCAACTTGTCACTGGTGCCACAATGGATGTGGTCACCATCCTGCCTATCGTAGCTTTTCAGGACCTCGCCGGTCACTCCCAGCCATAGGCGCCCAGACACAAAGCTCGGCCCGTTTCCCTGGCACACAAAAGTAAGCTGCCCCGCTTCTGGATGGCAGATTGCAGGAACCACTTGGTACTATAAAACCAGCCCAACTTGGCACTGGTGCCACCTCTGGTCTGGGAACCATCCTGCGTATCGTGGATTCTAAGGAGCCAGCCGGTCACTCCAGCCGCAGGCCCCCAGACACAAACAACGGCGCTTTTCCCTGGAAAACAAAACTCGCCTGCCAACTTTTTGATGGCAGATTGCAGGAGCCACTTGGTACTATCAAACCAGCCCAACTTGGCACTGGTGCCACCATGGGTCTGGTCACCATCCTGCCTATCGTAGCTTTTCAGCAGCCAGCCAGTCACTCCCAGCCATAGGCCCCCAGTCACAAACCTCGGCCCGTTTCCCTGGCAAACAAAAGTAAGCTACCCCGCTTCTGGATGGCAGATTGCAGGAGCCACATGGTACTATCAAACCAGCCCAACTTGGAACTGGTGCCACCTTGGGTCTGGGAACCATGCTGCGTATCGCAGATTCTAAGGCGCCAGTCGGCCACTCCCAGCCACAAGCCCCCAAACACAAACAACGGCGCTTTTCTCTGGCAAACAAAACTCAACTGCCCCTCTTCTGGATGGCAAATTGCAGGACGCACTTGGTACTATAAAAACAGCCCGACTTGGCACTGGTGCCACCTTGGGTCTGGGTACCATCGTGCGTATCGATCTTTTTAATGAGACAGCCGGCCACTCCCAGCCATATGCCCCCGAACACAACCCACGGCCCTGTCCTCTGGCAATCAAAACTCAGCTGCACCGCTTCTGGATGGCAGATTGCAGGAGCCACTTGGTACTATCAAACCAGCACGACTTGGCACTGGTGCCACCTTGGGTCTGGGAACCATCCTGCGTATTGTGGATTGTCAGGAGCCAGCTGAACACTCTCGGCCACAGACCCCAATCAAAAACAACGGCCCGTTTCACAGGCAAACAAAACTCAGCTGCCCCGCTTCTGGATGGGAGATTGCAGGAGGCACTTGACACTGTGAAACCAGCCCCACTTGGCACTGGTGCCACCTTGGGTCTGGGAACCATGCTGCGTATCATGGATTTTCAGGAGCCAGCCGGCCACTCCCAGCCATAGGCCCCCAAACAAAAACCACAGCCTTTTTCTCTGGCAAACAAAATTCAGCTGCCCCACTTCTGGATGGCAGATTGCAGGAGCCACTTGGGACTATCACACCAGCACAACATGGCACTGGTGCCACCTTGGATCTGGGAACCATCCGGCGTATAGTGGATTTTCAGGGGTCAGCCGGTCACTCTCAGCCATAGGCCCCAAACACAAACCACGGCCCTTTTCTCTGGAAAACAAAACTCAACTGCCCCTCTTCTGGATGGCAGATTGCAGGAGACACTGGGTACTATGAAACCAGCCCTACTTGGCACTGGTGCCACCTTGGGTCTGGGAACCATGCTGCGTATCATGGATTTTCAGGAGCCAGCCGTCCACTGCCAGCCACAGGCCCCGAAACACAAACAACAGCCTTTTTCTCTGGCAAACAAAATTCAGCTGCCCCGCTTCTGGATGGCAGATTGCAGGAACCACTTGGTACTAACAAACCAGCCCGACTTGGCACTGGTGCCACCTTGGGTCTGGGAACCATCCTGCGTATCGTGGATTCTAAGGAGCCAGCTGGCCACTCCCAGCCACAGGCCCCAAAACACACACAACGGCGCTTTTCCCTGGAAAACAAAACTCGCCTGCCAACTTTTTGATGGCAGATTGCAGGAGCCACTTGGTACTATCAAACCAGCCCAACTTGGCACTGGTGCCACCATGGGTCTGGTCACCATCCTGCCTATCGTAGCTTTTCAGGAGCCAGCCGGTCACTCCCAGCCATAGGCCCCCAGACACAAACCTCGGCCTGTTTCCCTGGCACACAAAAGTAAGCTACCGCACTTCTGGATGGCAGATTGCAGGAGCCACTTTGCACCATCAAACCAGCCCGACTTGGCACTGGTGCCACCTCTGGTCTGGGAACCATGCCGCGTATCGTGGATTCTAAGGAGCCAGCCGGCCACTCCCAGCCACAGGCCTCCAAACACAAACAACGGCGCTTTTCCCTGGAAAACAAAACTCGCCTGCCAACATTTTGATGGCAGAGTGCAGGAGCCACTTGGTACTATCAAACCAGCCCAACTTGGCACTGGTGCCACCATGGGTCTGGTCACCATCCTGCCTATCGTAGCTTTTCAGGAGCCAGCCCTTCACTCCCAGCCATAGGCCCCCAGAAAAAAACCTCGGTCCGTTTCCCTGGAAAACAAAAGTAAGCTGCCCTGCTTCTGGATGGCAGATTGCAGGAGCCACTTGGTGTTATCAAACCAGCCCGACTTGGCACTGGTGCCACCTTGGGTCTGGGAACCATCCTGCGTATCGTGTGTTCTAAGGAGCCAGCCGGCCACTCCCAGCCACAGTCCCCCAAACAAAAACAATGGTGCTTTTCCCTGGAAAACAAAACTGGCCTGCCAACTTTTTGATGGCAGATTGCAGGAGCCTCTTGGTACTATCAAACCAGCCCAACTTGGCACTGGTGCCACCATGGGTCTGGTCACCATCCTGCCTATCGTAGCTTTTCAGGAGCCAGCCGGTCACTCCCAGCCATAGGTCCCCAGACAAATACCTCGGCCCGTTTCCCTGGCAAACAAAAGTAAGCTGCCCCGCTTCTGGATGGCAGATTGCAGGAGCCACTTGGTACTATCAAACCAGCCCAACTTGACACTGGTGCCACCTTGGCTCTGGGAACCATGCTGCGTAACCCGGATTCTAAGACGACAGGCAGCCACTGCCAGCCACCGGCCTCCAAACAAAATCAACGGCGCTTTTCCCTGGAAAACAAAACTCGCCTGACATCTTTTAGATGGCAGATTGCAGGAGCCAGTTGGTACCATCAAACCAGCCCAACTTGGCACTGGTGCCACCTTGGGTCTGGGAACCATCCTGCCTATTGTTGCTTTTCAGGAGCCACCCGGTCACTCCTAGCCCTAGGCCCCCAGTCATAAACCTCGGCCCGTTTCCCTGGTACACAAATGTAAGCTACCCCGCTTCAGGATGGCAGATTGCAGGAGCCACTTTTCACCATCAAACCAGCCCGACGTGGCACTGGTGCCACCTTGGGTCTGGGAACCATCCTGCGTATCGTGTGTTCTAAGGAGCCAGCCGGCCACTCCCAGCCACAGTCCCCCAAACAAAAACAATGGTGCTTTTCCCTGGAAAACAAAACTGGCCTGCCAACTTTTTGATGGCAGATTGCAGGAGCCTCTTGGTACTATCAAACCAGCCCAACTTGGCACTGGTGCCACCATGGGTCTGGTCACCATCCTGCCTATCGTAGCTTTTCAGGAGCCAGCCGGTCACTCCCAGCCATAGGTCCCCAGACAAATACCTCGGCCCGTTTCCCTGGCAAACAAAAGTAAGCTGCCCCGCTTCTGGATGGCAGATTGCAGGAGCCACTTGGTACTATCAAACCAGCCCAACTTGACACTGGTGCCACCTTGGCTCTGGGAACCATGCTGTGTATCGTGGATATTCAGGGGCCACCCGGCCACTCTCAGCCATATGTCCCCAAACAGAAACCTCGGCCCGTTTCTCTGGCAAACAAAACTCAACTGCCCCTCTTCTGGATGGCAAATTGCAGGATGAACTTGATACTAAAACCGCAGGCCGACTTGGTAGTGGTGACACCTTGGGCCTGGGAACCATCATGCGTATCGAGCATTTTAAGGAGCCAGCCGGCCACTCCCAGCAATATGCCCCCAAAAACAATCCACGGAATTTTTCTCTGGCAAACAAAAATCAGCTGCCCCGCTTCTGGATGGCAGATTGCAGGAGCCACTTTGCACCATCAAACCAGCCCGACTTGGCACTGGTGCCACCTTGCATCTGGGAACCATGCTGCCTAGCGTGGATTTTCAGGAGCCAGCCGGCCACTCTCAGCTATAGGCCCCCATACAAAACCCACGGCCCGTTTCCCTGGCAAACAAAATTAAGCTGCCCCGCTTCTGGATGGCAGATTGCAGGACGCACTTGGTAGTATCAAACCAGCCCGACTTGGCACTGGTGCCACCTTGGGTCTGGGAACCATCCGGCGTATCGTGGGTTCAAAGGAGCCAGCCGGCCACTCCCAGCCACAGGCCCCCAAATACAAACAACGGCGCTTTTCCCTGGAAAACAAAACTCGCCTGCCAACTTTTTGATGGCAGATTGCAGGAGCCACTTGGTACTATCAAACCAGCCCAACTTGGCACTGGTGCCACCATGGGTCTGGTCACCATCCTGCCTATTGTAGCTTTCCAGGAGCCAGCCGGTCACTCCCAGCCATAGGTCCCAAGTCACAAACCTCGGCCCGTTTCACTGGCAAACAAAAGTAAGCTGCCCCGCTTCTGGATGGCAGATTGCAGGAGCCACTTGGTACTATCAAACCAGCCCAACTTGGCACTGGTGCCACCTCTGGTCTGGGAACCATGCTGCGTAACACAGATTCTAAGGCGCCAGTCGGCCACTCCCAGCCACAAGCCCCCAAACACAAACAACGGCGCTATACTCTGGCAAACAAAACTCAACTGCCCCTCTTCTGGATGGCAAATTGCAGGACGCACTTGGTACTATAAAATCAGCCCTACTTGGCACTGGTGCCACCTTGGGTCTGGGAACCATCCTGCGTATTGTGGGTTGTCAGGAGCCAGCCGAACACTCTAGGCCACAGACCCCAATCAAAAACAACGGCCCGTTTCACAGGCAAACAAAACTCAGCTGCCCCGCTTCTGGATGGGAGATTGCAGGAGGCACTTGACACTGTGAAACCAGCCCCACTTGGCACTGGTGCCACCTTGGGTCTGGGAACCATGCTGCGTATCATGGATTTTCAGGAGCCAGCCGGCCACTGCCAGCCACAGGCCCCCAAACACAAACCACAGCCTTTTTCTCTGGCAAACAAAATTCAGCTGCCCCGCTTCTGGATGGCAGATTGCAGGAGCCACTTGGTTTTATCAAATCAGCCCAACTTGGCACTGGTGCCACCATGGGTCTGGTAAACATCCTGCCTATCGTAGCTTTTCAGGTGCCAGCCAGCCACCCCCAGCCAGAGGCCCCTAGACAAATATTTCGGCCCGTTTCCCTGGCAAACAAAAGTAAGCTACCCCGCTTCTGGATGGCAGATTGCAGGAGCCACTTTGCACCATCAAACCAGCCCAACTTGGCACTGGTGCCACCTCTGGTCTGGGAACCATCATGCGTATCGTGGGTTCTAAGGAGCCAGCTGGCCACTCCCAGCCACAGGCCCCCAAACAGAAACAACGGCGCTTTTCCCTGGAAAACAAAACTCGCCTGCCAACTTTTTGATGGCAGATTGCCGGAGCCACTTGGTACTATCAAACCAGCCCGACTTGGCACTGGTGACACCTCTGGTCTGGGAACCATCCTGCCTATCGTGGATTTTCAGGGGCCAGCCGGCCACTATCAGCCATATGCCCCCAAAAACAAACCACGGCCCTTTCTCTGGCAAACAAAACTCAACTGCCCCTCTTCTGGATGGCAAATTTTAGGACGCACTTTGTACTACGAAAACCGCCCGACGTGGCACTGGTGCCACCTTGTGTCAGGGAACCATCCTGCATATCGAGCTTTTTAAGGAGCCAGCCGGCCACGCCCAGCCATATACCCCCAAAAACAAACCACGGACCATTTCTCATGGAAACAAAAATCCGCTGCCCCGCGTCTGGAATGCAGATTGCAGGAGCCACTTTGCACCATCAAACCAGCCCGACTTGGCACTGGTGCCACCTTGGGTCTGGGAACAATCCTGCATATCGTGGATTCTAAGGAGCCAGCCGGCCACTCCAGCCACAGGCCCCCAAACACAAACAACGGCGCTTTTCCCTGGAAAACAAAACTCGCCTGCCAGCTTTTTGATGGCAGATTGCAGGAGCCACTTGGTACTATCAAATCATCCCAACTTGACACTGGTGCCACTATGGGTCTGGTCACCATCCTGCCTATTGTAGCATTTCAGGAGCCAGCCGGTCACTCCCAGCCATAGGCCCCCAGACACAAACCTCGGACCGTTTCCCTGGCAAACAAAATTAAGCTGCCCCGATTCTGGATGGCAGATTGCAGGAGCCACTTGTTAGTGTCAAACCAGCCCGACTTGGCACTGGTGCCACCTTGGGTCTGGGAACCATCCGGCGTATCGTGGATTCTAAGCAGCCACCCGGCCACTCTGAGCCACAGGCGCCCAAACACAAACAACGGCGCTTTTCCCTGGAAAACAAAAATCGCCTGCCAACATTTTGATGGCAGATTGCAGGAGCCACTTGGTGTTATCAAACCAGCCCAACTTGGCACTGGTGCCACCATGGGTCTGGTCACCATCCTGCCTATCGTAGCTTTTCAGGAGCCAGCCGGTCACTCCCAGCCATAGACCCCCAGACACAAACCTCGGCCCGTTTCCCTGGAAAACAAAAGTAAGCTGCCCCGATTCTGGATGGCAGATTGCAGGAGCCACTTGGTACTATCAAATCAGCCCAACTTGGCACTGGTGCCACCATGGGTCTGGTAAACATCCTGCCTATCGTAGCTTTTCAGGAGCCAGACGGTCACTCCCTGCCATAGGCCCCCAGACACAAACCTCGGCCCGTTTCCCTGGCAAACCAAAGTAAATTGCCCCGCTTTTGGATGGCAGATTGCAGGATGCATTTGGTACTATCAAACCTGCCCGACTTGGCCCTGGTGCCACCTTGGCTCTGGGAACCATGCTGCGTAACGTAGATTCTACGAGGACAGGCGGCCACTCCCAGCCACAGGCCTCTAAACAAAAACAACGGCGCTTTTCCCTGGAAAACAAAACTCGCCTGCCAAATTTTTGATGGCAGATTGCAGGAGCCACTTGGTACTATCAAACCAGCCCAACTTGGTACTGGTTCCACTTTGGGTCTGGTCACCATCCTGCCTATCGTAGCTTTTCAGGAGCCAGCCGGTCACTCCCAGCCATAGGCCCCCAGAGAAATATCTCGGCCCGTTTCCCTGGCAAACAAAAGTAAGCTGCCCCGCTTCTGGATGGCAGATTGCAGGAGCCACATGGTACTATCAAACCAGGCCAACATGGCACTGGTGCCACCTTGGCTCTGGGAACCATCCTGCCTATCGTGGATTTTCAGGGGCCAACCGGCCACTCTCAGCCATATGCCCCCAAACACATACCACGGCCCTTTGCTCTGGCAAACAAAACTCAACTGCCCCTATTCTGGATGGCAAATTGCAGGACGCACTTGGTACTACGAAAAGAGCCCGACTTGGCACTGATGCCACCTTGGGTCAGGGAACAATCCTGCGTATCGATCTTTTAAGGAGCCAGCCGGCCACGTCCAGCCATATACCCCCAAAAAAAAACCACGGAACTTTTCTCCAGCAAACAAAAATCCGCTGCCCCGCGTCTGAATGGCAGATTTCAGGAGCTATTTAGTATTATCAAACCAGCCCGACTTGGCACTGGTGCCACCATGAGTCTGGTAACCATCCTGCCTATCGTAGCTTTTCAGTAGCCAGCCGGTCACTCCCAGCCATAGGCCCCCAGAAAAATACCTCGGCCCGTTTCCCTGGGAAACAAAAGTAAGCTGTCCCGCTTCTGGATGGCAGATTGCAGGAGCCACTTGGTACTATCAAACCAGCCCAACTTGGCACTGGTGCCACCTTGGCTCTGGGAACCATCCTGCGTATCCTGGGTTCAAAGGAGGCAGCCGGCCACTCCCAGCCACAGGCCTCTAAACAAGAACAACGGCGCTTTTCCCTGGAAAACAAAACTCGCCTGACAACTTTTTGATGGCAGATTGCAGGAGCCACTTGCTACTATCAAACCAGCCCAACTTGGCACTGGTGCCACCATGGGTCTGGTCACCATCCTGCCTATCGTAGCTTTTCAGGAGCCAGCCGCTCACTCCCAGCCATAGGCCCCCAGACAAATATCTCGGCCCGTTTCCCTGGCAAACAAAAGTAAGCTGCCCCGCTTCTGGATGGCAGATTGCAGGAGCCACATGGTACTATCAAACCAGGCCAACATGGCACTGGTGCCACCTTGGTTCTGGGAACCATCCTGCCTATCGTGGATTTTCAGGGGCCAGCCGGCCACTCTCAACCATATGCCCCCAAACATATACCACGGCCCTTTTCTCTGGCAAACAAAACTCAACTGCCCCTCTTCTGGATGGCAAATTGCAGGACGCACTTGTTACTACGAAAACAGCCCGACTTGGCACTGATGCCACCTTGGGTCAGGGAACAATCCTGCGTATCGAGCTTTTTAAGGAGCCAGCCAGCCACGTCCAGCCATATACCCCCAAAAAAAAACCACGGAATTTTCTCCAGCAAACAAAAATCCGCTGCCCCCCGTCTGGATGGCAGATTGCAGGAGCTATTTAGTATTATCAAACCAGCCCGACTTGGCACTGGTGCCACCATGAGTCTGGTAACCATCCTGCCTATCGTAGCTTTTCAGTAGCCAGCCAGTCACTCCCAGCCATAGGCCCCCAGACAAATACCTCGGCCCGTTTCCCTGGGAAAGAAAATTAAGCTGTCCCGCTTCTGGATGGCAGATTGCAGGAGCCACTTGGTACTATCAAACCAGCCCAACTTGGCACTGACGCCACCTTGGCTCTGGGAACCATCCTGCGTATCGTGGGTTCAAAGGAGGCAGCCGGCCACTCCCAGCCACAGGCCTCCAAACACAAACAACGGCGCTTTTCCCTGGAAAACAAAACTGGCCTGCCAACTTTTTGATGGCAGATTGCAGGAGCCACTTGCTACTATCAAATCAGCCCAACTTGGCGCTGGTGCCACCATGGGTCTGGTCACCATCCTGCCTATCGTAGCTTTTCAGGAGCCAGCCGGTCACTCCCAGCCATAGGCCCCCAGACAAAAACCTCGGCCATTTTCCCTGGCAAACAAAAGTAAGCTACCCCGCTTCTGCATGGCAGATTGCAGGAGCCACTTTGCAGCATCAAACCAGCCCGACTTGGCACTGGTGCCACCTTGGGTCTGGGAAACATCCTGCGTATCGTGGATTCCAATTAGCAAGCCGGCCACTCCCAGCCACAGGCCCCCAAACACAAACAACGGCGCTTTTCCCTGGAAATCAAAACTCGCCTGCCAAAATTTTGATGGCAGATTGCAGGAGCCACTTGGTACTATCAAACCAGCCCAACTTGGCACTGGTGCCACCATGGGTCTGGTCACCATCCTGCCTATCGTAGCTTTTCAGGAGCCAGCCAAACACTCCCAGCCATAGGCCCCCAGACAAAAACCTCGGCCCGTTTCCCTGGCAAACAAAAGTAAGCTGCCCCGCTTCTGGATGGCAGATTGCAGGAACCACTTGGTACTATCAAACCAGCCCAACTTGGCACTGGTGCCACCTTGGGTCTGGAAACCATCCTGCGTATCGTGGATTCTAAGGAGCCAGCCGGCCACTCCCAGCCACAGGCCCCCAAATACAACAACAGCACTTTTCCCTGGAAAACAAAACTCGCCTGCCAACATTTTGATGGCAGATTGCAGGAGGCACTTGGTACTATCAAATCAGCCCAACATGGCACTGGTGCCACCATGGGTCTGGGAACCATCCTGCCTATCGTAGCTGTTCAGGCGCCAGCCGGTCACTCCCAGCCATAGGCCCCCAGAGAAAAACCTCGGCCCTTTTCCCTGGAAAACACAAGTAAGCTGCCCCGCTTCTGGATGGCAGATTGCAGGAGCCACTTTGTACCATCAAACTGGCCCGACTTGTCACTGGTGCCACCTCAGGTCTGGGAACCATGCTGCGTATCGTGGATTCCAATTAGCAAGCCGGCCACTCCCAGCCACAGGCCCCCAAACAAAATCAACGGCGGTGTTCCCTGGAAAACAAAACACGCCTGCCAACTTTTTGATGGAGTTTGCAGGAACCACTTGGTATTATCAAACCAGCCCAACTTGGCACTGGTGCCACCTTGGGTCTGGATACCATGCTGCGTATCGTGGATTCTAAGGAGCCAGCCGGCCACTCCCAGCCACAGGCCCCCAAACACAAACAACGGCGCTTTTCCCTGGAAAACAAAACTCGCCTGCCAACATTTTCATGGCAGATTGCAGGAGCCACTTGGTACTATCAAACCAGCCCGACTTGGCACTGGTGCCACCATGGGTCTGGTCACCATCCTGCCTATCGTAACTTTTCAGGAGCCAGCCGGTCACTCCCAGCCATAGGCCCTGAGACACAAACCTCGGCCCGTTTCCCTGGCAAACAAAAGTAAGCTGCCCCGCTTCTGGATGGCAGATTGCAGGAGCCACTTGGTACTATCAAACCAGCCCGACTTGGCACTGGTGCCACCTCTGGTCTGGGAACCATCCTGCGTATCGTGGATTCTAAGGAGCCATCCGGCCACTCCCACCCACAGGCCCCCAAACACAAACAACGGCGCTTTTCCCTGGAAAACAAAAGTAAGCTGCCCCGCTTCTGGATGGCAGATTGCAGGAGCCACTTGGTACTATCAAATCAGCCCGACTAGGCACTGGTGCCACCTCTGGTCTGGGAACAATCCCGCGTATCGTGGATTCTAAGGAGCCAGTCGGCAACTCCCAGCCACAGGCCCCCAAACACAAACAACAGCCCGTTTCCCTGGCAAACAAAAGTAAGCTGCCCCGCTTCTGGATGGCAGATTGCAGAAGCCACTTGGTACTATCAAACTAGCCCAACTTGGCACTGGTGCCACCTCTGGTCTGGGAACCATCCTGCGTATCATGGGTTCTAAGGAGCCAGTCGGCAACTCCCAGCCACAGGCCCCCAAAAAAAACCTCGGCCCGTTTCCCTGGCAAACAAAAGTAAGCTGCCCCGCTTCTGGATGGCAGATTGCAGGAGCCACTTGGTACTATCAAACCAGCCCAACTTGGCACTGGTGTCACCATGGGTCTGGTCACCATCCTGCCTATGGTAGCTTTTCAGGAGCCAGCCGGTCACCCTCAGCCATAGGCCCTGAGACAAAAACCTCGGCCCGTTTCCCTGGCAAAAAAAAGTAAGCTACCCCGCTTCTGGATGGCAGATTGCAGGACGCACTTGGTACTATGAAACCAGCCCAACTTGGCACTGGTGCCACCTTGGGTCTGGGAACCATCCTGCGTATCGTGGATTCTAAGGAGCCAGCCGGTCACTCCCAGCCACAGGCCCACAAACAAAATCAACGGCGCTTTTCCCTGGAAAACAAAACTCGCCTGCCAACATTTTGATGGCAGATTGCAGGAGCCACTTGGTACTATCAAATCAGCCCAACTTGGCACTGGTGCCACCATGGGTCTGGTCACCATCCTGCCTATCGTAGCTTTTCAGGAGCCAGCCGGTCACTCCCAGCTATAGGCCCCCAGACAAAAACCTCGGCCCGTTTCCCTGGCATACAAAAGTAAGCTACCCCGCTTCTGGATGGCAGATTGCAGGAGCCACTTGGTACTATCAAACCAGCCCGACTTGGCACTGGTGCCACCTCTGGTCTGGGAACCATCCTGCGTATCGTGGATTCTAAGGAGCCAGCCGGTCACTCCCAGCCACAGGCCCCCAAACAAAAACAACGGCGCTTTTCCCTGGAAAACAAAACTCGCCTGCCAACTTTTTGATGGCAGATTGCAGGAGCCACTTGCTACTATCAAATCAGCCCAACTTGGCACTGGTGCCACCATGGGTCTGGTCACCATCCTGCCTATCGTAGCTTTTCAGGAGCCAGCCGGTCACTCCCAGCCATAGGCCCCCAGACAAAAACCTCGGCCATTTTCCCTGGGAAACAAAAGTAAGCTACCCCGCTTCTGCATGGCAGATTGCAGGAGCCACTTTGCAGCATCAAACTAGCCCGACTTGGCACTGGTGCCACCTTGGGTCTGGGAAACATCCTGCGTATCGTGGATTCCAATTAGCAAGCCGGCCACTCCCAGCCACAGGCCCCCAAACACAAACAACGGCGCTTTTCCCTGGAAATCAAAACTCGCCTGCCAAATTTTTGATGGCAGATTGCAGGAGCCACTTGGTACTATCAAACCAGCCCAACTTGGCACTGGTGCCACCATGGGTCTGGTCACCATCCTGCCTATCGTAGCTTTTCAGGAGCCAGCCAAACACTCCCAGCCATAGGCCCCCAGACAAAAACCTCGGCCCGTTTCCCTGGCAAACAAAAGTAAGCTGCCCCGCTTCTGGATGGCAGATTGCAGGAACCACTTGGTACTATCAAACCAGCCCAACTTGGCACTGGTGCCACCTTGGGTCTGGGAACCATCCTGCGTATCGTGGATTCTAAGGAGCCAGCCGGCCACTCCCAGCCACAGGCCCCCAAATACAACAACAGCGCTTTTCCCTGGAAAACAAAACTCGCCTGCCAACATTTTGATGGCAGATTGCAGGAGGCACTTGGTACTATCAAATCAGCCCAACATGGCACTGGTGCCACCATGGGTCTGGGAACCATCCTGCCTATCGTAGCTGTTCAGGCGCCAGCCGGTCACTCCCAGCCATAGGCCCCCAGAGAAAAACCTCGGCCCTTTTCCCTGGAAAACAAAAGTAAGCTGCCCCGCTTCTGGATGGCAGATTGCAGGAGCCACTTTGCACCATCAAACTGGCCCGACTTGTCACTGGTGCCACCTCAGGTCTGGGAACCATGCTGCGTATCGTGGATTCCAATTAGCAAGCCGGTCACTCCCAGCCACAGGCCCCCAAACACAAACAACGGCGCTTTTCCCTGGAAAACAAAACTCGCCTGCCAAATTTTTGATGGCAGATTGCAGGAGCCACTTGGTACTATCAAACCAGCCCAACTTGGCAGTGATTCCACCTTGGGTCTGGGAACCATCCTGCGTATCGTGGATTCAAAGGAGCCAGCCGGTCACTCCCAGCCACAGGCCCCCAAACACAATCAACGGCGCTTTTCCCTGGAAAACAAAACACGTCTGCCAACATTTTGATGGCAGATTGCAGGAGCCACTTTCTACTATCAAATCAGTCCAACTTGGCACTGGTGCCTCCATGGGTCTGGTCACCATCCTTCCTATCGTAGCTTTTCAGGAGCCAGCCGGTCCCTCCCTGCCATAGGCCCCCAGAGAAAAACCTCGGCCCGTTTCCCTGGCAAACAAAAGTAAGCTGCCCCGCTTCTGGATGGCAGATTGCAGGAGCCACTTTGCACCATCAAACTAGCCCGACTTGGCACTGGTGCCACCTCAGGTCTGGGAACCATGCTGCGTATCGTGGAGTCTAAGGAACCAGACGGCCACTCCAGCCACAGGCCCCCAGACACAAACAACGGCGCTTTTCCCTGGAAAACAAAACTCGCCTGCCAACATTTTGATGGCAGATTGCAGGAGCCACTTGGTACTATCAAACCAGCCCAACTTGGCACTGGTGCCACCATGGGTCTGGTCACCATCCTGCCTATCGTAGCTTTTCAGGAGCCAGCCGGTCACTCCCAGCCATAGGCCCCCAGACACAAAGCTCGGCCCGTTTCCCTGGCAAACAAAAGTAAGCTGCCCCGCTTCTGGATGGCAGATTGCAGGAGCCACTTTGCAGCATCAAACTAGCCCGACTTGGCACTGGTGCCACCTCAGGTCTGGGAACCATCCTGCGTATCGTGGATTCTAAGGAGCCAGCCGGCCACTCCCACCCACAGGCCCCCAAACACAAACAATGGCGCTTTTCCCTGGAAAACAAAACTCGCCTGCCAACTTTTTCATGGCAGATTGCAGGAGCCACTTGGTACTATCGAACCAGCCCAACTTGGCACTGGTGCCACCATGGGTCTGGGAACCATCCTGCGTATCGTGGATTCTAAGGAGCCAGCCGGCCACTCCCAGCCACAGGCCCCCAAACACAAACAACGGCGCTTTTCCCTAGATGACAAACTCGCCTGCCAACTTTTTGATGGCAGATTGCAGGAGCCACTTGGTACTATCAAACCAGCGCAACTTGGCACTGGTGCCACCATGGGTCTGGTCACCATCCTGCCTATCGTAGCTTTTCAGGAGCCAGCCGGTCACTCCCAGCCATAGGCCCCCAGACACAAACCTCGGCCCGTTTCCCTGGCAAACAAAAGTAAGCTGTCCCGCTTCTGGATGGCAGATTGCAGGACGCACTTGTTAGTATCAAACCAGCCCGACTTGGCACTGGTGCCACCTCTGGTCTGGGAACCATCCTGCGTATCGTGGATTCTAATTAGCCAGCCGGCCACTCCCAGCCACAGGCCCCCAAACACAAACAACGGCGCTTTTCCCTGGAAAACAAAACTCGCCTGCCAACATTTTGATGGCAGATTGCAGGAGCCACTTGGTACTATCAAATAAGCCCAACTTGGCACTGGTGCCACCATGGGTCTGGTCACCATCCTGCCTATCGTAGCTTTTCAGGAGCCAGCAGGTCACCCCCAGCCATAGGCCCCGAGAAAAAAACCTCGGCCCGTTTCCCTGGCAAAAAAAAGTAAGCTACCCCGCTTCTGGATGGCAGATTGCAGGACGCACTTGGTAGTATCAAACCAGCCCAACTTGGCACTGGTGCCACCTTGGGTCTGGGAACCATCCTGCGTATCGTGGATTCTGAGGAGCCCGCCGGCCACTCCCTGCCACAGGCACCCAAACACAAACAACGGCGCTTTTCCCTGGAAAACAAAACTCGCCTGCCAACTTTTTGATGGCGGATTGCAGGAGCCACTTGGTACTATCAAACCAGCCCAACTTGGCACTGGTGCCACCATGGATATGGTCACCATCCTGCCTATCGTAGCTTTTCAGGACCTAGCAGGTCACTCCCAGCCATAGGCGCCCAGACAAAAACCTCGGCCCGTTACCCTGGCAAACAAAAGTAAGCTGCCCCGCTTCTGGATGGCAGATTGCAGGAACCACTTGGTACTATAAAACCAGCCCGACTTGGCACTGGTGCCACGTCAGGTCTGGGAACCATCCTGCGTATCGTGGATTCTAAGGAGCCAGCCGGCCACTCCCACCCACAGGCCCCCAAACACAAACAACGGCGCTTTTCCCTGGAAAACAAAACTCGCCTGCCAACTTTTTGAGGGCAGATTGCAGGAGCCACTTGGTACTATCAAACCAGCCCAACTTGGCACTGGTGCCACCATGGGTCTGCTCACCATCCTGCCTATCGTAGCTTTTCAGGAGCCAGCCGGTCACTCCCAGCCATAGGCCCCCAGACACAAACCTCGGCCCGTTTCCCTGGCAAACAAAAGTAAGCTGCCCCGCTTCTGGATGGCAGATTGCAGGACGCCCTTGGTACTATCAAACCAGCCCGACTTGTCACTGGTGCCACCTCTGGTCTGGGAACCATGCCGCGTATCGTGGATTCTAAGGAGCCAGCCGGCCACTCCCAGCCACAGGCGCCCAAACACAAACAACGGCGCTTTTCCCTGGAAAACAAAACTCGCCTGCCAGCTTTTTGATGGCGGATTGCAGGAGCCACTTGGTACTATCAAAGCAGCCCAACTTGTCACTGGTGCCACAATGGATGTGGTCACCATCCTGCCTATCGTAGCTTTTCAGGACCTCGCCGGTCACTCCCAGCCATAGGCGCCCAGACACAAAGCTCGGCCCGTTTCCCTGGCACACAAAAGTAAGCTGCCCCGCTTCTGGATGGCAGATTGCAGGAACCACTTGGTACTATAAAACCAGCCCAACTTGGCACTGGTGCCACCTCTGGTCTGGGAACCATCCTGCGTATCGTGGATTCTAAGGAGCCAGCCGGTCACTCCAGCCGCAGGCCCCCAGACACAAACAACGGCGCTTTTCCCTGGAAAACAAAACTCGCCTGCCAACTTTTTGATGGCAGATTGCAGGAGCCACTTGGTACTATCAAACCAGCCCAACTTGGCACTGGTGCCACCATGGGTCTGGTCACCATCCTGCCTATCGTAGCTTTTCAGGAGCCAGCCGGTCACTCCCAGCCATAGGCCCCCAGTCACAAACCTCGGCCCGTTTCCCTGGCAAACAAAAGTAAGCTACCCCGCTTCTGGATGGCAGATTGCAGGAGCCACTTGGTACTATCAAACCAGCCCAACTTGGAACTGGTGCCACCTTGGGTCTGGGAACCATGCTGCGTATCGCAGATTCTAAGGCGCCAGTCGGCCACTCCCAGCCACAAGCCCCCAAACACAAACAACGGCGCTTTTCTCTGGCAAACAAAACTCATCTGCCCCTCTTCTGGATGGCAAATTGCAGGACGCACTTGGTACTATAAAAACAGCCCGACTTGGCACTGGTGCCACCTTGGGTCTGGGAACCATCGTGCGTATCGATCTTTTTAATGAGACAGCCGGCCACTCCCAGCCATATGCCCCCGAACACAACCCACGGCCCTGTCCTCTGGCAATCAAAACTCAGCTGCACCGCTTCTGGATGGCAGATTGCAGGAGCCACTTGGTACTATCAAACCAGCACGACTTGGCACTGGTGCCACCTTGGGTCTGGGAACCATCCTGCGTATTGTGGATTGTCAGGAGCCAGCTGAACACTCTCGGCCACAGACCCCAATCAAAAACAACGGCCCGTTTCACAGGCAAACAAAACTCAGCTGCCCCGCTTCTGGATGGCAGATTGCAGGAACCACTTGGTACTAACAAACCAGCCCGACTTGGCACTGGTGCCACCTTGGGTCTGGGAACCATGCTGCGTATCATGGATTTTCAGGAGCCAGCCGGCCACTCCCAGCCATAGGCCCCCAAACAAAAACCACAGCCTTTTTCTCTGGCAAACAAAATTCAGCTGCCCCGCTTCTGGATGGCAGATTGCAGGAGCCACTTGGGACTATCACACCAGCACAACATGGCACTGGTGCCACCTTGGATCTGGGAACCATCCGGCGTATAGTGGATTTTCAGGGGTCAGCCGGTCACTCTCAGCCATAGGCCCCAAACACAAACCACGGCCCTTTTCTCTGGAAAACAAAACTCAACTGCCCCTCTTCTGGATGGCAGATTGCAGGAGACACTGGGTACTATGAAACCAGCCCTACTTGGCACTGGTGCCACCTTGGGTCTGGGAACCATGCTGCGTATCATGGATTTTCAGGAGCCAGCCGTCCACTGCCAGCCACAGGCCCCGAAACACAAACAACAGCCTTTTTCTCTGGCAAACAAAATTCAGCTGCCCCGCTTCTGGATGGCAGATTGCAGGAACCACTTGGTACTAACAAACCAGCCCGACTTGGCACTGGTGCCACCTTGGGTCTGGGAACCATGCTGCGTATCGTGGATTCTAAGGAGCCAGCTGGCCACTCCCAGCCACAGGCCCCAAAACACACACAACGGCGCTTTTCCCTGGAAAACAAAACTCGCCTGCCAACATTTTGATGGCAGATTGCAGGAGCCACTTGGTACTATCAAACCAGCCCAACTTGGCACTGGTGCCACCATGGGTCTGGTCACCATCCTGCCTATCGTAGCTTTTCAGGAGCCAGCCGGTCACTCCCAGCCATAGGCCCCCAGACACAAACCTCGGCCTGTTTCCCTGGCACACAAAAGTAAGCTACCGCACTTCTGGATGGCAGATTGCAGGAGCCACTTTGCACCATCAAACCAGCCCGACTTGGCACTGGTGCCACCTCTGGTCTGGGAACCATGCCGCGTATCGTGGATTCTAAGGAGCCAGCCGGCCACTCCCAGCCACAGGCCTCCAAACACAAACAACGGCGCTTTTCCCTGGAAAACAAAACTCGCCTGCCAACATTTTGATGGCAGAGTGCAGGAGCCACTTGGTACTATCAAACCAGCCCAACTTGGCACTGGTGCCACCATGGGTCTGGTCACCATCCTGCCTATCGTAGCTTTTCAGGAGCCAGCCCTTCACTCCCAGCCATAGGCCCCCAGAAAAAAACCTCGGTCCGTTTCCCTGGAAAACAAAAGTAAGCTGCCCTGCTTCTGGATGGCAGATTGCAGGAGCCACTTGGTGTTATCAAACCAGCCCGACTTGGCACTGGTGCCATCTTGGGTCTGGGAACCATCCTGCGTATCGTGGATTCTAAGGAGACAGCCGGCCACTCCCAGCCACAGTCCCCCAAACACAAACAATGGCGCTTTTCCCTGGAAAACAAAACTGGCCTGCCAACTTTTTGATGGCAGATTGCAGGAGCCACTTGGTACTATCAAACCAGCCCAACTTGGCACTGGTGCCACCATGGGTCTGGTCACCATCCTGCCTATCGTAGCTTTTCAGGAGCCAGCCGGTCACTCCCAGCCATAGGTCCCCAGACAAATACCTCGGCCCGTTTCCCTGGCAAACAAAAGTAAGCTGCCCCGCTTCTGGATGGCAGATTGCAGGAGCCACTTGGTACTATCAAACCAGCCCAACTTGACACTGGTGCCACCTTGGCTCTGGGAACCATGCTGCGTAACCCGGATTCTAAGACGACAGGCAGCCACTGCCAGCCACCGGCCTCCAAACAAAATCAACGGCGCTTTTCCCTGGAAAACAAAACTCGCCTGACATCTTTTAGATGGCAGATTGCAGGAGCCAGTTGGTACCATCAAACCAGCCCAACTTGGCACTGGTGCCACCTTGGGTCTGGGAACCATCCTGCCTATTGTTGCTTTTCAGGAGCCAGCCGGTCACTCCTAGCCCTAGGCCCCCAGTCATAAACCTCGGCCCGTTTCCCTGGTACACAAATGTAAGCTACCCCGCTTCAGGATGGCAGATTGCAGGAGCCACTTTTCACCATCAAACCAGCCCAACTTGGCACTGGTGCCACCATGGGTCTGGTCACCATCCTGCCTATCGTAGCTTTTCAGGAGCCAGCCGGTCACTCCCAGCCATAGGCCCCCAGACAAATACCTCGGCCCGTTTCCCTGGCAAACAAAAGTAAGCTACCCCGCTTCTGGATGGCAGATTGCAGGAGCCACTTTGCAGCATCAAACTAGCCCGACTTGGCACTGGTGCCACCTCGGGTCTGGGAACCATCCTGCGTATCGTGGATTCTAAGGAGCCAGCCGGCCACTCCCACCCACAGGCCCCCAAACACAAACAATGGCGCTTTTCCCTGGAAAACAAAACTCGCCTGCCAACTTTTTCATGGCAGATTGCAGGAGCCACTTGGTACTATCGAACCAGCCCAACTTGGCACTGGTGCCACCATGGGTCTGGGAACCATCCTGCGTATCGTGGATTCTAAGGAGCCAGCCGGCCACTCCCAGCCACAGGCCCCCAAACACAAACAACGGCGCTTTTCCCTAGATAACAAACTCGCCTGCCAACTTTTTGATGGCAGATTGCAGGAGCCACTTGGTACTATCAAACCAGCGCAACTTGGCACTGGTGCCACCATGGGTCTGGTCACCATCCTGCCTATCGTAGCTTTTCAGGAGCCAGCCGGTCACTCCCAGCCATAGGCCCCCAGACACAAACCTCGGCCCGTTTCCCTGGCAAACAAAAGTAAGCTGTCCCGCTTCTGGATGGCAGATTGCAGGACGCACTTGTTAGTATCAAACCAGCCCGACTTGGCACTGGTGCCACCTCTGGTCTGGGAACCATCCTGCGTATCGTGGATTCTAATTAGCCAGCCGGCCACTCCCAGCCACAGGCCCCCAAACACAAACAACGGCGCTTTTCCCTGGAAAACAAAACTCGCCTGCCAACATTTTGATGGCAGATTGCAGGAGCCACTTGGTACTATCAAATAAGCCCAACTTGGCACTGGTGCCACCATGGGTCTGGTCACCATCCTGCCTATCGTAGCTTTTCAGGAGCCAGCAGGTCACCCCCAGCCATAGGCCCCGAGAAAAAAACCTCGGTCCGTTTCCCTGGCAAAAAAAAGTAAGCTACCCCGCTTCTGGATGGCAGATTGCAGGACGCACTTGGTAGTATCAAACCAGCCCAACTTGGCACTGGTGCCACCTTGGGTCTGGGAACCATCCTGCGTATCGTGGATTCTGAGGAGCCCGCCGGCCACTCCCTGCCACAGGCACCCAAACACAAACAACGGCGCTTTTCCCTGGAAAACAAAACTCGCCTGCCAACTTTTTGATGGCGGATTGCAGGAGCCACTTGGTACTATCAAACCAGCCCAACTTGGCACTGGTGCCACCATGGATATGGTCACCATCCTGCCTATCGTAGCTTTTCAGGACCTAGCAGGTCACTCCCAGCCATAGGCGCCCAGACAAAAACCTCGGCCCGTTACCCTGGCAAACAAAAGTAAGCTGCCCCGCTTCTGGATGGCAGATTGCAGGAACCACTTGGTACTATAAAACCAGCCCGACTTGGCACTGGTGCCACGTCAGGTCTGGGAACCATCCTGCGTATCGTGGATTCTAAGGAGCCAGCCGGCCACTCCCACCCACAGGCCCCCAAACACAAACAACGGCGCTTTTCCCTGGAAAACAAAACTCGCCTGCCAACTTTTTGATGGCAGATTGCAGGAGCCACTTGGTACTATCAAACCAGCCCAACTTGGCACTGGTGCCACCATGGGTCTGCTCACCATCCTGCCTATCGTAGCTTTTCAGGAGCCAGCCGGTCACTCCCAGCCATAGGCCCCCAGACACAAAGCTCTGCCCGTTTCCCTGGCAAACAAAAGTAAGCTGCCCCGCTTCTGGATGGCAGATTGCAGGACGCCCTTGGTACTATCAAACCAGCCCGACTTGTCACTGGTGCCACCTCTGGTCTGGGAACCATGCCGCGTATCGTGGATTCTAAGGAGCCAGCCGGCCACTCCCAGCCACAGGCGCCCAAACACAAACAACGGCGCTTTTCCCTGGAAAACAAAACTCGCCTGCCAACTTTTTGATGGCGGATTGCAGGAGCCACTTGGTACTATCAAAGCAGCCCAACTTGTCACTGGTGCCACAATGGATGTGGTCACCATCCTGCCTATCGTAGCTTTTCAGGACCTCGCCGGTCACTCCCAGCCATAGGCGCCCAGACACAAAGCTCGGCCCGTTTCCCTGGCACACAAAAGTAAGCTGCCCCGCTTCTGGATGGCAGATTGCAGGAACCACTTGGTACTATAAAACCAGCCCAACTTGGCACTGGTGCCACCTCTGGTCTGGGAACCATCCTGCGTATCGTGGATTCTAAGGAGCCAGCCGGTCACTCCAGCCACAGGCCCCCAGACACAAACAACGGCGCTTTTCCCTGGAAAACAAAACTCGCCTGCCAACATTTTGATGGCAGATTGCAGGAGCCACTTGGTACTATCAAACCAGCCCAACTTGGCACTGGTGCCACCATGGGTCTGGTCACCATCCTGCCTATCGTAGCTTTTCAGGAGCCAGCCGGTCACTCCCAGCCATAGGCCCCCAGTCACAAACCTCGGCCCGTTTCCCTGGCAAACAAAAGTAAGCTACCCCGCTTCTGGATGGCAGATTGCAGGAGCCACTTGGTACTATCAAACCAGCCCAACTTGGAACTGGTGCCACCTTGGGTCTGGGAACCATGCTGCGTATCGCAGATTCTAAGGCGCCAGTCGGCCACTCCCAGCCACAAGCCCCCAAACACAAACAACGGCGCTTTTCTCTGGCAAACAAAACTCAACTGCCCCTCTTCTGGATGGCAAATTGCAGGACGCACTTGGTACTATAAAAACAGCCCGACTTGGCACTGGTGCCACCTTGGGTCTGGGAACCATCGTGCGTATCGATCTTTTTAATGAGACAGCCGGCAACTCCCAGCCATATGCCCCCGAACACAACCCACGGCCCTGTCCTCTGGCAATCAAAACTCAGCTGCACCGCTTCTGGATGGCAGATTGCAGGAGCCACTTGGTACTATCAAACCAGCACGACTTGGCACTGGTGCCACCTTGGGTCTGGGAACCATCCTGCGTATTGTGGATTGTCAGGAGCCAGCTGAACACTCTCGGCCACAGACCCCAATCAAAAACAACGGCCCGTTTCACAGGCAAACAAAACTCAGCTGCCCCGCTTCTGGATGGGAGATTGCAGGAGGCACTTGACACTGTGAAACCAGCCCCACTTGGCACTGGTGCCACCTTGGGTCTGGGAACCATGCTGCGTATCATGGATTTTCAGGAGCCAGCCGGCCACTCCCAGCCATAGGCCCCCAAACAAAAACCACAGCCTTTTTCTCTGGCAAACAAAATTCAGCTGCCCCACTTCTGGATGGCAGATTGCAGGAGCCACTTGGGACTATCACACCAGCACAACATGGCACTGGTGCCACCTTGGATCTGGGAACCATCCGGCGTATAGTGGATTTTCAGGGGTCAGCCGGTCACTCTCAGCCATAGGCCCCAAACACAAACCACGGCCCTTTTCTCTGGAAAACAAAACTCAACTGCCCCTCTTCTGGATGGCAGATTGCAGGAGACACTGGGTACTATGAAACCAGCCCTACTTGGCACTGGTGCCACCTTGGGTCTGGGAACCATGCTGCGTATCATGGATTTTCAGGAGCCAGCCGTCCACTGCCAGCCACAGGCCCCGAAACACAAACAACAGCCTTTTTCTCTGGCAAACAAAATTCAGCTGCCCCGCTTCTGGATGGCAGATTGCAGGAACCACTTGGTACTAACAAACCAGCCCGACTTGGCACTGGTGCCACCTTGGGTCTGGGAACCATCCTGCGTATCGTGGATTCTAAGGAGCCAGCTGGCCACTCCCAGCCACAGGCCCCAAAACACACACAACGGCGCTTTTCCCTGGAAAACAAAACTCGCCTGCCAACTTTTTGATGGCAGATTGCAGGAGCCACTTGGTACTATCAAACCAGCCCAACTTGGCACTGGTGCCACCATGGGTCTGGTCACCATCCTGCCTATCGTAGCTTTTCAGGAGCCAGCCGGTCACTCCCAGCCATAGGCCCCCAGACACAAACCTCGGCCTGTTTCCCTGGCACACAAAAGTAAGCTACCGCACTTCTGGATGGCAGATTGCAGGAGCCACTTTGCACCATCAAACCAGCCTGACTTGGCACTGGTGCCACCTCTGGTCTGGGAACCATGCCGCGTATCGTGGATTCTAAGGAGCCAGCCGGCCACTCCCAGCCACAGGCCTCCAAACACAAACAACGGTGCTTTTCCCTGGAAAACAAAACTCGCCTGCCAACATTTTGATGGCAGAGTGCAGGAGCCACTTGGTACTATCAAACCAGCCCAACTTGGCACTGGTGCCACCATGGGTCTGGTCACCATCCTGCCTATCGTAGCTTTTCAGGAGCCAGCCCTTCACTCCCAGCCATAGGCCCCCAGAAAAAAACCTCGGTCCGTTTCCCTGGAAAACAAAAGTAAGCTGCCCTGCTTCTGGATGGCAGATTGCAGGAGCCACTTGGTGTTATCAAACCAGCCCGACTTGGCACTGGTGCCACCATGGGTCTGGGAACCATCCTGCGTATCGTGTGTTCTAAGGAGCCAGCCGGCCACTCCCAGCCACAGTCCCCCAAACACAAACAATGGCGCTTTTCCCTGGAAAACAAAACTGGCCTGCCAACTTTTTGATGGCAGATTGCAGGAGCCACTTGGTACTATCAAACCAGCCCAACTTGGCACTGGTGCCACCATGGGTCTGGTCACCATCCTGCCTATCGTAGCTTTTCAGGAGCCAGCCGGTCACTCCCAGCCATAGGTCCCCAGACAAATACCTCGGCCCGTTTCCCTGGCAAACAAAAGTAAGCTGCCCCGCTTCTGGATGGCAGATTGCAGGAGCCACTTGGTACTATCAAACCAGCCCAACTTGACACTGGTGCCACCTTGGCTCTGGGAACCATGCTGCGTAACCCGGATTCTAAGACGACAGGCAGCCACTGCCAGCCACCGGACTCCAAACAAAATCAACGGCGCTTTTCCCTGGAAAACAAAACTCGCCTGACATCTTTTAGATGGCAGATTGCAGGAGCCAGTTGGTACCATCAAACCAGCCCAACTTGGCACTGGTGCCACCTTGGGTCTGGGAACCATCCTGCCTATTGTTGCTTTTCAGGAGCCAGCCGGTCACTCCTAGCCCTAGGCCCCCAGTCATAAACCTCAGCCCGTTTCCCTGGTACACAAATGTAAGCTACCCCGCTTCAGGATGGCAGATTGCAGGAGCCACTTTTCACCATCAAACCAGCCCAACTTGGCACTGGTGCCACCATGGGTCTGGTCACCATCCTGCCTATCGTAGCTTTTCAGGAGCCAGCCGGTCACTCCCAGCCATAGGCCCCCAGACACAAAGCTCGGCCCGTTTCCCTGGCAAACAAATGTAAGCTACCCCGCTTCTGGATGGCAGATTGCAGGAGCCACTTTGCAGCATCAAACTAGCCCGACTTGGCACTGGTGCCACCTCAGGTCTGGGAACCATTCTGCGTATCGTGGATTCTAAGGAGCCAGCCGGCCACCCCCACCCACAGGCCCCCAAACACAAACAATGGCGCTTTTCCCTGGAAAACGAAACTCGCCTGCCAACTTTTTCATGGCAGATTGCAGGAGCCACTTGGTACTATCGAACCAGCCCAACTTGGCTCTGGTGCCACCATGGGTCTGGGAACCATCCTGCGTATCGTGGATTCTAAGGAGCCAGCCGGCCACTCCCAGCCACAGGCCCCCAAACACAAACAACGGCGCTTTTCCCTAGATAACAAACTCGCCTGCCAACTTTTTGATGGCAGATTGCAGGAGCCACTTGGTACTATCAAACCAGCGCAACTTGGCACTGGTGCCACCATGGGTCTGGTCACCATCCTGCCTATCGTAGCTTTTCAGGAGCCAGCCGGTCACTCCCAGCCATAGGCCCCCAGACACAAACCTCGGCCCGTTTCCCTGGCAAACAAAAGTAAGCTGTCCCGCTTCTGGATGGCAGATTGCAGGACGCACTTGGTAGTATCAAACCAGCCCGACTTGGCACTGGTGCCACCTCTGGTCTGGGAACCATCCTGCGTATCGTGGATTCTAATTAGCCAGCCGGCCACTCCCAGCCACAGGCCCCCAAACACAAACAACGGCGCTTTTCCCTGGAAAACAAAACTCGCCTGCCAACATTTTGATGGCAGATTGCAGGAGCCACTTGGTACTATCAAACCAGCCCAACTTGGCACTGCTGCCACCATGGGTCTGGTCACCATCCTGCCTATCGTAGCTTTTCAGGAGCCAGCAGGTCACCCCCAGCCATAGGCCCCGAGAAAAAAACCTCGGCCCGTTTCCCTGGCAAAAAAAAGTAAGCTACCCCGCTTCTGGATGGCAGATTGCAGGACGCACTTGGTAGTATCAAACCAGCCCAACTTGGCACTGGTGCCACCTTGGGTCTGGGAACCATCCTGCGTATCGTGGATTCTTAGGAGCCCGCCGGCCACTCCCTGCCACAGGCACCCAAACACAAACAACGGCGCTTTTCCCTGGAAAACAAAACTCGCCTGCCAACTTTTTGATGGCGGATTGCAGGAGCCACTTGGTACTATCAAACCAGCCCAACTTGGCACTGGTGCCACCATGGATATGGTCACCATCCTGCCTATCGTAGCTTTTCAGGACCTAGCAGGTCACTCCCAGCCATAGGCGCCCAGACAAAAACCTCGGCCCGTTACCCTGGCAAACAAAAGTAAGCTGCCCCGCTTCTGGATGGCAGATTGCAGGAACCACTTGGTACTATAAAACCAGCCCGACTTGGCACTGGTGCCACGTCAGGTCTGGGAACCATCCTGCGTATCGTGGATTCTAAGGAGCCAGCCGGCCACTCCCACCCACAGGCCCCCAAACACAAACAACGGCGCTTTTCCCTGGAAAACAAAACTCGCCTGCCAAATTTTTGAGGGCAGATTGCAGGAGCCACTTGGTACTATCAAACCAGCCCAACTTGGCACTGGTGCCACCATGGGTCTGCTCACCATCCTGCCTATCGTAGCTTTTCAGGAGCCAGCCGGTCACTCCCAGCCATAGGCCCCCAGACACAAACCTCGGCCCGTTTCCCTGGCAAACAAAAGTAAGCTGCCCCGCTTCTGGATGGCAGATTGCAGGACGCCCTTGGTACTATCAAACCAGCCCGACTTGTCACTGGTGCCACCTCTGGTCTGGGAACCATGCCGCGTATCGTGGATTCTAAGGAGCCAGCCGGCCACTCCCAGCCACAGGCGCCCAAACACAAACAACGGCGCTTTTCCCTGGAAAACAAAACTCGCCTGCCAACTTTTTGATGGCGGATTGCAGGAGCCACTTGGTACTATCAAAGCAGCCCAACTTGTCACTGGTGCCACAATGGATGTGGTCACCATCCTGCCTATCGTAGCTTTTCAGGACCTCGCCGGTCACTCCCAGCCATAGGCGCCCAGACACAAAGCTCGGCCCGTTTCCCTGGCACACAAAAGTAAGCTGCCCCGCTTCTGGATGGCAGATTGCAGGAACCACTTGGTACTATAAAACCAGCCCAACTTGGCACTGGTGCCACCTCTGGTCTGGGAACCATCCTGCGTATCGTGGATTCTAAGGAGCCAGCCGGTCACTCCAGCCGCAGGCCCCCAGACACAAACAACGGCGCTTTTCCCTGGAAAACAAAACTCGCCTGCCAACTTTTTGATGGCAGATTGCAGGAGCCACTTGGTACTATCAAACCAGCCCAACTTGGCACTGGTGCCACCATGGGTCTGGTCACCATCCTGCCTATCGTAGCTTTTCAGGAGCCAGCCGGTCACTCCCAGCCATAGGCCCCCAGTCACAAACCTCGGCCCGTTTCCCTGGCAAACAAAAGTAAGCTACCCCGCTTCTGGATGGCAGATTGCAGGAGCCACTTGGTACTATCAAACCAGCCCAACTTGGAACTGGTGCCACCTTGGGTCTGGGAACCATGCTGCGTATCGCAGATTCTAAGGCGCCAGTCGGCCACTCCCAGCCACAAGCCCCCAAACACAAACAACGGCGCTTTTCTCTGGCAAACAAAACTCAACTGCCCCTCTTCTGGATGGCAAATTGCAGGACGCACTTGGTACTATAAAAACAGCCCGACTTGGCACTGGTGCCACCTTGGGTCTTGGAACCATCGTGCGTATCGATCTTTTTAATGAGACAGCCGGCCACTCCCAGCCATATGCCCCCGAACACAACCCACGGCCCTGTCCTCTGGCAATCAAAACTCAGCTGCACCGCTTCTGGATGGCAGATTGCAGGAGCCACTTGGTACTATCAAACCAGCACGACTTGGCACTGGTGCCACCTTGGGTCTGGGAACCATCCTGCGTATTGTGGATTGTCAGGAGCCAGCTGAACACTCTCGGCCACAGACCCCAATCAAAAACAACGGCCCGTTTCACAGGCAAACAAAACTCAGCTGCCCCGCTTCTGGATGGCAGATTGCAGGAACCACTTGGTACTAACAAACCAGCCCGACTTGGCACTGGTGCCACCTTGGGTCTGGGAACCATGCTGCGTATCATGGATTTTCAGGAGCCAGCCGGCCACTCCCAGCCATAGGCCCCCAAACAAAAACCACAGCCTTTTTCTCTGGCAAACAAAATTCAGCTGCCCCGCTTCTGGATGGCAGATTGCAGGAGCCACTTGGGACTATCACACCAGCACAACATGGCACTGGTGCCACCTTGGATCTGGGAACCATCCGGCGTATAGTGGATTTTCAGGGGTCAGCCGGTCACTCTCAGCCATAGGCCCCAAACACAAACCACGGCCCTTTTCTCTGGAAAACAAAACTCAACTGCCCCTCTTCTGGATGGCAGATTGCAGGAGACACTGGGTACTATGAAACCAGCCCTACTTGGCACTGGTGCCACCTTGGGTCTGGGAACCATGCTGCGTATCATGGATTTTCAGGAGCCAGCCGTCCACTGCCAGCCACAGGCCCCGAAACACAAACAACAGCCTTTTTCTCTGGCAAACAAAATTCAGCTGCCCCGCTTCTGGATGGCAGATTGCAGGAACCACTTGGTACTAACAAACCAGCCCGACTTGGCACTGGTGCCACCTTGGGTCTGGGAACCATCCTGCGTATCGTGGATTCTAAGGAGCCAGCTGGCCACTCCCAGCCACAGGCCCCAAAACACACACAACGGCGCTTTTCCCTGGAAAACAAAACTCGCCTGCCAACTTTTTGATGGCAGATTGCAGGAGCCACTTGGTACTATCAAACCAGCCCAACTTGGCACTGGTGCCACCATGGGTCTGGTCACCATCCTGCCTATCGTAGCTTTTCAGGAGCCAGCCGGTCACTCCCAGCCATAGGCCCCCAGACACAAACCTCGGCCTGTTTACCTGGCACACAAAAGTAAGCTACCGCACTTCTGGATGGCAGATTGCAGGAGCCACTTTGCACCATCAAACCAGCCCGACTTGGCACTGGTGCCACCTCTGGTCTGGGAACCATGCCGCGTATCGTGGATTCTAAGGAGCCAGCCGGCCACTCCCAGCCACAGGCCTCCAAACACAAACAACGGCGCTTTTCCCTGGAAAACAAAACTCGCCTGCCAACTTTTTGATGGCAGAGTGCAGGAGCCACTTGGTACTATCAAACCAGCCCAACTTGGCACTGGTGCCACCATGGGTCTGGTCACCATCCTGCCTATCGTAGCTTTTCAGGAGCCAGCCCTTCACTCCCAACCATAGGCCCCCAGAAAAAAACCTCGGTCCGTTTCCCTGGAAAACAAAAGTAAGCTGCCCTGCTTCTGGATGGCAGATTGCAGGAGCCACTTGGTGTTATCAAACCAGCCCGACTTGGCACTGGTGCCACCTTGGGTCTGGGAACCATCCTGCGTATCGTGTGTTCTAAGGAGCCAGCCGGCCACTCCCAGCCACAGTCCCCCAAACACAAACAATGGCGCTTTTCCCTGGAAAACAAAACTGGCCTGCCAACTTTTTGATGGCAGATTGCAGGAGCCACTTGGTACTA
Source organism: Melospiza melodia melodia (assembly GCF_035770615.1). Classification (NCBI taxonomy): domain Eukaryota; kingdom Metazoa; phylum Chordata; class Aves; order Passeriformes; family Passerellidae; genus Melospiza; species Melospiza melodia. The sequence goes on along the minus strand of NC_086198.1, from coordinate 64,767,941 downwards.
TCAAACCAGCCCAACTTGGCACTGGTGCCACCATGGGTCTGGTCACCATCCTGCCTATCGTAGCTTTTCAGGAGCCAGCCGGTCACTCCCAGCCATAGGTCCCCAGACAAATACCTCGGCCCGTTTCCCTGGCAAACAAAAGTAAGCTGCCCCGCTTCTGGATGGCAGATTGCAGGAGCCACTTGGTACTATCAAACCAGCCCAACTTGACACTGGTGCCACCTCTGGTCTGGGAACCATGCTGCGTAACCCGGATTCTAAGACGACAGGCAGCCACTGCCAGCCACCGGCCTCCAAACAAAATCAACGGCGCTTTTCCCTGGAAAACAAAACTCGCCTGACATCTTTTAGATGGCAGATTGCAGGAGCCAGTTGGTACCATCAAACCAGCCCAACTTGGCACTGGTGCCACCTTGGGTCTGGGAACCATCCTGCCTATTGTTGCTTTTCAGGAGCCAGCCGGTCACTCCTAGCCCTAGGCCCCCAGTCATAAACCTCGGCCCGTTTCCCTGGCAAACAAATGTAAGCTACCCCGCTTCAGGATGGCAGATTGCAGGAGCCACTTTTCACCATCAAACCAGCCCAACTTGGCACTGGTGCCACCATGGGTCTGGTCACCATCCTGCCTATCGTAGCTTTTCAGGAGCCAGCCGGTCACTCCCAGCCATAGGCCCCCAGACACAAAGCTCGGCCCGTTTCCCTGGCAAACAAAAGTAAGCTACCCCGCTTCTGGATGGCAGATTGCAGGAGCCACTTTGCAGCATCAAACTAGCCCGACTTGGCACTGGTGCCACCTCAGGTCTGGGAACCATCCTGCGTATCGTGGATTCTAAGGAGCCACCCGGCCACTCCCACCCACAGGCCCCCAAACACAAACAATGGCGCTTTTCCCTGGAAAACAAAACTCGCCTGCCAACTTTTTCATGGCAGATTGCAGGAGCCACTTGGTACTATCGAACCAGCCCAACTTGGCACTGGTGCCACCATGGGTCTGGGAACCATCCTGCGTATCGTGGATTCTAAGGAGCCAGCCGGCCACTCCCAGCCATAGGCCCCCAAACACAAACAACGGCGCTTTTCCCTAGATAACAAACTCGCCTGCCAACTTTTTGATGGCAGATTGCAGGAGCCACTTGGTACTATCAAACCAGCCCAACTTGGCACTGGTGCCACCATGGGTCTGGTCACCATCCTGCCTATCGTAGCTTTTCAGGAGCCAGCCGGTCACTCCCAGCCATAGGCCCCCAGACACAAACCTCGGCCCGTTTCCCTGGCAAACAAAAGTAAGCTGTCCCGCTTCTGGATGGCACATTGCAGGACGCACTTGGTAGTATCAAACCAGCCCGACTTGGCACTGGTGCCACCTCTGGTCTGGGAACCATCCTGCGTATCGTGGATTCTAATTAGCCAGCCGGCCACTCCCAGCCACAGGCCCCCAAACACAAACAACGGCGCTTTTCCCTGGAAAACAAAACTCGCCTGCCAACATTTTGATGGCAGATTGCAGGAGCCACTTGGTACTATCAAACCAGCCCAACTTGGCACTGGTGCCACCATGGGTCTGGTCACCATCCTGCCTATCGTAGCTTTTCAGGAGCCAGCAGGTCACCCCCAGCCATAGGCCCCGAGAAAAAAACCTCGGTCCGTTTCCCTGGCAAAAAAAAGTAAGCTACCCCGCTTCTGGATGGCAGATTGCAGGACGCACTTGGTAGTATCAAACCAGCCCAACTTGGCACTGGTGCCACCTTGGGTCTGGGAACCATCCTGCGTATCGTGGATTCTGAGGAGCCCGCCGGCCACTCCCTGCCACAGGCACCCAAACACAAACAACGGCGCTTTTCCCTGGAAAACAAAACTCGCCTGCCAACTTTTTGATGGCGGATTGCAGGAGCCACTTGGTACTATCAAACCAGCCCAACTTGGCACTGGTGCCACCATGGATATGGTCACCATCCTGCCTATCGTAGCTTTTCAGGACCTAGCAGGTCACTCCCAGCCATAGGCGCCCAGACAAAAACCTCGGCCCGTTACCCTGGCAAACAAAAGTAAGCTGCCCCGCTTCTGGATGGCAGATTGCAGGAACCACTTGGTACTATAAAACCAGCCCGACTTGGCACTGGTGCCACGTCAGGTCTGGGAACCATCCTGCGTATCGTGGATTCTAAGGAGCCAGCCGGCCACTCCCACCCACAGGCCCCCAAACACAAACAACGGCGCTTTTCCCTGGAAAACAAAACTCGCCTGCCAAATTTTTGAGGGCAGATTGCAGGAGCCACTTGGTACTATCAAACCAGCCCAACTTGGCACTGGTGCCACCATGGGTCTGCTCACCATCCTGCCTATCGTAGCTTTTCAGGAGCCAGCCGGTCACTCCCAGCCATAGGCCCCCAGACACAAACCTCGGCCCGTTTCCCTGGCAAACAAAAGTAAGCTGCCCCGCTTCTGGATGGCAGATTGCAGGACGCCCTTGGTACTATCAAACCAGCCCGACTTGTCACTGGTGCCACCTCTGGTCTGGGAACCATGCCGCGTATCGTGGATTCTAAGGAGCCAGCCGGCCACTCCCAGCCACAGGCGCCCAAACACAAACAACGGCGCTTTTCCCTGGAAAACAAAACTCGCCTGGCAACTTTTTGATGGCGGATTGCAGGAGCCACTTGGTACTATCAAAGCAGCCCAACTTGTCACTGGTGCCACAATGGATGTGGTCACCATCCTGCCTATCGTAGCTTTTCAGGACCTCGCCGGTCACTCCCAGCCATAGGCGCCCAGACACAAACCTCGGCCCGTTTCCCTGGCAAACAAAAGTAAGCTGCCCCGCTTCTGGATGGCAGATTGCAGGACGCACTTGGTAGTATCAAACCAGCCCGACTTGGCACTGGTGCCACCTCTGGTCTGGGAACCATCCTGCGTATCGCAGATTCTAAGGCGCCAGTCGGCCACTCCCAGCCACAGGCCCCCAGACACAAACAACGGCGCTTTTCCCTGGAAAACAAAACTCGCCTGCCAACTTTTTGATGGCAGATTGCAGGAGCCACTTGGTACTATCAAACCAGCCCAACTTGGCACTGGTGCCACCATGGGTCTGGTCACCATCCTGCCTATCGTAGCTTTTCAGGAGCCAGCCGGTCACTCCCAGCCATAGGCCCCCAGTCACAAACCTCGGCCCGTTTCCCTGGCAAACAAAAGTAAGCTACCCCGCTTCTGGATGGCAGATTGCAGGAGCCACTTGGTACTATCAAACCAGCCCAACTTGGAACTGGTGCCACCTTGGGTCTGGGAACCATGCTGCGTATCGCAGATTCTAAGGCGCCAGTCGGCCACTCCCAGCCACAAGCCCCCAAACACAAACAACGGCGCTTTTCTCTGGCAAACAAAACTCAACTGCCCCTCTTCTGGATGGCAAATTGCAGGACGCACTTGGTGCTATAAAAACAGCCCGACTTGGCACTGGTGCCACCTTGGGTCTGGGAACCATCGTGCGTATCGATCTTTTTAATGAGACAGCCGGCCACTCCCAGCCATATGCCCCCGAACACAACCCACGGCCCTGTCCTCTGGCAATCAAAACTCAGCTGCACCGCTTCTGGATGGCAGATTGCAGGAGCCACTTGGTACTATCAAACCAGCACGACTTGGCACTGGTGCCACCTTGGGTCTGGGAACCATCCTGCGTATTGTGGATTGTCAGGAGCCAGCTGAACACTCTCGGCCACAGACCCCAATCAAAAACAACGGCCCGTTTCACAGGCAAACAAAACTCAGCTGCCCCGCTTCTGGATGGGAGATTGCAGGAGGCACTTGACACTGTGAAACCAGCCCCACTTGGCACAGGTGCCACCTTGGGTCTGGGAACCATGCTGCGTATCATGGATTTTCAGGGGTCAGCCGGTCACTCTCAGCCATAGGCCCCAAACACAAACCACGGCCCTTTTCTCTGGAAAACAAAACTCAACTGCCCCTCTTCTGGATGGCAGATTGCAGGAGACACTGGGTACTATGAAACCAGCCCTACTTGGCACTGGTGCCACCTTGGGTCTGGGAACCATGCTGCGTATCATGGATTTTCAGGAGCCAGCCGTCCACTGCCAGCCACAGGCCCCGAAACACAAACAACAGCCTTTTTCTCTGGCAAACAAAATTCAGCTGCCCCGCTTCTGGATGGCAGATTGCAGGAACCACTTGGTACTAACAAACCAGCCCGACTTGGCACTGGTGCCACCTTGGGTCTGGGAACCATCCTGCGTATCGTGGATTCTAAGGAGCCAGCTGGCCACTCCCAGCCACAGGCCCCAAAACACACACAACGGCGCTTTTCCCTGGAAAACAAAACTCGCCTGCCAACTTTTTGATGGCAGATTGCAGGAGCCACTTGGTACTATCAAACCAGCCCAACTTGGCACTGGTGCCACCATGGGTCTGGTCACCATCCTGCCTATCGTAGCTTTTCAGGAGCCAGCCGGTCACTCCCAGCCATAGGCCCCCAGACACAAACCTCGGCCTGTTTACCTGGCACACAAAAGTAAGCTACCGCACTTCTGGATGGCAGATTGCAGGAGCCACTTTGCACCATCAAACCAGCCCGACTTGGCACTGGTGCCACCTCTGGTCTGGGAACCATGCTGCGTATCGTGGATTCTAAGGAGCCAGCCGGCCACTCCCAGCCACAGGCCCCCAAACACAAACAACGGCGCTTTTCCCTGGAAAACAAAACTCGCCTGCCAACATTTTGATGGCAGAGTGCAGGAGCCACTTGGTACTTTCAAACCAGCCCAACTTGGCACTGGTGCCACCATGGGTCTGGTCAGCATCCTGCCTATCGTAGCTTTTCAGGAGCCAGCCCTTCACTCCCAGCCATAGGCCCCCAGAAAAAAACCTCGGTCCGTTTCCCTGGAAAACAAAAGTAAGCTGCCCTGCTTCTGGATGGCAGATTGCAGGAGCCACTTGGTGTTATCAAACCAGCCCGACTTGGCACTGGTGCCACCTTGGGTCTGGGAACCATCCTGCGTATCGTGTGTTCTAAGGAGCCAGCCGGCCACTCCCAGCCACAGTCCCCCAAACACAAACAATGGCGCTTTTCCCTGGAAAACAAAACTGGCCTGCCAACTTTTTGATGGCAGATTGCAGGAGCCACTTGGTACTATCAAACCAGCCCAACTTGGCACTGGTGCCACCATGGGTCTGGTCACCATCCTGCCTATCGTAGCTTTTCAGGAGCCAGCCAGTCACTCCCAGCCATAGGTCCCCAGACAAATACCTCGGCCCGTTTCCCTGGCAAACAAAAGTAAGCTGCCCCGCTTCTGGATGGCAGATTGCAGGAGCCACTTGGTACTATCAAACCAGCCCAACTTGACACTGGTGCCACCTTGGCTCTGGGAACCATGCTGCGTAACCCGGATTCTAAGACGACAGGCAGCCACTGCCAGCCACCGGCCTCCAAACAAAATCAACGGCGCTTTTCCCTGGAAAACAAAACTCGCCTGACATCTTTTAGATGGCAGATTGCAGGAGCCAGTTGGTACCATCAAACCAGCCCAACTTGGCACTGGTGCCACCTTGGGTCTGGGAACCATCCTGCCTATTGTTGCTTTTCAGGAGCCAGCCGGTCACTCCTAGCCCTAGGCCCCTAGTCATAAACCTCGGCCCGTTTCCCTGGTACACAAATGTAAGCTACCCCGCTTCAGGATGGCAGATTGCAGGAGCCACTTTTCACCATCAAACCAGCCCGACGTGGCACTGGTGCCACCTTGGGTCTGGGAACCATCCTGCGTATCGTGTGTTCTAAGGAGCCAGCCGGCCACTCCCACCCACAGACCCCCAAACACAAACAACGGCGCTTTTCCCTGGAAAACAAAACTCGCCTGACAACTTTTTGATGGCAGATTGCAGGAGCCACTTGGTACTATCAAACCAGCCCAACTTGGCACTGGTGCCACCATGGGTCTGGTCACCATTCTGCCTATCGTAGCTTTTCAGGAGCCAGGCTGTCACTCCCAGCCATAGGCCCCCAGACACAAACCTCGGCCCGTTTCCCTGGCAAACAAAAGTAAGCTGCCCCGCGTCAGGATGGCAGATTGCAGGAGCCACTTTGCACCATCAAACCACCCCGACTTGGCACTGGTGCCATCTTGGATCTGGGAACCATCCTGCCTATCGTAGCTTTTCAGGAGCCAGCCGGTCACTCCCAGCCATAGGCCCCCAGACACAAACCTCGGACCGTTTCCCTGGCAAACAAAATTAAGCTGCCCCGATTCTGGATGGCAGAGTGCAGGACGCACTTGGTAGTGTCAAACCAGCGCGACTTGGCACTGGTGCCACCTTGGGTCTGGGAACCATCCTGCGTATCGTGGATTCTAAGCAGCCACCCGGCCACTCTGAGCCACAGGCCCCCAAACACAAACAACGGCGCTTTTCCCTGGAAAACAAAACTCGCCTGCCAACATTTTGATGGCAGATTGCAGGAGCCACTTGGTACTATCAAATCAGCCCAACTTGGCACTGGTGCCACCATGGGTCTGGTCACCATCCTGCCTATCGTAGCTTTTCAGGAGCCAGCTGGTCACTCCCAGCCATAGGCCCCCAGACACAAACCTCGGCCCGTTTCCCTGGAAAACAAAAGTAAGCTGCCCCGATTCTGGATGGCAGATTGCAGGAGCCACTTGGTACTATGAAATCAGCCAAACTTGGCACTGGTGCCACCATGGGTCTGGTAAACATCCTGCCTATCCCAGCTTTTCAGGAGCCAGCCGGTCACTCCCAGCCGTAGGCCCCCAGTCACAAACCTCGGCCCGTTTCCCTGGCAAACAAAAGTAAGCTACCCCGCTTCTGGATGGCAGATTGCAGGAGCCACTTTTCACCATCAAACCAGCCCGACGTGGCACTGGTGCCACCTTGGGTCTGGGAACCATCCTGCGTATCGTGTGTTCTAAGGAGCCAGCCGGCCACTCCCACCCACAGGCCCCCAAACACAAACAACGGCGCTTTTCCCTGGAAAACAAAACTCGCCTGCCAACTTTTTGATGGCAGATTGCAGGAGCCACTTGGTACTATCAAACCAGCCCAACTTGGCACTGGTGCCACCATGGGTCTGGTCACCATCCTGCCTATCGTAGCTTTTCAGGAGCCAGCCAAACACTCCCAGCCATAGGCCCCCAGACAAAAACCTCGGCCCGTTTCCCTGGCAAACAAAAGTAAGTTATCCCGCTTCTGGATGGCAGATTGCAGGAGCCACTTTTCACCATCAAACCAGCCCGACTTGGCACTGGTGCCACCTCTGGTCTGGGAACCATGCTGCGTATCGTGGATTCTAAGGAGCCAGCCGGCCACTCCCAGCCACAGGCCCCCAAACACAAACAACGGCGCTTTCCCTGGATAACAAACTCGCCTGCCAACATTTTGATGGCAGATTGCAGGAGCCACTTGGTACTATCAAACCAGCCCAACTTGGCACTGGTGCCACCATGGGTCTGGTCACCATCCTGCCTATCGTAGCTTTTCAGGAGCCAGCCGGTCACTCCCAGCCATAGGCCCTGAGACACAAACCTCGGCCCGTTTCCCTGGCAAACAAAAGTAAGCTGCCCCGCTTCTGGATGGCAGATTGCAGGACGCACTTGGTACTATCAAACCAGCCCAACTTGGCACTGGTGCCACCTCTGGTCTGGGAACCATGCCGCGTATCGTGGATTCTAAGGAGCCAGCCGGCCACTCCCAGCCACAGGCCCCCAAACACAAACAACGGCGCTTTTCCCTGGAAAACAAAACTCGCCTGCCAACTTTTTGATGGCAGATTGCAGGAGCCACTTGGTACTATCAAATCAGCCCAACTTGGCACTGGTGCCACCATGGGTCTGGTCACCATCCTGCCTATCGTAGCTTTTCAGGACCTAGCCGGTCACTCCAAGCCATAGGCGCCCAGACACAAACCTCGGCCCGTTTCCCTGGCAAACAAAAGTAAGCTACCCCGCTTCTGGATGGCAGATTGCAGGAGCCACTTTGCACCATCAAACTAGCCCGACTTGGCACTGGTGCCACCTCAGGTCTGGGAACCATCCTGCGTATCGTTCATTGTAAGGAGCCAGCCGGCCACTCCAGCCACAGGCCCCCAGACACAAACAACGGCGCTTTTCCCTGGAAAACAAAACTCGCCTGCCAAATTTTTGATGGCAGATTGCAGGAGCTTCTTGGTACTATCAAATCAGCCCAACTTGGCACTGGTGCCACCATGGGTCTGGTCACCATCCTGCCTATCGTAGTTTTCAGGAGCCAGCCGGTCACTCGCAGCCATAGGCCCCCAGACACAATACTCGGCCCGTTTCCCTGGCAAACAAAAGTAAGCTACCCCGCTTCTGGATGGCAGATTGCAGGAACCACTTGGTACTATCAAACCAGCCCAACTTGGCACTGGTGCCACCTTGGGTCTGGGAACCATCCTGCGTATCGTGGATTCTAAGCAGCCAGCCGGCCACTCCCTGCCACAGGCACCCAAACACAAACAACGGCGCTTTTCCCTGGAAAACAAAACTCGCCTGCCAGCTTTTTGATGGCGGATTGCAGGAGCCACTTGGTACTATCAAACCAGCCCAACTTGGCACTGGTGCCACCATGGGTCTGGTCACCATCCTGCCTATCGTAGCTTTTCAGGACCTAGCAGGTCACTCCCAGCCATAGGCGCCCAGACACAAAGCTCGGCCCGTTTCCCTGGCAAACAAAAGTAAGCTGCCCCGCTTCTGGATGGCAGATTGCAGGAGCCACTTGGTACTATCAAACCAGCCCGACTTGGCACTGGTGCCACCTCTGGTCTGGGAACCATGCTGCGTATTGTGGATTCTAAGGAGCCAGCCGGCCACTCCCAGCCACAGGCCCCCAAACACAAACAACGGCGCTTTTCCCTGGAAAACAAAACTCGCCTGCCAACATTTTGATGGCAGATTGCAGGAGCCACTTGCTACTATCAAATCAGCCCAACTTGGCACTGGTGCCACCATGGGTCTGGTCACCATCCTGCCTATCGTAGCTTTTCAGGAGCCAGCCGGTCACTCCCAGCCATAGGCCCCCAGAGAAAAACCTCGGCCCGTTTCCCTGGGAAACAAAAGTAAGCTGCCCCGCTTCTGGATGGCAGATTGCAGGAGCCACTTTGCACCATCAAACCAGCCCAACTTGGCACTGGTGCCACCTCTGGTCTGGGAACCATGCCGCGTATCGTGGATTCTAAGGAGCCAGCCGGCCACTCCCAGCCATAGGCCCCCAAACAGAAACAACGGCGCTTTTCCCTGGAAAACAAAACTCGCCTGCCAACTTTTTGATGGCAGATTGCAGGAGCCACTTGGTACTATCAAATCAGCCCAACTTGGCACTGGTGCCACCATGGGTCTGGTCACCATCCTGCCTATCGTAGCTTTTCAGGACCTAGCCGGTCACTCCAAGCCATAGGCGCCCAGACACAAAGCTCGGCCCGTTTCCCTGGCAAACAAATGTAAGCTGTCCCGCTTCTGGATGGCAGATTGCAGGATCCACTAGGTATTTTCAAACCAGCCCGACTTGGCACTGGTGCCACCTCTGGTCTGGGAACCATCCTGCGTATCGTGGATTCTAAGCAGCCAGGCGGCCACTCCCAGCCACAGGCCCCCAAACACAAACAACGGCGCTTTTCCCTGGAAAACAAAACTCGCCTGCCAACATTTTGATGGCAGATTGCAGGAGCCACTTGGTACTATCAAACCAGCCCAACTTGGCACTGGTGCCACCATGGGTCTGCTCACCATCCTGCCTATCGTAGCTTTTCAGGAGCCAGCCGGTCACTCCAAGCCATAGGCCCCCAGACAAAAACCTCGGCCCGTTTCCCTGGCAAAGAAAAGTAAGCTGCCCCGCTTCTGGATGGCAGATTGCAGGAGCCACTTTGCACCATCAAACCAGCCCAACTTGGCACTTGTGCCACCTCTGGTCTGGGAACCATCCTGCGTATCGTGGATTCTAAGGAGCCAGCCGGCCACTCCAAGCCACAGGCCCCCAAATACAAACAACGGCGCTTTTCCCTGGAAAACAAAACTCGCCTGCAAAATTTTGATGGCAGATTGCAGGAGCCACTTGGTACTATCAAACCAGCCCAACATGGCACTGCTGCCACCATGGGTCTGGTCACCATCCTGCCTATCTTAGCTTTTCAGGAGCCAGCCGGTCACTCCCAGCCATAGGCCCCCAGACACAAAGCTCGACCCGTTTCCCTGGCAAACAAAAGTAAGCTGCCCCGCTTCTGGATGGCAGATTGCAGGAGCCACTTGGTACTATCAAACCAGTCCAACTTGGCACTGGTGCCACCTCTGGTCTGGGAACCATCCTGCGTATCGTGGATTCTAAGGAGCCAGCCGGTCACTCCCAGCCACAGGCCCCCAAACACAAACAACGGCGCTTTTCCCTGGAATACAAAACCCGCCTGCCAACATTTTGATGGCAGATTGCAGGAGCCACTTGGTACTATCAAATCAGCCCAACTCGGCACTGGTGCCACCATGGGTCTGGTCACCATCCTGCCTATCATAGCTTTTCAGGAGCCAGCCGGTCCCTCTCTGCCATAGGGCCCCAGAGAAATCCTCGGCAAGTTTCCCTGGCAAAAAAAAGTAACCTACCCCGCTTCTGGATGGCACATTGCTGGAGCCACTTTACACCATCAAACTAGCCCGACTTGGCACTGGTGCCACCTCAGGTCTGGGAACCATCCTGCGTATCGTGGATTCTAAGGAGCCAGCCGGCCACTCCAGCCACAGGCCCCCAAACACAAACAACGGCGCTTTTCCCTGGAAAACAAAACTCGCCTGCCAAATTTTGATGGCAGATTGCAGGAGCCACTTGGTACTATCAAATCAGCCCAACTTGGCACTGGTGCCACCATGGGTCTGGTCACCATCCTGCCTATCGTAGCTTTTCAGGACCTAGCCGGTCACTCCCAGCCATAGGCCCCCAGACACAAAGCTCGGCCCGTTTCCCTGGGAAACAAAAGCAAGCTGCCCCGCTTCTGGATGGCAGATTGCAGGAACCACTTGGTACTATCAAACCAGCCCAACTTGGCACTGGTGCCACCTTGGGTCTGGGAACCATCCTGCGTATCGTGGATTCTAAGCAGCCAGCCGGCCACTCCCTGCCACAGGCACCCAAACACAAACAACGGCGCTTTTCCCTGGAAAACAAATCTCGCCTGCCAGCTTTTTGATGGCGGATTGCAGGAGCCACTTGGTACTATCAAACCAGCCCAACTTGGCACTGGTGCCACCATGGGTCTGGTCACCATCCTGCCTATCGTAGCTTTTCAGGACCTAGCAGGTCACTCCCAGCCATAGGCGCCCAGACACAAAGCTCGGCCCGTTTCCCTGGCAAACAAAAGTAAGCTGCCCCGCTTCTGGATGGCAGATTGCAGGAGCCACTTGGTACTATCAAACCAGCCCGACTTGGCACTGGTGCCACCTCTGGTCTGGGAACCATGCTGCGTATCGTGGATTCTAAGGAGCCAGCCGGCCACTCCCAGCCACAGGCCCCCAAACACAAACAACGGCGCTTTTCCCTGGAAAACAAAACTCGCCTGCCAACATTTTGATGGCAGATTGCAGGAGCCACTTGCTACTATCAAATCAGCCCAACTTGGCACTGGTGCCACCATGGGTCTGGTCACCATCCTGCCTATCGTAGCTTTTCAGGAGCCAGCCGGTCACTCCCAGCCATAGGCCCCCAGAGAAAAACCTCGGCCCGTTTCCCTGGGAAACAAAAGTAAGCTGCCCCGCTTCTGGATGGCAGATTGCAGGAGCCACTTTGCACCATCAAACCAGCCCAACTTGGCACTGGTGCCACCTCTGGTCTGGGAACCATGCCGCGTATCGTGGATTCTAAGGAGCCAGCCGGCCACTCCCAGCCATAGGCCCCCAAACAGAAACAACGGCGCTTTTCCCTGGAAAACAAAACTCGCCTGCCAACTTTTTGATGGCAGATTGCAGGAGCCACTTGGTACTATCAAATCAGCCCAACTTGGCACTGGTGCCACCATGGGTCTGGTCACCATCCTGCCTATCGTAGCTTTTCAGGACCTAGCCGGTCACTCCAAGCCATAGGCGCCCAGACACAAAGCTCGGCCCGTTTCCCTGGCAAACAAATGTAAGCTGTCCCGCTTCTGGATGGCAGATTGCAGGATCCACTAGGTATTTTCAAACCAGCCCGACTTGGCACTGGTGCCACCTCTGGTCTGGGAACCATCCTGCGTATCGTGGATTCTAAGCAGCCAGGCGGCCACTCCCAGCCACAGGCCCCCAAACACAAACAACGGCGCTTTTCCCTGGAAAACAAAACTCGCCTGCCAACATTTTGATGGCAGATTGCAGGAGCCACTTGGTACTATCAAACCAGCCCAACTTGGCACTGGTGCCACCATGGGTCTGCTCACCATCCTGCCTATCGTAGCTTTTCAGGAGCCAGCCGGTCACTCCAAGCCATAGGCCCCCAGACAAAAACCTCGGCCCGTTTCCCTGGCAAAGAAAAGTAAGCTGCCCCGCTTCTGGATGGCAGATTGCAGGAGCCACTTTGCACCATCAAACGAGCCAGACTTGGCACTTGTGCCACCTCTGGTCTGGGAACCATCCTGCGTATCGTGGATTCTAAGGAGCCAGCCGGTCACTCCCAGCCACAGGCCCCCAAACACAAACAACGGCGCTTTTCCCTGGAATACAAAACCCGCCTGCCAACATTTTGATGGCAGATTGCAGGAGCCACTTGGTACTATCAAATCAGCCCAACTCGGCACTGGTGCCACCATGGGTCTGGTCACCATCCTGCCTATCATAGCTTTTCAGGAGCCAGCCGGTCCCTCTCTGCCATAGGGCCCCAGAGAAATCCTCGGCAAGTTTCCCTGGCAAAAAAAAGTAACCTACCCCGCTTCTGGATGGCACATTGCTGGAGCCACTTTACACCATCAAACTAGCCCGACTTGGCACTGGTGCCACCTCAGGTCTGGGAACCATCCTGCGTATCGTGGATTCTAAGGAGCCAGCCGGCCACTCCAGCCACAGGCCCCCAAACACAAACAACGGCGCTTTTCCCTGGAAAACAAAACTCGCCTGCCAAATTTTGATGGCAGATTGCAGGAGCCACTTGGTACTATCAAATCAGCCCAACTTGGCACTGGTGCCACCATGGGTCTGGTCACCATCCTGCCTATCGTAGCTTTTCAGGACCTAGCCGGTCACTCCCAGCCATAGGCCCCCAGACACAAAGCTCGGCCCGTTTCCCTGGGAAACAAAAGCAAGCTGCCCCGCTTCTGGATGGCATATTGCAGGAGCCACTTTGCACCATCAAACTAGCCCGACTCGGCCCTGGTGCCACCTCAGGTCTGGGAACCATGCTGCGTATCGTGGATTCTAATTAGCCATCCGGCCACTCCCACCCACAGGCCCCCAAACAAAATCAACGGCGCTTTTCCCTGGAAAACAAAACTCGCCTGCCAACATTTTGATGGCAGATTGCAGGAGCCACTTGGTACTATCAAACCAGCCCAACTTGACACTGGTGCCACCATGGGTCTGGTCACCATCCTGCCTATCGTAGCTTTTCAGGAGCCAGCCGGTCACTCCCAGCCATAGGCCCCCAGACACAAACCTCGGCCCGTTTCCCTGGCAAACAAAAGTAAGCTACCCCGCTTCTGGATGGCAGATTGCAGGACGCACTTGGTGCTATCAAACCAGCCCAACTTGGCACTGGTGCCACCTTGGGTCTGGGAACCATCCTGCGTATCGTGGATTCTAATTAGCCATCCGGCCACTCCCACCCACAGGCCCCCAAACAAAAACAACGGCGCTTTTCCCTGGAAAACAAAACTCGCCTGCCAACTTTTTGATGGCAGATTGCCGGAGCCACTTGGTACTATCAAACCAGCCCAACTTGACACTGGTGCCACCATGGGTCTGGTCACCATCCTGCCTATCGTAGCATTTCAGGAGCCAGCCGGTCACTCCCTGCCATAGGCCCCCAGACAAAAACCTTGGCCCGTTTCCCTGGCAAACAAAATTAAGTTATCCCGCTACTGGATGGCAGATTGCAGGAGCCACTTTTCACCATCAAACCAGCCCAACTTGGCACTGTTGCCACCTTGGGTCTGGGAACCATGCTGCGTATCGTGGATTATAAGGAGCCAGCCGGCCACTCCCTGCCACAGGCCCCCAAACAGAAACAACGGCGCTTTTCCCTGGAAAACATAATTCCCCGGCCAACTATTTGATGGCAGATTGCAGGAGCCACTTGGTACTATCAAATCAGCCCAACTTGGCACTGGTGCCACCTCAGGTCTGGGAACCATCCTGCCTATCGTAGCTTTTCAGGAGCCAGCCGGTCACTCCCAGCCATAGGCGCCCAGACACAAAGCTCGGCCCGTTTCCCTGGCAAACCAAAGTAAGCTGCCCCGCTTCTTGATGGCAGATTGCAGGAACCACTTTTCACCATCAAAGTAGCCCGACTTGGAACTGGTGCCACCTCTGGTCTGGGAACCATGCTGCGTATCGTGGATTCTAAGGAGCCAGCCGGCCACTCCCAGCCACAGGCCCCCAAACACAAACAACGGCGCTTTTCCCTGGAAAACAAAACTCGCCTGCCAACTTTTTGATGGCAGATTGCAGGAGCCGCTTGCTACTATCAAATCAGCCCAACTTGGCACTGGTGCCACCATGGGTCTGGTCACCATCCTGCCTATCGTAGCTTTTCAGGAGCCAGCCGGTCACTCCCAGCCATTGGCCCCCAGACAAAAACCTCGGCCCGTTTCCCTGGCAAACAAAAGTAAGCTGCCCCGCTTCTGCTTGGCAGATTGCAGGAACCACTTGGTATTATAAAAACAGCCCGACTTGGCACTGGTGCCACCTCTGGTCTGGGAACCATGCTGCGTATCGGGGATTCTAAGGAGCCAGCCGGCCACTCCCACCCAAAGGCCCCCAAACACAAACAACGGCGCTTTTCCCTGGAAAACAAAACTCGCCTGCCAACTTTTTGATGGCAGATTGCAGGAGCCACTTGGTACTATCAAACCAGCTCAACTTGGCACTGGTGCCACCATGGGTCTGGTCACCATCCTGCCTATCTTAGCTTTTCAGGACCTAGCAGGTCACTCCCAGCCATAGGTCCCCAGACACAAACCTCGGCCCGTTTCCCTGGCAAACAAAAGTAAGCTGCCCCGTTTCTGGATGGCATATTGCAGGAACCAATTTGCACCATCAAACTAGCCCGACTTGGCACTGGTGCCACCTCAGGTCTTTGAACCATCCTGCGTATCGTGGATTCTAAGGAGCCAGCCGGCCACTCCCAGCCACAGGCCCCCAAACACAAACAACGGCGCTTTTCCCTGGAAAACAAAACTCGCCTGCCAAATTTTGACGGCAGATTGCAGGAGCCACTTGGTATTATCAAATCAGCCCAACTTGGGACTGGTGCCACCATGGGTCTGGTCACCATCCTGCCTATCGTAGCTTTTCAGGAGGCAGCCAGTCACTCCCAGCCATAGGCCCCCAGACAAAAACCTCGGCCCGTTTCCCTGGCAAACAAAAGTAAGCTGCCCTGCTTCCAAATGGCAGATTGCAGGAACCACTTGGTACTATCAAACCAGCAAAACTTGGCACTGGTGCCACCTTGGGTCTGGATACCATGCTGCGTATCGTGGATTCTAAGGAGCCAGCCGGCCACTCCCAGCCACAGGTCCCCAAACACAAACAACGGCGCTTTTCCCTGGAAAACAAAACTCTCCTGCCAACTTTTTGATGGGAGTTTGCAGGAGCCACTTGGTTTTATCAAATCAGACCAACTTGGCACTGGTGCCACCATGGGTCTGGTCACCATCCTGCCTATCGTAGCTTTTCAGGAGCCAGCCGGTCACTCCCAGCCATAGGCCCCCAGACACAAATCTCGGCCCGTTTCCCTGACAAACAAAAGTAAGTTAACCCGCTTCTGGATGGCAGATTGCAGGAACCACTTGGTACTATCAAACCAGCCCGACTTGGCACTGGTGCCACCTCTGGTCTGGGAACCATCCTGCGTATCGTGGATTCTAATTAGCCATCCGTCCACTCCCAGCCACAGGCCCCCAAACAAAAACAACGGCGCTTTTCCCTGGAAAACAAAACTCGTCTGCCAACTTTTTGATGGCAGATTGCCAGAGCCACTTGGTACTATCAAACCAGCCCAACTTGGCACTGGTGCCACCTTGGGTCTGGGAACCATGCTGCGTATCGTGGATTATAAGGAGCCAGCCGGCCACTCCCTGCCACAGGCCCCCAAACAGAAACCACAGCGCTTTTCCCTGGAAAACAAAATTCGCCGGCCAAATTTTTGATGGCAGATTGCAGGGGCCACTTGGTACAATCAAATCAGCCAAACTTGGCACTGGTGCCACCATGGGTCTGGTCACCATCCTGCCTATCTTAGATATTCAGGACCTAGCCGGTCACTCCCAGCCATAGGCCCCCAGACACAAAGCCCTGCCCTTTTCCCTGGCAAACCAAAGTAAGCTGCCCCGCTTCTGGATGGCAGATTGCAGGAACCACTTTTCACCATCAAATAGCCCGACTTGGAACTGGTGCCATCTCTGGTCTGGGAACCATGCTGCGTATCGTGGATTCTAAGGAGCCAGCCGGCCACTCCCAGCCACTGGCCCCCAAACACAAACAACGGCGCTTTTCCCTGGAAAACAAAACTCGCCTGCCAACTATTTGATGGCAGATTGCAGGAGCCACTTGGTACTATCAAACCAGCCCAACTTGGCACTTGTGCCACCATGGGTCTGGTCACCATCCTGCCTATCTTAGATTTTCAGGACCTAGCCGGTCACTCCCAGCCATAGGCCCCCAGACACAAAGCTCGACCCGTTTCCCTGGCAAACAAAAGTAAGCTGCCCCGCTTCTGGATGGCAGATTGTAGGAAGCACTTGGTACTATCAAACCAGCCCAACTTGGCACTGGTGCCACCTCTGGTCTGGGAACCATCCTGCGTATCGTGGATTCTAAGGAGCCAGCCGGCCACTCCCAGCCATAGGCACCCAAACACAAACAACGGCGCTTTTCCCTGGAAAACAAAACTCGCCTGCCAACATTTTGATGGCAGATTGCAGGAGCCACTTGGTGCTATCAAACCAGCCCAACTTGGCACTTGTGCCACCATGGGTCTGCTCACCATCCTGCCTATCGTAGCTTTTCAGGAGCCAACCGCTCACTCCCAGCCAGAGGCCCCCCGACAAAAAGCTCGGCCCGTTTCCCTGGCAAACAAAAGTAAGCTGCCCCGCTTCTGGATGGCAGATTGCAGGAGCCACTTTGCACCATCATACTAGCCCGACTTGGCACTGGTGCCACCTTGGGTCTGGGAACCATCCTGCGTATCGTGGATTCTAAGGAGCCAGCCCGCCACTGCCAGCCACAGGCCCCCAAACAGAAACAACGGCGCTTTTCCCTGGAAAACAAAACTCGCCTGCCAAATTTTGACGGCAGATTGTAGGAGCCACTTGGTACTATCAAATCAGCCCAACTTGGGACTGGTGCCACCATGGGTCTGGTCACCATCCTGCCTATCGTAGCTTTTCAGGAGCCAGCCGGTCACTCCCAGCCATAGGCCCCCAGACACAAATCTCGGGCCGTTTCCCTGGCAAACAAAAGTAAGCTGCCCTGCTTCTGGATGGCAGATTGCAGGAACCACTTGGTACTATCAAACCAGCAATACTTGGCACTGGTGCCACCTTGGGTCTGGATACCATGCTGCGTATCGTGGATTCTAAGGAGCCAGCCGGCCACTCCCAGCCACAGGCCACCAAACACAAACAACGGCGCTTTTCCCTGGAAAACAAAACTCTCCTGCCAACTTTTTGATGGCAGATTGCAGGAGCCACTTGGTTTTATCAAATCAGCCCAACTTGGCACTGGTGCCACCATGGGTCTGGTCACCATCCTGCCTATCGTAGCTTTTCAGGACCCAGCCGGTCACTCCCAGCCATAGGCCCCCAGACAAAAACCTCGGCCCGTTTCCCTGGCAAACAAAAGTAAGCTACCCCGCTTCTGGATGGCAGATTGCAGGAGCCATTTTGCACCATCAAACTAGCCCGTCTTGGCACTGGTGCCACCTCTGGTCTGGGAACCATCCTGCGTATCGTGGATTCTAATTAGCCAGCCGGCCACTCCCTACCACAGGCCCCCAAACAAAAACAACGGCGCATTTCCCTGGAAAACAAAACTCGCCTACCAACTATTTGATGGCAGATTACAGGAGCCACTTGGTACTATCAAACCAGCCCAACTTGGCACTGGTGCCACCATGGGTCTGGTCACCATCCTGCCTATCGTAGTTTTCAGGAGCCAGCCGGTCACTCGCAGCCATAGGCCCCCAGACACAATACTCGGCCCGTTTCCCTGGCAAACAAAAGTAAGCTGCCCCGCTTCTGGATGGCAGATTGCAGGAGCCACTTGGTACTATCAAACCAGCCCGACTTGGCACTCGTGCCACCTCTGGTCTGGGACCCATCCTGCGTATCGTGGATTCTAAGGAGCCAGTCGGCCACTCCCAGCCACAGGCCCCCAAACACAAACAACGGCCCGTTTCCGTGGCAAACAAAAGTAAGCTGCCCCGCTTCTGGATGGCAGATTGCAGGAACCACTTGGTAGTATCAAACCAGCCCAACTTGGCACTGGTGGCACCTCTTGTCTGGTAACCATGCTGCGTATCGTGGTTTCTAAGGAGCCAGCCGGGCACTCCCAACCACAGGCCCCCAAACACACACAATGGCGCTTTTCCCTGGAAAACAAAACTCGCCTGCCAACTTTTTGATGGCAGATTGCAGGAGCCACTTGGTACTATCAAACCAGCCCAACTTGGCACTGGTGCCACCATGGGTCTGGTCACCATCCTGCCTATCGTAGCTTTTCAGGAGCAAGCCGGTCGCTCCCTGCCATAGGCCCCGAGACACAAAGCTCGGCCCGTTTCCCTGGCAAACAAAAGTAAGCACCCCCGCTTCTGGATGGCAGATTGCAGGAGCCACTTGGTACTATCAAACCAGCCCGACTAGGCACTGGTGCCACCTCTGGTCTGGGAACCATCCTGCGTATCGTGGATTTTAAGGAGCCAGTCGGCCACTCCCAGCCATACGCCTCCAAACACAAACAACGGTCCGTTTCCCTGGCAAAGAAAAGTAAGCTGCCCCGCTTCTTGATGGCAGATTGCAGGAACCACTTGTTGCCAAGTTGGGGTGGTTTGATAGTACCAAGTGGCTCCTGCAATCTGCCATCAAAAAGTTGGCAAGCGAGTTTTGTACTCCAGGGAAAATCGCCGTTGTTTGTGTTTGGGGGCCTGTGGCTGGGAGTGGCCAGCTGTCTCCTTAGAATCCACGATACGCAGGATGGGTCCCAGACCAGAGGTGGCACCAGTGCCAAGTCGGGCTGGTTTGATGGTGCAAAGTGACTCCTGCAATCTGCCATCCAGAAGCGGGGTAGCTTACTTTTGTTTGCCAGGGAAACGGGCAGAGCTTTGTGTCTGGGGGCCTATGGCTGGGAGTGACCAGCTGGCTCCTGAAAAGCTACGATAGGCAGGATGGTGACCAGACCCATGGTGGCACCAGTGCCAAGTTGGGCTGGTTTGATAGTACCAAGTGGCTCCTGCAATCTGCCATCAAAAAGTTGGCAGGTGAGTTTTGTTTTCCAGGGAAAAGCGCCGTTGTTTTTGTTTGGGGGCCTGTGGCTGGGAGTGGCCAGCTGGCTCCTTAGAATCCACGATACGCAGGATGGTTCCCAGACCAGAGGTGGCACCAGTGCCAAGTTGGGCTGGTTTGATGGTGCAAAGTGGCTCCTGCAATCTGCCATCCAGAAGCGGGGTAGCTTACTTTTGTTTGCCAGGGAAACGGGCCGAGGTTTGTGACTGGGGGCCAATGGCTGGGAGCACCGGCTGGCGCCTGAAAAGCTACGATAGGCAGGATGGTGACCAGACCCATGGTGGCACCAGTGCCAAGTTGGGCTGGTTTGATAGTACCAAGTGGCTCCTGCAATCTGGCATCAAAAAGTTGGCAGGCCAGTTTTGTTTTCCAGGGAAAAGCGCCGTTGTTTGTGTTTGGAGGCCTGTGGCTGGGAGTGGCCGGCTGCCTCCTTTGAACCCAGGATACGCAGGATGGTTCCCAGAGCCAAGGTGGCGTCAGTGCCAAGTTGGGCTGGTTTGATAGTACCAAGTGGCTCCTGCAATCTGCCATCCAGAAGCGGGACAGCTTAATTTTGTTTCCCAGGGAAACGGGCCGAGGTATTTGTCTGGGGGCCTATGGCTGGGAGTGACTGGCTGGCTACTGAAAAGCTACGATAGGCAGGATGGCTACCAGACTCATGGTGGCACCAGTGCCAAGTCGGGCTGGTTTGATAATACTAAATAGCTCCTGCAATCTGCCATCCAGACGCGGGGCAGCGGATTTTTGTTTGCTGGAGAAAAGTTCCGTGGTTTTTTTTTGGGGGTATATGGCTGGACGTGGCCGGCTGGCTCCTTAAAAAGCTCGATACGCAGGATTGTTCCCTGACCCAAGGTGGCATCAGTGCCAAGTCGGGCTGTTTTCGTAGTACCAAGTGCGTCCTGCAATTTGCCATCCAGAAGAGGGGCAGTTGAGTTTTGTTTGCCAGAGAAAAGGGCCGTGGTGTATTTTTGGGGGCATATGGTTGAGAGTGGCCGGCTGGCCCCTGAAAATCCACGATAGGCAGGATGGTTCCCAGAACCAAGGTGGCACCAGTGCCATGTTGGCCTGGTTTGATAGTACCATGTGGCTCCTGCAATCTGCCATCCTGAAGCGGGGCTGCTTACTTTTGTTTGCCAGGGAAACGGGCCGAGATATTTGTCTGGGGGCCTATGGCTGGGAGTGAGCGGCTGGCTCCTGAAAAGCTACGATAGGCAGGATGGTGACCAGACCCATGGTGGCACCAGTGCCAAGTTGGGCTGGTTTGATAGTACCAAGTGGCTCCTGCAATCTGCCATCAAAAAGTTGGCAGGCGAGTTTTGTTTTCCAGGGAAAAGCGCCGTTGTTCTTGTTTAGAGGCCTGTGGCTGGGAGTGGCCGGCTGCCTCCTTTGAACCCAGGATACGCAGGATGGTTCCCAGAGCCAAAGTGGCACCAGTGCCAAGTTGGGCTGGTTTGATAATACCAAGTGGCTCCTGCAATCTGCCATCCAGAAGCGGGACAGCTTACTTTTGTTTCCCAGGGAAACGGGCCGAGGTATTTGTCTGGGGGCCTATGGCTGGGAGTGACCGGCTGGCTACTGAAAAGCTACGATAGGCAGGATGGTTACCAGACTCATGGTGGCACCAGTGCCAAGTCGGGCTGGTTTGATAATACTAAATAGCTCCTGAAATCTGCCATTCAGACGCGCGGCAGCGGATTTTTGTTTGCTGGAGAAAAGTTCCGTGGCTTTTTTTTGGGGGTATATGGCTGGACGTGGCCGGCTGGCTCCTTAAAAAGAACGATACGCAGGATTGTTCCCTGACCCAAGGTGGCATCACTGCCAAGTCGGGCTGTTTTCGTAATACCAAGTGCGTCCTGCAATTTGCCATCCAGAAGAGGGGCAGTTGAGTTTTGTTTGCCAGAGCAAAGGGCCGTGGTATGTGTTTGGGGGCATATGGCTGAGAGTGGCCGGCTGGCCCCTGAAAATCCACGATAGGCAGAATGGTTCCCAGAGCCAAGGTGGCACCAGTGCCATGTTGGCCTGGTTTGATAGTACCATGTGGCTCCTGCAATCTGCCATCCAGAAGCGGGGCAGCTTACTTTTGTTTGCCAGGGAAACGGGCCGAGGTTTGTGTCTGGGGGCCTATGGCTGGGAGTGACCGGCTGGCTCCTGAAAAGCTACGATAGGCAGGATGGTGACCAGACCCAAAGTGGAACCAGTACCAAGTTGGGCTGGTTTGATAGTACCAAGTGGCTCCTGCAATCTGCCATCAAAAAGTTGGCAAGCGAGTTTTGTACTCCAGGGAAAATCGCCGTTGTTTGTGTTTGGGGGCCTGTGGCTGGGAGTGGCCAGCTGTCTCCTTGGAATCCACGATACGCAGGATGGGTCCCAGACCAGAGGTGGCACCAGTGCCAAGTCGGGCTGGTTTGATGGTGCAAAGTGACTCCTGCAATCTGCCATCCAGAAGCGGGGTAGCTTACTTTTGTTTGCCAGGGAAACGGGCAGAGCTTTGTGTCTGGGGGCCTATGACTGGGAGTGACCAGCTGGCTCCTGAAAAGCTACGATAGGCAGGATGGTGACCAGACCCATGGTGGCACCAGTGCCAAGTTGGGCTGGTTTGATAGTACCAAGTGGCTCCTGCAATCTGCCATCAAAAAGTTGGCAGGTGAGTTTTGTTTTCCAGGGAAAAGCGCCGTTGTTTTTGTTTGGGGGCCTGTGGCTGGGAGTGGCCAGCTGGCTCCTTAGAATCCACGATACGCAGGATGGTTCCCAGACCAGAGGTGGCACCAGTGCCAAGTTGGGCTGGTTTGATGGTGCAAAGTGGCTCCTGCAATCTGCCATCCAGAAGCGGGGTAGCTTACTTTTGTTTGCCAGGGAAACGGGCCGAGGTTTGTGACTGGGGGCCAATGGCTGGGAGCACCGGCTGGCGCCTGAAAAGCTACGATAGGCAGGATGGTGACCAGACCCATGGTGGCACCAGTGCCAAGTTGGGCTGGTTTGATAGTACCAAGTGGCTCCTGCAATCTGCCATCAAAAAGTTGGCAGGCCAGTTTTGTTTTCCAGGGAAAAGCGCCGTTGTTTGTGTTTGGAGGCCTGTGGCTGGGAGTGGCCGGCTGCCTCCTTTGAACCCAGGATACGCAGGATGGTTCCCAGAGCCAAGGTGGCGTCAGTGCCAAGTTGGGCTGGTTTGATAGTACCAAGTGGCTCCTGCAATCTGCCATCCAGAAGCGGGACAGCTTACTTTTGTTTCCCAGGGAAACGGGCCGAGGTATTTGTCTGGGGGCCTATGGCTGGGAGTGACTGGCTGGCTACTGAAAAGCTACGATAGGCAGGATGGCTACCAGACTCATGGTGGCACCAGTGCCAAGTCGGGCTGGTTTGATAATACTAAATAGCTCCTGCAATCTGCCATCCAGACGCGGGGCAGCGGATTTTTGTTTGCTGGAGAAAAGTTCCGTGGTTTTTTTTTGGGGGTATATGGCTGGACGTGGCCGGCTGGCTCCTTAAAAAGCTCGATACGCAGGATTGTTCCCTGACCCAAGGTGGCATCAGTGCCAAGTCGGGCTGTTTTCGTAGTACCAAGTGCGTCCTGCAATTTGCCATCCAGAAGAGGGGCAGTTGAGTTTTGTTTGCCAGAGCAAAGGGCCGTGGTATGTGTTTGGGGGCATATGGCTGAGAGTGGCCGGCTGGCCCCTGAAAATCCACGATAGGCAGGATGGTTCCCAGAGCCAAGGTGGCACCAGTGCCATGTTGGCCTGGTTTGATAGTACCATGTGGCTCCTGCAATCTGCCATCCAGAAGCGGGGCAGCTTACTTTTGTTTGCCAGGGAAACGGGCCGAGGTTCTTGTCTGGGGGCCTATGGCTGGGAGTGACCGGCTGGCTCCTGAAAAGCTACGATAGGCAGGATGGTGACCAGACCCAAAGTGGAACCAGCACCAAGTTGGGCTGGTTTGATAGTACCAAGTGGCTCCTGCAATCTGCCATCAAAAAGTTGGCAAGCGAGTTTTGTACTCCAGGGAAAATCGCCGTTGTTTGTGTTTGGGGGCCTGTGGCTGGGAGTGGCCAGCTGTCTCCTTAGAATCCACGATACGCAGGATGGGTCCCAGACCAGAGGTGGCACCAGTGCCAAGTCGGGCTGGTTTGATGGTGCAAAGTGACTCCTGCAATCTGCCATCCAGAAGCGGGGTAGCTTACTTTTGTTTGCCAGGGAAACGGGCAGAGCTTTGTGTCTGGGGGCCTATGGCTGGGAGTGACCAGCTGGCTCCTGAAAAGCTACGATAGGCAGGATGGTGACCAGACCCATGGTGGCACCAGTGCCAAGTTGGGCTGGTTTGATAGTACCAAGTGGCTCCTGCAATCTGCCATCAAAAAGTTGGCAGGTGAGTTTTGTTTTCCAGGGAAAAGCGCCGTTGTTTTTGTTTGGGGGCCTGTGGCTGGGAGTGGCCAGCTGGCTCCTTAGAATCCACGATACGCAGGATGGTTCCCAGACCAGAGGTGGCACCAGTGCCAAGTTGGGCTGGTTTGATGGTGCAAAGTGGCTCCTGCAATCTGCCATCCAGAAGCGGGGAAGCTTACTTTTGTTTGCCAGGGAAACGGGCCGAGGTTTGTGACTGGGGGCCAATGGCTGGGAGCACCGGCTGGCGCCTGAAAAGCTACGATAGGCAGGATGGTGACCAGACCCATGGTGGCACCAGTGCCAAGTTGGGCTGGTTTGATAGTACCAAGTGGCTCCTGCAATCTGCCATCAAAAAGTTGGCAGGCCAGTTTTGTTTTCCAGGGAAAAGCGCCGTTGTTTGTGTTTGGAGGCCTGTGGCTGGGAGTGGCCGGCTGCCTCCTTTGAACCCAGGATACGCAGGATGGTTCCCAGAGCCAAGGTGGCGTCAGTGCCAAGTTGGGCTGGTTTGATAGTACCAAGTGGCTCCTGCAATCTGCCATCCAGAAGCGGGACAGCTTAATTTTGTTTCCCAGGGAAACGGGCCGAGGTATTTGTCTGGGGTCCTATGGCTGGGAGTGACTGGCTGGCTACTGAAAAGCTACGATAGGCAGGATGGCTACCAGACTCATGGTGGCACCAGTGCCAAGTCGGGCTGGTTTGATAATACTAAATAGCTCCTGCAATCTGCCATCCAGACGCGGGGCAGCGGATTTTTGTTTGCTGGAGAAAAGTTCCGTGGTTTTTTTTTGGGGGTATATGGCTGGACGTGGCCGGCTGGCTCCTTAAAAAGCTCGATACGCAGGATTGTTCCCTGACCCAAGGTGGCATCAGTGCCAAGTCGGGCTGTTTTCGTAGTACCAAGTGCGTCCTGCAATTTGCCATCCAGAAGAGGGGCAGTTGAGTTTTGTTTGCCAGAGAAAAGGGCCGTGGTGTATTTTTGGGGGCATATGGTTGAGAGTGGCCGGCTGGCCCCTGAAAATCCACGATACGCAGGATGGTTCCCAGAACCAAGGTGGCACCAGTGCCATGTTGGCCTGGTTTGATAGTACCAAGTGGCTCCTGCAATCTGCCATCCTGAAGCGGGGCTGCTTACTTTTGTTTGCCAGGGAAACGGGCCGAGATATTTGTCTGGGGGCCTATGGCTGGGAGTGAGCGGCTGGCTCCTGAAAAGCTACGATAGGCAGGATGGTGACCAGACCCATGGTGGCACCAGTGCCAAGTTGGGCTGGTTTGATAGTACCAAGTGGCTCCTGCAATCTGCCATCAAAAAGTTGGCAGGCGAGTTTTGTTTTCCAGGGAAAAGCGCCGTTGTTCTTGTTTAGAGGCCTGTGGCTGGGAGTGGCCGGCTGCCTCCTTTGAACCCAGGATACGCAGGATGGTTCCCAGAGCCAAAGTGGCACCAGTGCCAAGTTGGGCTGGTTTGATAATACCAAGTGGCTCCTGCAATCTGCCATCCAGAAGCGGGACAGCTTACTTTTGTTTCCCAGGGAAACGGGCCGAGGTATTTGTCTGGGGGCCTATGGCTGGGAGTGACCGGCTGGCTACTGAAAAGCTACGATAGGCAGGATGGTTACCAGACTCATGGTGGCACCAGTGCCAAGTCGGGCTGGTTTGATAATACTAAATAGCTCCTGAAATCTGCCATTCATACGCGCGGCAGCGGATTTTTGTTTGCTGGAGAAAAGTTCCGTGGTTTTTTTTTGGGGGTATATGGCTGGACGTGGCCGGCTGGCTCCTTAAAAAAACGATACGCAGGATTGTTCCCTGACCCAAGGTGGCATCACTGCCAAGTCGGGCTGTTTTCGTAGTACCAAGTGCGTCCTGCAATTTGCCATCCAGAAGAGGGGCAGTTGAGTTTTGTTTGCCAGAGCAAAGGGCCGTGGTATGTGTTTGGGGGCATATGGCTGAGAGTGGCCGGCTGGCCCCTGAAAATCCACGATAGGCAGGATGGTTCCCAGAGCCAAGGTGGCACCAGTGCCATGTTGGCCTGGTTTGATAGTACCATGTGGCTCCTGCAATCTGCCATCCAGAAGCGGGGCAGCTTACTTTTGTTTGCCAGGGAAACGGGCCGAGGTTTGTGTCTGGGGGCCTATGGCTGGGAGTGACCGGCTGGCTCCTGAAAAGCTACGATAGGCAGGATGGTGACCAGACCCAAAGTGGAACCAGTGCCAAGTTGGGCTGGTTTGATAGTACCAAGTGGCTCCTGCAATCTGCCATCAAAAAGTTGGCAGGCGAGTTTTGTTTTCCAGGGAAAAGCGCCGTTGTTTTTGTTTAGAGGCCTGTGGCTGGGAGTGGCCGCCTGTCCTCGTAGAATCTACGTTACGCAGCATGGTTCCCAGAGCCAAGGTGGCACGAGGGCCAAGTCGGGCAGGTTTGATAGTACCAAATGCATCCTGTAATCTGCCATCCAAAAGCGGGGCAGTTTACTTTTGTTTGCCAGGGAAACGGGCCGAGGTTTGTGTCTGGGGGCCTATGGCAGGGAGTGACCGTCTGGCTCCTGAAAAGCTACGATAGGCAGGATGTTTACCAGACCCATGGTGGCACCAGTGCCAAGTTGGGCTGATTTGATAGTACCAAGTGGCTCCTGCAATCTGCCATCCAGAATCGGGGCAGCTTACTTTTGTTTTCCAGGGAAACGGGCCGAGGTTTGTGTCTGGGGGTCTATGGCTGGGAGTGACCGGCTGGCTCCTGAAAAGCTACGATAGGCAGGATGGTGACCAGACCCATGGTGGCACCAGTGCCAAGTTGGGCTGGTTTGATAGCACCAAGTGGCTCCTGCAATCTGCCATCAAAATGTTGGCAGGCGAGTTTTGTTTTCCAGGGAACAGCGCCGTTGTTTGTGTTTGGGCGCCTGTGGCTCACAGTGGCCGGGTGGCTGCTTAGAATCCACGATACGCAGGATGGTTCCCAGACCCAAGGTGGCACCAGTGCCAAGTCGGGCTGGTTTGACACTACCAAGTGGCTCCTGCAATCTGCCATCCAGAATCGGGGCAGCTTAATTTTGTTTGCCAGGGAAACGGTCCGAGGTTTTTGTCTGGGGGCCTATGGCTGAGAGTGACCGGCTGGCTCCTGAAATGCTACAATAGGCAGGATGGTTCCCAGACCCATAGTGGCACCAGTGCCAAGTTGGGATGATTTGATAGTACCAAGTGGCTCCTGCAATCTGCCATCAAAAAGCTGGCAGGCGAGTTTTGTTTTCCAGGGAAAAGCGCCGTTGTTTGTGTTTGGGGGCCTGTGGCTGGGAGTGGCCGGCTGGCTCCTTAGAATCCACGATATGCAGGATTGTTCCCAGACCCAAGGTGGCACCAGTGCCAAGTCGGGCTGGTTTGATGGTGCAAAGTGGCTCCTGCAATCTGCCATCCAGACGCGGGGCAGCGGATTTTTGTTTCCATGAGAAATGATCCGTGGTTTGTTTTTGGGGGTATATGGCTGGGCGTGGCCGGCTGGCTCCTTAAAAAGCTCGATATGCAGGATGCTTCCCTGACACAAGGTGGCACCAGTGCCACGTCGGGCGGTTTTCGTAGTACAAAGTGCGTCCTAAAATTTGCCATCCAGAAGAGGGGCAGTTGAGTTTTGTTTGCCAGAGAAAAGGGCCGTGGTTTGTTTTTGGGGGCATATGGCTGAGAGTGGCCGGCTGGCTCCTGAAAATCCACGATAGGCAGGATGGTTCCCAGACCAGAGGTGTCACCAGTGCCAAGTCGGGCTGGTTTGATAGTACTAAATAGCTCCTGCAATCTGCCATGCAGAAGCGGGGCAGCTTACTTTTGTTTGCCAGGGAAAAGGGCCGAGGTTTGTGTTTGGGGGCCTATGGCTGCGAGTGACCGGCTGGCTCCTGAAAAGCTACGATAGGCAGGATGGTGACCAGACCCATGGTGGCACCAGTGCCAAGTTGGGCTGCTTTGATAGTACCAAGTGGCTCCGGCAATCTGCCATCAAAAAGTTGGCAGGCGAGTTTTGTTTTCCAGGGAAAAGCGCCGTTGTTTGTGTTTGGGGGCCTGTGGCTGGGAGTGGCCAGCTGGCTCCTTAGAACCCACGATACGCAGGATGGTTCCCAGACCAGAGGTGGCACCAGTGCCAAGTTGGGCTGGTTTGATGGTGCAAAGTGGCTCCTGCAATCTGCCATCCAGAAGCGGGGAAGCTTACTTTTGTTTGCCAGGGAAACGGGCCGAAATATTTGTCTAGGGGCCTCTGGCTGGGGGTGGCTGGCTGGCACCTGAAAAGCTACGATAGGCAGGATGGTGACCAGACCCATGGTGGCACCAGTGCCAAGTTGCGCTGGTTTGATAGTACCAAGTGGCTCCTGCAATCTGCCATCAAATGTTTGGCAGGCGAGTTTTGTTTTCCAGGGAAAAGCGCCGTTGTGTGTGTTTTGGGGCCTGTGGGTGGGAGTGGCCAGCTGGCTCCTTAGAATCCACGATACGCAGGATGGTTCCCAGACCCAAGGTGGCACCAGTGCCAAGTCGGGCTGGTTTGACACTACCAAGTGGCTCCTGCAATCTGCCATCCAGAATCGGGGCAGCTTAATTTTGTTTGCCAGGGAAACGGTCCGAGGTTTTTGTCTGGGGGCCTATGGCTGAGAGTGACCGGCTGGCTCCTGAAATGCTACAATAGGCAGGATGGTTCGCAGACCCATAGTGGCACCAGTGCCAAGTTGGGATGATTTGATAGTACCAAGTGGCTCCTGCAATCTGCCATCAAAAAGCTGGCAGGCGAGTTTTGTTTTCCAGGGAAAAGCGCCGTTGTTTGTGTTTGGGGGCCTGTGGCTGGGAGTGGCCGGCTGGCTCCTTAGAATCCACGATATGCAGGATTGTTCCCAGACCCAAGGTGGCACCAGTGCCAAGTCGGGCTGGTTTGATGGTGCAAAGTGGCTCCTGCAATCTGCCATCCAGACGCGGGGCAGCGGATTTTTGTTTCCATGAGAAATGATCCGTGGTTTGTTTTTGGGGGTATATGGCTGGGCGTGGCCGGCTGGCTCCTTAAAAAGCTCGATATGCAGGATGCTTCCCTGACACAAGGTGGCACCAGTGCCACGTCGGGCGGTTCTCGTAGTACAAAGTGCGTCCTAAAATTTGCCATCCAGAAGAGGGGCAGTTGAGTTTTGTTTGCCAGAGAAAAGGGCCGTGGTTTGTTTTTGGGGGCATATGGCTGAGAGTGGCCGGCTGGCTCCTGAAAATCCACGATAGGCAGGATGGTTCCCAGACCAGAGGTGTCACCAGTGCCAAGTCGGGCTGGTTTGATAGTACTAAATAGCTCCTGCAATCTGCCACGCAGAAGCGGGGCAGCTTACTTTTGTTTGCCAGGGAAAAGGGCCGAGGTTTGTGTTTGGGGGCCTATGGCTGCGAGTGACCGGCTGGCTCCTGAAAAGCTACGATAGGCAGGATGGTGACCAGACCCATGGTGGCACCAGTGCCAAGTTGGGCTGCTTTGATAGTACCAAGTGGCTCCGGCAATCTGCCATCAAAAAG
Source organism: Melospiza melodia melodia (assembly GCF_035770615.1). Taxonomy (NCBI): domain Eukaryota; kingdom Metazoa; phylum Chordata; class Aves; order Passeriformes; family Passerellidae; genus Melospiza; species Melospiza melodia. The sequence continues at coordinate 64,738,368 of NC_086198.1, read as the reverse complement.
TTGGCAGGCGAGTTTTGTTTTCCAGGGAAAAGCGCCGTTGTTTGTGTTTGGGGGTCTGTGGCTGGGAGTGGCCAGCTGGCTCCTTAGAACCCACGATACGCAGGATGGTTCCCAGACCAGAGGTGGCACCAGTGCCAAGTTGGGCTGGTTTGATGGTGCAAAGTGGCTCCTGCAATCTGCCATCCAGAAGCGGGGAAGCTTACTTTTGTTTGCCAGGGAAACGGGCCGAAATATTTGTCTAGGGGCCTCTGGCTGGGGGTGGCTGGCTGGCACCTGAAAAGCTACGATAGGCAGGATGGTGACCAGACCCATGGTGGCACCAGTGCCAAGTTGCGCTGGTTTGATAGTACCAAGTGGCTCCTGCAATCTGCCATCAAATGTTTGGCAGGCGAGTTTTGTTTTCCAGGGAAAAGCGCCGTTGTGTGTGTTTTGGGGCCTGTGGCTGGGAGTGGCCAGCTGGCTCCTTAGAATCCACGATACGCAGGATGGTTCCCAGACCCAAGGTGGCACCAGTGCCAAGTCGGGCTGGTTTGTTAGTACCAAGTGGTTCCTGCAATCTGCCATCCAGAAGCGGGGCAGCTGAATTTTGTTTGCCAGAGAAAAAGGCTGTTGTTTGTGTTTCGGGGCCTGTGGCTGGGAGTGGCCGGCTGGCTCCTGAAAATCCATGATACGCAGCATGGTTCCCAGACCCAAGGTGGCACCAGTGCCAAGTAGGGCTGGTTTCATAGTACCCAGTGTCTCCTGCAATCTGCCATCCAGAAGAGGGGCAGTTGAGTTTTGTTTTCCAGAGAAAAGGGCCGTGGTTTGTGTTTGGGGCCTATGGCTGAGAGTGACCAGCTGGCCCCTGAAAATCCACGATAGGAAGGATGGTTCCCAGATCCAAGGTGGCAGCAGTGCCATGTTGTGCTGGTGTGATAGTCCCAAGTGGCTCCTGCAATCTGCCATCCAGAAGCGGGGCAGCTGAATTTTGTTTGCCAGAGAAAAAGGCTGTGGTTTGTGTTTGGGGGCCTGTGGCTGGGAGTGGCCGGCTGGCTCTTGAACATCCATGATACGCAGCATGGTTCCCAGACCCAAGGTGGCACCAGTGCCAAGTGGGGCTGGTTTCACAGTGTCAAGTGCCTCCTGCAATCTCCCATCCAGAAGCGGGGCAGCTGAGTTTTGTTTGCCTGTGAAACGGGCCGTTGTTTTTGATTGGGGTCTGTGGCCGAGAGTGTTCGGCTGGCTCCTGACAACCCACAATACGCAGGATGGTTCCCAGACCCAAGGTGGCACCAGTGCCAAGTCGGGCTGGTTTGATAGTACCAAGTGGCTCCTGCAATCTGCCATCCAGAAGCGGTGCAGTTGAGTTTTGTTTGCCAGAGAAAAGGGCCGTGGGTTGTGTTTGGGGGCATATGGCTGGGAGTGGCCGGCTGTCTCATTAAAAAGATCGATACGCAGGATGGTTCCCAGACCCAAGGTGGCACCAGTGCCAAGTCGGGCTGTTTTAATAGTACCAAGTGCGTCCTGCAATTTGCCATCCAGGAGAGGGGGAGTGGAGTTTTGTTTGCCAGAGAATAGCGCAGATGTTTGTGTTTGGGGGCTTGTGGCTGGGAGTGGCCGACTGGCGCCTTAGAATCTGTGTTACGCAGCATGGTTCCCAGACCAGAGGTGGCACCAGTGCCAAGTTGGGCTGGTTTGATAGTACCAAGTGGCTCCTGCAATCTGCCATCCAGAAGCGGGGCAGCTTACTTTTGTTTGCCAGGGAAACGGGCCGAGGTTTGTGACTTGGGACCTAAGGCTGGGAGTGACCGGCTGGCTCCTGGAAAGCTACAATAGGCAGGATGGTGACCAGACCCATGGTGGCACCAGTGCCAAGTTGGGCTGGTTTGATAGTACCAAGTGGCTCCTGCAATCTGCCATCAAAATGTTGGCAGGCGAGTTTTGTTTTCCAGGGAAAAGCGCCGTTGTTTGTATTTGGGGGCTTGTGGCTGGGAGTGGCCGGCTCGCTCCTTTGAACCCACGATACGCAGGATGGTTCCCAGACCCAAGGTGGCACCAGTGCCAAGTTGGGCTGGTTTGATACTACCAAGTGCGTCCTGCAATCTGCCATCCAGAAGCGGGGCAGCTTAATTTTGTTTGCCAGGGAAACGGGCCGTGGGTTTTGTATGGGGGCCTATGGCTGAGAGTGGCCGGCTGGCTCCTGAAAATCCACGCTAGGCAGCATGGTTCCCAGATGCAAGGTGGCACCAGTGCCAAGTCGGGCTGGTTTGATGGTGCAAAGTGGCTCCTGGAATCTGCCATCCAGAAGCGGGGCAGCTGATTTTTGTTTGCCAGAGAAAAATTCCGTGGATTGTTTTTGGGGGCATATTGCTTGGAGTGGCCGGCTGGCTCCTTAAAATGCTCGATACGCATGATGGTTCCCAGGCCCAAGGTGTCACCACTACCAAGTCGGCCTGCGGTTTTAGTATCAAGTTCATCCTGCAATTTGCCATCCAGAAGAGGGGCAGTTGAGTTTTGTTTGCCAGAGAAACGGGCCGAGGTTTCTGTTTGGGGACATATGGCTGAGAGTGGCCGGGTGGCCCCTGAATATCCACGATACACAGCATGGTTCCCAGATCAGAGGTGGCACCAGTGCCAAGTCGGGCTGGTTTGATAGTCCCAAGTGTCTCCTGCAATCTGCCATCCAGAAGCGGGGCAGCTTACTTTTGTTTGCCAGAGAAATAGGCCTAGGTTTTTGTCTGGGGGCCTATGGCTAGGAGTGGCCGGCTGGCTCCTAAGAATCCACGATACGCAGGATGTTTCCCAGACCCAAGGTGGCACCAGTGCCAAGTCGGGCTGGTTTGATAGTACCAAGTGGCTCCTGCAAACTCCATCAAAATGTTGGCAGACGTGTTTTGTTTTCCAGGGAACAGCGCCGTTGATTTTGTTTGGGGACCTGTGGGTGGGAGTGGCCGGCTGGCTCCTTAGAATCCACGATACGCAGGATGGTTCCCAGACCCAAGGTGGCACCAGTGCCAAGTCGGGCTGGTTTGATTACACCAAGTGGCTCCTACAATCTGCCATCCAGAAGTGAGGCAGCTAAGTTTTGTTTGCCAGAAAAAAGGGCCGTGGTTTTTGTTGGGGGCCTGTGGCTGGGAGTAGCCGGCTGGCTCCTTAAAATCCACGATAGGCTGGATGGTTCCCAGACCCAAGGTGGCACCAGTGCCAAGTCGGGCTGGTTTGATAGTACCAAGTGGCTCCTGCAATCTGCCATCCAGAAGCGGGGCAGCTTACTTTTGTTTGCCAGAGAAATAAGCCTAGGTTTTTGTTTGGGGGCCTGTGGCTAGGAGTGGCCGGCTGGCTCCTAAGAATCCACGATACGCAGGATGTTTCCCAGACCCAAGGTGGCACCAGTGCCAAGTCGGGCTGGTTTGATAGTACCAAGTGGCTCCTGCAAACTCCATCAAAAAGTTGGCAGGCGTGTTTTGTTTTCCAGGGAACAGCGCCGTTGATTTTGTTTGGGGGCCTGTGGCTGGGAGTGGCCGGCTGGCTCCTTAGAATCCACGATACGCAGGATGGTTCCCAGACCCAAGGTGGCACCAGTGCCAAGTCGGGCTGGTTTGATTACACCAAGTGGCTCCTGCAGTCTGCCATCCAGAAGTGAGGCAGCTAAGTTTTGTTTGCCAGAAAAAAGGGCCGTGGTTTTTGTTGGGGGCCTGTGGCTGGGAGTGGCTGGCTGGCTCCTTAGAATCCACCATACGCAGGATGGTTCCCAGACCCAAGGTGGCACCAGTGCCAAGTCGGGCTGGTTTGATAGTCCCAAGTGGCTCCTGCAATCTGCATTCCAGACGCGGGGCAGCGGATTTTTGTTTCCATGAGAAATGGTCCGTGGTTTGTTTTTGGGGGTATATGGCTGGGCCTGGCCGGCTGGCTCCTTAAAAAGCTCGATATGCAGGATGGTTCCCTGACACAAGGTGGCACCAGTGCCACGTCGGGCGGTTTTCGTAGTACAAAGTGCGTCCTAAAATTTGCCATCCAGAAGAGGGGCAGTTGAGTTTTGTTTGCCAGAGAAAAGGTCCGTGGTTTGTTTTTGGGGGCATATGGCTGAGAGTGGCTGGCTGGCCCCTGAAAATCCACGATACACAGGATGGTTCCCAGATCCAAGGTGGCACCTGTGCCAAGTCGGGCTGATTTGATAGTACTAAGTAGCTCCTGCAATCTGCCATCCAGAAGCGGGGCAGCTTACTTTTGTTTGCCAGGGAAACGGGCCGAGGTTTGTGTTTGGGGGCCTATGGCTGAGAGTGACCGGCTGGCTCCTGAAAAGCTACGATAGGCAGGATGGTGACCAGACCCATGGTGGCACCAGTGCCAAGTTGGGCTGGTTTGATAGTACCAAGTGGTTCCTGCAATCTGCCATCCAGAAGCAGGGCAGCTGAGTTTTGTTTGCCAGAGAAAAGGGCCTTGGTTTGTGTTTGGGGGCATATGGCTGGGTGTGGCCAGCTGGCTCCTTAAAATGCACGATATGCAACATGGCTCCCAGACCCAAGGTGGCACCAGTGCCAAGTTGGGCTGGTTTGATAGTACCAAGTGGCTCCTGCAATCTTCCATGATCACGTGGAGAAATACTTTCTGGTTTCAGCCTCATGCTCTTTCTTCTCTCCCTCAACTTCTCTATCACCTCTCATCTGGTTCACATGCGCTGTCTTCAAGGTCCACAGGCTACTTTTCACAGAATCTTCTGGCCTGATGAAGTAAGAATGATGAATAGAACAGAGCTGGGATCTATTTTCCAGTTTGGATAAAATGCATTCTGCACACAAATCCAAGGAGAACGGGCTGCCCCGATGCCCAGAAAATCTTTCACTCCTGCTAGTGTTCTACGTCAACCGCAACTTAGTCTGAAAGAAAAGCTTTTTCTCTGAGAGCATCTGAGAGGTTTGCATGAAGCACTGATATCTGACATATGCAATTTTGAATAGGAGAGGAAAAAGAAAATGGCAAGGAGTTTTTAATTTTAGTGGTTTCAATTTTAATTTCCGTGCACTTTTTCAAAACTTGTCAGCTCAAATGCCCATCAACATCTTTTAGTCATCTGTAAGTCAGTATTCATATAAAATGTGCTTCAAATCCAAAGAATTTCAAATTTGCACTCCAAGCTTCTATGCCTAGATTTATGATTTCCTACACATATTAGATGAAAGGAAGGCCTTTTTTACTGTGGGAGTGCTGGAACACTGGAACAGGTTGCCCAGAGAAGTTGTGGGTGTCCCATCCCTGAAAGTATTCAAGGTCGCCTTGGACGGGGCTTGGAGCAGCAACAAAGGAGAAGCTTGATGGTAGAGAAACAAAGTTGGACTATAGAAGAAACTCGGATTGAAGTATAGGATCAAGTTTTCTCTCAGCTCTTGGGGTAAATTCAAAGTTGTACAAAATGACATTTATCTGTGCTATTCACTACTGTAACAGAAAGTTTCATGAAAACTGTACAGAAGATAGTAAATTTTAAAAGAGATAAGAATTACAGCATAAAATCCATGGGATAGGTTACAACATGAGACACTCTCTAAGAGAAAATCTCTTTGTTTCAGCACTTCATCGGGGTAAGATTTCATGAAGTGCCAAAGAAGGCGGCAAAATATCATTCGGGACATTATTTACTGGAATTCAGCCTGGCCATTAGTAGGAACTGCCTTTGAACATATCATGTAGATATACCACACACACTTTCCCTTCACTGAAAAATTACTGTTTACAACAAATAAGCAATTGACGATCAAAATTGATTGAAAGCATCTTAAACATGTCAAGTATTTCATTGTAGATGATCTGTGATCCAAATGCTTCTTCCACCTTCGAGAGGGACAGAAGAATTCTTCCATATCATGATGGTTTAAAATTGTATCAACCAATGTTTTCTGCTGAAAAGATATCATCTATTTTTTTCTATTTTTGGAAGAAAATATTCCTAGACATACAACAGGTGAGAACTAAGTAATTTTAAAGAAACAAATGAAATGAAAATATTCTGTAAATAGAATGAAATGAAAAGCTGTGTTTTAAATAGGAGCTAAATATTAAACAGAATTTTTGTACCAGGCATTTGAATTACTGCACCAGCTCTTTTGCCCATCAAGAGAGGCATTTAGCATTTCAGTCTTTTCCAAGGTGTTCATGATCTGCTATGCTGATCTCTGTGTGTGCCTAGGTGTGTGTGGAGGGGGGGGCATATGAAGGGGAGTGTGTATGTTTGCTTTACAATTGTTGTGGCAGATTCATGCCTCAGCTCCACATTTTGTTTTAAAAAGGTCACACCGAGTGGATATGAAGTTTACTATCAACAAGAGATCGATTCCCAAATCATCCATTTGACTCTCCCTTATAAATCATGTGCTTTGTTGCATATTTATCAAATATACTTTCAAGCCAGATGGAGGAAGGAGGATGTGGGAATCCCTCCACCATCTTGCAACTTTTATGTAAGTAGGTTTTCAAGAAAATCATCATTTCTCTTTTAAATATGTCTGGAACAGGCATGATGGTAGTGTCAACCTGTTGGAGTTTTTGTTGCTGGAAGAAGTTGTACAAAAGGATTGGTTTTTACATTGACCAGTTACTGAATCAAGCGCAGGAATACATTGGAAATTTAGCTGGGGGTTCCTTTTCCCAGCAGACTACTTCTAGAACGAGCTTGTACACTGAAGCTGACTCTTTTGCTCTCTTTTTGTTTCTTTCCTATTTTCTTGGCTTCTTTGCCACTATCTAGACAATTTTGGAACTTTGTTCCCAACTAAAATGGTTTCAATAGTCTGATTGTGATCATACATTTTTACAAGGAATTTTTAAAATCTTTCCTCGAGTCCAGAAAGTCAAGGACTTAGATCTTTTTCTTCCCTTATCAATATTGCCATGAAATTGATAAATAAAGACCAACTCTTTATTTTTGTTTTTAACCCACGTAGATAATTCCCATCCATTAATCCATTTTGTGGACCAATAGCTGCCATTCTGATGGAAGCTGTCACTTCTTAACAATAGGCATTCTGTGACTATGTTGACTGCACTTTGGGTGAAGATCCTAACTGGTCTTAGATATACATAGGGAGAAATTTGCTCAGCCAGTGTCAGTCTTAAGCATGCGTATCAGAAGATCTTTCTAGAGCTGGGAATTTTCCCATGAAAGGGATTCAGTTAGGGAAGAGACACTTGTGCCAGAGTTTTACATTCTTCTTGAACACTGCTTAAGGAACTTAGATGCCATGTCCATTTGGATCTCTGTCTGCACAGAACTTTGTCATGCCAGCGCTTTGAAATGCATCTTGAAGAGAATTCACTAGCACAGAATGAAAGAGAGTGGAAGGGGTTGGTGGGGCTAACCAGGCCCAACCCCCCTGCCTAAACCAGGATACCTAGAGCCTCTTGCCCAGGATTCTATCTGGGTGTACTTTTAATGTCTTCAAAGATCCAGGCTCCACAATCTTTCTGGGCAGTCTGTGCCGTGGTTCAGTCACCCTGACAGTAAAGAAACATTTACTGATGTTCAAAGGCAATCTCCTGTATTTCAGTGTGTGCCCACTGCCTCTTGTCTTTTCCCTCAGCATCACTGAAAAGACACTGATTCCCTCCCCTTTGCACTATTGCTTCCATATGTATGTGTGATGCCATGTAGAGGTATGTCAAAAACCTCCCTGAAGCCCAGGCAGATAATATTCCCTTCATCTACCAGTCAAGTTGATTCATCAGAGGAGTTTAAAGTGATGTTCAGCATGAAATTCCCCTGAAAAATCATGCTAACTACATTATTTGGTCATCTGTCATGTGCCTGGCAAGGATTTCCAGGAAGAGCTGCTTCATCAACTTCCTGGGGATAAAAAAGAGGCTGGCTGGTTTGTACTATGGCGAGTCCTCTTAATTGCCTTTTTTGAAGATGGGTGTCATTTGCTAACATCCACTCTTTAGCTCCTCTTCTCATCTACACCTCGGCAAAAAGCTTTTCCACTATGTCTGGCTAGGAAAAACTGTGCCAGCACAGAAAACATCTCCCATCGTGTTCTAGAAGTTGCACGGATGTCTGCCAAGTGTTTGGCAGGAAGAAAAGAAAAGTTGTCCAAAACAGCTTCCAATCGAATGTTCCTGTGATTGAAAAAGTCAGGAGAGTGCAAAGGTACTGTTTTCTATCAGTTGGCAAGGTGCGCACACAATCCCAGTGTTGTACAGCTTGCTTCTTCACCTTCCCGAAGCTGCCGCTCTCGCCGGCTGCCGGAGCCCAAGAAGCGGCTTCTTCGCGCAAAGACGATTGTGCCGCTCACAGTGCTCTCCTTAGCGCGGCTTCTGCCGAAAGACGCCCGGCAGCGGCTCTTACCTCCGGAGAGCATCCTACCTTCGTCTTTAGCTCCTCTTCTCATCTACACCTCGGCAAAACGCTTTTCCACTATGTCTGGCTAGGAAAAACTGTGCCAGCACAGAAAACATCTCCCATCGTGTTCTAGAAGTTGCACGGATGTCTGCCAAGTGTTTGGCAGGAAGAAAAGAAAAGTTGTCCAAAACAGCTTCCAATCGAATGTTCATGTGATTGGAAAAGTCAGGAGAGTGCAAAGGTACTGTTTTCTATCAGTTGGCAAGGTGCGCACACAATCCCAGTGTTGTACAGCTTGCTTCTTCACCTTCCCGAAGCTGCCGCTCTCGCCGGCTGCCGGAGCCCAAGAAGCGGCTTCTTCGCGCAAAGACGATTGTGCCGCTCACAGTGCTCTCCTTAGCGCGGCTTCTGCCGAAAGACGCCCGGCAGCGGCTCTTACCTCCGGAGAGCATCCTACCTTCGTCTTTCGCGTCTTTTGTAGTCTACATCTTAGCAAAACGCTTTTCCACTATGTCTGGCTAGGAAAAACTGTGCCAGCACAGAAAACATCTCCCATCGTGTTCTAGAAGTTGCACGGATGTCTGCCAAGTGTTTGGCAGGAAGAAAAGAAAAGTTGTCCAAAACAGCTTCCAATCGAATGTTCCTGTGATTGAAAAAGTCAGGAGAGTGCAAAGGTACTGTTTTCTATCAGTTGGCAAGGTGCGCACACAATCCCAGTGTTGTACAGCTTGCTTCTTCACCTTCCCGAAGCTGCCGCTCTCGCCGGCTGCCGGAGCCCAAGAAGCGGCTTCTTCGCGCAAAGACGATTGTGCCGCTCACAGTGCTCTCCTTAGCGCGGCTTCTGCCGAAAGACGCCCGGCAGCGGCTCTTACCTCCGGAGAGCATCCTACCTTCGTCTTTCGCGTCTTTTGTAATCTACACCTCGGCAAAAAGCTTTTCCACTATGTCTGGCTAGGAAAAACTGTGCCAGCACAGAAAACATCTCCCATCGTGTTCTAGAAGTTGCACGGATGTCTGCCAAGTGTTTGGCAGGAAGAAAAGAAAAGTTGTCCAAAACAGCTTCCAATCGAATGTTCCTGTGATTGAAAAAGTAAGGAGAGTGCAAAGGTACTGTTTTCTATCAGTTGGCAAGGTGCGCACACAATCCCAGTGTTGTACAGCTTGCTTCTTCACCTTCCCGAAGCTGCCGCTCTCGCCGGCTGCCGGAGCCCAAGAAGCGGCTTCTTCGCGCAAAGACGATTGTGCCGCTCACAGGGCTCTCCTTAGCGCGGCTTCTGCCGAAAGACGCCCGGCAGCGGCTCTTACCTCCGGAGAGCATCCTACCTTCGTCTTTCGCGTCTTATGTAGTCTACACCTCGGCAAAAAGCTTTTCCACTATGTCTGGCTAGGAAAAACTGTGCCAGCACAGAAAACATCTCCCATCGTGTTCTAGAAGTTGCACGGATGTCTGCCAAGTGTTTGGCAGGAAGAAAAGAAAAGTTGTCCAAAACAGCTTCCAATCGAATGTTCCTGTGATTGGAAAAGTCAGGAGAGTGCAAAGGTACTGTTTTCTATCAGTTGGCAAGGTGCGCACACAATCCCAGTGTTGTACAGCTTGCTTCTTCACCTTCCCGAAGCTGCCGCTCTTGCCGGCTGCCGGAGCCCAAGAAGCGGCTTCTTCGCGCAAAGACGATTGTGCCGCTCACAGTGCTCTCCTTAGCGCGGCTTCTGCCGAAAGACGCCCGGCAGCGGCTCTTACCTCCGGAGAGCATCCTACCTTCGTCTTTCGCGTCTTTTGTAGTCTACACCTCGGCAAAAAGCTTTTCCACTATGTCTGGCTAGGAAAAACTGTGCCAGCACAGAAAACATCTCCCATCGTGTTCTAGAAGTTGCACGGATGTCTGCCAAGTGTTTGGCAGGAAGAAAAGAAAAGTTGTCCAAAACAGCTTCCAATCGAATGTTCCTGTGATTGGAAAAGTCAGGAGAGTGCAAAGGTACTGTTTTCTATCAGTTGGCAAGGTGCGCACACAATCCCAGTGTTGTACAGCTTGCTTCTTCACCTTCCCGAAGCTGCCGCTCTCGCCGGCTGCCGGAGCCCAAGAAGCGGCTTCTTCGCGCAAAGACGATTGTGCCGCTCACAGTGCTCTCCTTAGCGCGGCTTCTGCCGAAAGACGCCCGGCAGCGGCTCTTACCTCCGGAGAGCATCCTACCTTCGTCTTTCGCGTCTTTTGTAGTCTACACCTCGGCAAAAAGCTTTTCCACTATGTCTGGCTAGGAAAAACTGTGCCAGCACAGAAAACATCTCCCATCGTGTTCTAGAAGTTGCACGGATGTCTGCCAAGTGTTTGGCAGGAAGAAAAGAAAAGTTGTCCAAAACAGCTTCCAATCGAATGTTCCTGTGATTGGAAAAGTCAGGAGAGTGCAAAGGTACTGTTTTCTATCAGTTGGCAAGGTGCGCACACAATCCCAGTGTTGTACAGCTTGCTTCTTCACCTTCCCGAAGCTGCCGCTCTCGCCGGCTGCCGGAGCCCAAGAAGCGGCTTCTTCGCGCAAAGACGATTGTGCCGCTCACAGTACTCCCCTTAGCGCGGCTTCTGCCGAAAGACGCCCGGCAGCGGCTCTTACCTCCTGAGAGTGGCAGCTTTGGGAAGGTGAAGAAGCAAGCTGTACAACACTGGGATTGTGTGCGCACCTTGCCAACTGATAGAAAACAGTACCTTTGCACTCTCCTGACTTTTCCAATCACAGGAACATTCGATTGGAAGCTGTTTTGGACAACTTTTCTTTTCTTCCTGCCAAACACTTGGCAGACATCCGTGCAACTTCTAGAACACGATGGGAGATGTTTTCTGTGCTGGCACAGTTTTTCCTAGCCAGACATAGTGGAAAAGCGTTTTGCTAAGATGTAGACTACAAAAGACGCGAAAGACGAAGGTAGGATGCTCTCCGGAGGTAAGAGCCGCTGCCGGGCGTCTTTCGGCAGAAGCCGCGCTAAGGAGAGCACTGTGAGCGGCACAATCGTCTTTGCGCGAAGAAGCCGCTTCTTGGGCTCCGGCAGCCGGCGAGAGCGGCAGCTTCGGGAAGGTGAAGAAGCAAGCTGTACAACACTGGGATTGTGTGCGCACCTTGCCAACTGATAGAAAACAGTACCTTTGCACTCTCCTGACTTTTCCAATCGCAGGAACAGTCGATTGGAAGCTGTTTTGGACAACTTTTCTTTTCTTCCTGCCAAACACTTGGCAGACATCCGTGCAACTTCTAGAACACGATGGGAGATGTTTTCTGTGCTGGCACAGTTTTTCCTAGCCAGACATAGTGGAAAAGCGTTTTGCTAAGATGTAGACTACAAAAGACGCGAAAGACGAAGGTAGGATGCTCTCCGGAGGTAAGAGCCGCTGCCGGGCGTCTTTCGGCAGAAGCCGCGCTAAGGAGAGCACTGTGAGCGGCACAACCGTCTTTGCGCGAAGAAGCCGCTTCTTGGGCTCAGGCAGCCGGCGAGAGCGGCAGCTTCGGGAAGGTGAAGAAGCAAGCTGTACAACACTGGGATTGTGTGCGCACCTTGCCAACTGATAGAAAACAGTACCTTTGCACTCTCCTGACTTTTCCAATCACAGGAACATTCGATTGGAAGCTGTTTTGGACAACTTTTCTTTTCTTCCTGCCAAACACTTGGCAGACATCCGTGCAACTTCTAGAACACGATGGGAGATGTTTTCTGTGCTGGCACAGTTTTTCCTAGCCAGACATAGTGGAAAAGCGTTTTGCCGAGGTGTAGATGAGAAGAGGAGCTAAAGACGAAGGTAGGATGCTCTCCGGAGGTAAGAGCCGCTGCCGGGCGTCTTTCGGCAGAAGCCGCGCTAAGGAGAGCACTGTGAGCGGCACAATCGTCTTTGCGCGAAGAAGCCGCTTCTTGGGCTCCGGCAGCCGGCGAGAGCGGCAGCTTCGGGAAGGTGAAGAAGCAAGCTGTACAACACTGGGATTGTGTGCGCACCTTGCCAACTGATAGAAAACAGTACCTTTGCACTCTCCTGACTTTTCCAATCACAGGAACATTCGATTGGAAGCTGTTTTGGACAACTTTTCTTTTCTTCCTGCCAAACACTTGGCAGACATCCGTGCAACTTCTAGAACACGATGGGAGATGTTTTCTGTGCTGGCACAGTTTTTCCTAGCCAGACATAGTGGAAAAGCGTTTTGCTAAGATGTAGACTACAAAAGACGCGAAAGACGAAGGTAGGATGCTCTCCGGAGGTAAGAGCCGCTGCCGGGCGTCTTTCGGCAGAAGCCGCGCTAAGGAGAGCACTGTGAGCGGCACAATCGTCTTTGCGCGAAGAAGCCGCTTCTTGGGCTCCGGCAGCCGGCGAGAGCGGCAGCTTCGGGAAGGTGAAGAAGCAAGCTGTACAACACTGGGATTGTGTGCGCACCTTGCCAACTGATAGAAAACAGTACCTTTGCACTCTCCTGACTTTTCCAATCACAGGAACATTCGATTGGAAGCTGTTTTGGACAACTTTTCTTTTCTTCCTGCCAAACACTTGGCAGACATCCGTGCAACTTCTAGAACACGATGGGAGATGTTTTCTGTGCTGGCACAGTTTTTCCTAGCCAGACATAGTGGAAAAGCTTTTTGCCGAGGTGTAGATGAGAAGAGGAGCTAAAGACGAAGGTAGGATGCTCTCCGGAGGTAAGAGCCGCTGCCGGGCGTCTTTCGGCAGAAGCCGCGCTAAGGAGAGCACTGTGAGCGGCACAATCGTCTTTGCGCGAAGAAGCCGCTTCTTGGGCTCCGGCAGCCGGCGAGAGCGGCAGCTTCGGGAAGGTGAAGAAGCAAGCTGTACAACACTGGGATTGTGTGCGCACCTTGCCAACTGATAGAAAACAGTACCTTTGCACTCTCCTGACTTTTTCAATCACAGGAACATTCGATTGGAAGCTGTTTTGGACAACTTTTCTTTTCTTCCTGCCAAACACTTGGCAGACATCCGTGCAACTTCTAGAACACGATGGGAGATGTTTTCTGTGCTGGCACAGTTTTTCCTAGCCAGACATAGTGGAAAAGCGTTTTGCTAAGATGTAGACTACAAAAGACGCGAAAGACGAAGGTAGGATGCTCTCCGGAGGTAAGAGCCGCTGCCGGGCGTCTTTCGGCAGAAGCCGCGCTAAGGAGAGCACTGTGAGCGGCACAATCGTCTTTGCGCGAAGAAGCCGCTTCTTGGGCTCCGGCAGCCGGCGAGAGCGGCAGCTTCGGGAAGGTGAAGAAGCAAGCTGTACAACACTGGGATTGTGTGCGCACCTTGCCAACTGATAGAAAACAGTACCTTTGCACTCTCCTGACTTTTCCAATCACATGAACATTCGATTGGAAGCTGTTTTGGACAACTTTTCTTTTCTTCCTGCCAAACACTTGGCAGACATCCGTGCAACTTCTAGAACACGATGGGAGATGTTTTCTGTGCTGGCACAGTTTTTCCTAGCCAGACATAGTGGAAAAGCGTTTTGCCGAGGTGTAGATGAGAAGAGGAGCTAAAGAGTGGATGTTAGCAAATGACACCCATCTTCAAAAAAGGCAATTAAGAGGACTCGCCATAGTACAAACCAGCCAGCCTCTTTTTTATCCCCAGGAAGTTGATGAAGCAGCTCTTCCTGGAAATCCTTGCCAGGCACATGACAGATGACCAAATAATGTAGTTAGCATGATTTTTCAGGGGAATTTCATGCTGAACATCACTTTAAACTCCTCTGATGAATCAACTTGACTGGTAGATGAAGGGAATATTATCTGCCTGGGCTTCAGGGAGGTTTTTGACATACCTCTACATGGCATCACACATACATATGGAAGCAATAGTGCAAAGGGGAGGGAATCAGTGTCTTTTCAGTGATGCTGAGGGAAAAGACAAGAGGCAGTGGGCACACACTGAAATACAGGAGATTGCCTTTGAACATCAGTAAATGTTTCTTTACTGTCAGGGTGACTGAACCACGGCACAGACTGCCCAGAAAGATTGTGGAGCCTGGATCTTTGAAGACATTAAAAGTACACCCAGATAGAATCCTGGGCAAGAGGCTCTAGGTATCCTGGTTTAGGCAGAGGGGTTGGGCCTGGTTAGCCCCACCAACCCCTTCCACTCTCTTTCATTCTGTGCTAGTGAATTCTCTTCAAGATGCATTTCAAAGCGCTGGCATGACAAAGTTCTGTGCAGACAGAGATCCAAATGGACATGGCATCTAAGTTCCTTAAGCAGTGTTCAAGAAGAATGTAAAACTCTGGCACAAGTGTCTCTTCCCTAACTGAATCCCTTTCATGGGAAAATTCCCAGCTCTAGAAAGATCTTCTGATACGCATGCTTAAGACTGACACTGGCTGAGCAAATTTCTCCCTATGTATATCTAAGACCAGTTAGGATCTTCACCCAAAGTGCAGTCAACATAGTCACAGAATGCCTATTGTTAAGAAGTGACAGCTTCCATCAGAATGGCAGCTATTGGTCCACAAAATGGATTAATGGATGGGAATTATCTACGTGGGTTAAAAACAAAAATAAAGAGTTGGTCTTTATTTATCAATTTCATGGCAATATTGATAAGGGAAGAAAAAGATCTAAGTCCTTGACTTTCTGGACTCGAGGAAAGATTTTAAAAATTCCTTGTAAAAATGTATGATCACAATCAGACTATTGAAACCATTTTAGTTGGGAACAAAGTTCCAAAATTGTCTAGATAGTGGCAAAGAAGCCAAGAAAATAGGAAAGAAACAAAAAGAGAGCAAAAGAGTCAGCTTCAGTGTACAAGCTCGTTCTAGAAGTAGTCTGCTGGGAAAAGGAACCCCCAGCTAAATTTCCAATGTATTCCTGCGCTTGATTCAGTAACTGGTCAATGTAAAAACCAATCCTTTTGTACAACTTCTTCCAGCAACAAAAACTCCAACAGGTTGACACTACCATCATGCCTGTTCCAGACATATTTAAAAGAGAAATGATGATTTTCTTGAAAACCTACTTACATAAAAGTTGCAAGATGGTGGAGGGATTCCCACATCCTCCTTCCTCCATCTGGCTTGAAAGTATATTTGATAAAATATGCAACAAAGCACATGATTTATAAGGGAGAGTCAAATGGATGATTTGGGAATCGATCTCTTGTTGATAGTAAACTTCATATCCACTCGGTGTGACCTTTTTAAAACAAAATGTGGAGCTGAGGCATGAATCTGCCACAACAATTGTAAAGCAAACATACACACTCCCCTTCATATGCCCCCCCCTCCACACACACCTAGGCACACACAGAGATCAGCATAGCAGATCATGAACACCTTGGAAAAGACTGAAATGCTAAATGCCTCTCTTGATGGGCAAAAGAGCTGGTGCAGTAATTCAAATGCCTGGTACAAAAATTCTGTTTAATATTTAGCTCCTATTTAAAACACAGCTTTTCATTTCATTCTATTTACAGAATATTTTCATTTCATTTGTTTCTTTAAAATTACTTAGTTCTCACCTGTTGTATGTCTAGGAATATTTTCTTCCAAAAATAGAAAAAAATAGATGATATCTTTTCAGCAGAAAACATTGGTTGATACAATTTTAAACCATCATGATATGGAAGAATTCTTCTGTCCCTCTCGAAGGTGGAAGAAGCATTTGGATCACAGATCATCTACAATGAAATACTTGACATGTTTAAGATGCTTTCAATCAATTTTGATCGTCAATTGCTTATTTGTTGTAAACAGTAATTTTTCAGTGAAGGGAAAGTGTGTGTGGTATATCTACATGATATGTTCAAAGGCAGTTCCTACTAATGGCCAGGCTGAATTCCAGTAAATAATGTCCCGAATGATATTTTGCCGCCTTCTTTGGCACTTCATGAAATCTTACCCCGATGAAGTGCTGAAACAAAGAGATTTTCTCTTAGAGAGTGTCTCATGTTGTAACCTATCCCATGGATTTTATGCTGTAATTCTTATCTCTTTTAAAATTTACTATCTTCTGTACAGTTTTCATGAAACTTTCTGTTACAGTAGTGAATAGCACAGATAAATGTCATTTTGTACAACTTTGAATTTACCCCAAGAGCTGAGAGAAAACTTGATCCTATACTTCAATCCGAGTTTCTTCTATAGTCCAACTTTGTTTCTCTACCATCAAGCTTCTCCTTTGTTGCTGCTCCAAGCCCCGTCCAAGGCGACCTTGAATACTTTCAGGGATGGGACACCCACAACTTCTCTGGGCAACCTGTTCCAGTGTTCCAGCACTCCCACAGTAAAAAAGGCCTTCCTTTCATCTAATATGTGTAGGAAATCATAAATCTAGGCATAGAAGCTTGGAGTGCAAATTTGAAATTCTTTGGATTTGAAGCACATTTTATATGAATACTGACTTACAGATGACTAAAAGATGTTGATGGGCATTTGAGCTGACAAGTTTTGAAAAAGTGCACGGAAATTAAAATTGAAACCACTAAAATTAAAAACTCCTTGCCATTTTCTTTTTCCTCTCCTATTCAAAATTGCATATGTCAGATATCAGTGCTTCATGCAAACCTCTCAGATGCTCTCAGAGAAAAAGCTTTTCTTTCAGACTAAGTTGCGGTTGACGTAGAACACTAGCAGGAGTGAAAGATTTTCTGGGCATCGGGGCAGCCCGTTCTCCTTGGATTTGTGTGCAGAATGCATTTTATCCAAACTGGAAAATAGATCCCAGCTCTGTTCTATTCATCATTCTTACTTCATCAGGCCAGAAGATTCTGTGAAAAGTAGCCTGTGGACCTTGAAGACAGCGCATGTGAACCAGATGAGAGGTGATAGAGAAGTTGAGGGAGAGAAGAAAGAGCATGAGGCTGAAACCAGAAAGTATTTCTCCACGTGATCATGGAAGATTGCAGGAGCCACTTGGTACTATCAAACCAGCCCAACTTGGCACTGGTGCCACCTTGGGTCTGGGAGCCATGTTGCATATCGTGCATTTTAAGGAGCCAGCTGGCCACACCCAGCCATATGCCCCCAAACACAAACCAAGGCCCTTTTCTCTGGCAAACAAAACTCAGCTGCCCTGCTTCTGGATGGCAGATTGCAGGAACCACTTGGTACTATCAAACCAGCCCAACTTGGCACTGGTGCCACCATGGGTCTGGTCACCATCCTGCCTATCGTAGCTTTTCAGGAGCCAGCCGGTCACTCTCAGCCATAGGCCCCCAAACACAAACCTCGGCCCGTTTCCCTGGCAAACAAAAGTAAGCTGCCCCGCTTCTGGATGGCAGATTGCAGGAGCTACTTAGTACTATCAAATCAGCCCGACTTGGCACAGGTGCCACCTTGGATCTGGGAACCATCCTGTGTATCGGGGATTTTCAGGGGCCAGCCAGCCACTCTCAGCCATATGCCCCCAAAAACAAACCACGGACCTTTTCTCTGGCAAACAAAACTCAACTGCCCCTCTTCTGGATGGCAAATTTTAGGACGCACTTTGTACTACGAAAACCGCCCGACGTGGCACTGGTGCCACCTTGTGTCAGGGAACCATCCTGCATATCGAGCTTTTTAAGGAGCCAGCCGGCCAGGCCCAGCCATATACCCCCAAAAACAAACCACGGACCATTTCTCATGGAAACAAAAATCCGCTGCCCCGCGTCTGGATGGCAGATTGCAGGAGCCACTTGGGACTATAAAAACAGCCCGACTTGGCACTGGTGCCACCTTGGGTCTGGGAACCATCCTGCGTATGGTGGATTCTAAGGAGCCAGCCGGCCACTCCCAGCCACAGGCCCCCAACAAAAACCACGGCCCTTTTTTCTGGCAAACAAAACTTAGCTGCCTCACTTCTGGATGGCAGATTGCAGGAGCCACTTGGTGTAATCAAACCAGCCCGACTTGGCACTGGTGCCACCTTGGGTCTGGGAACCATCCTGCGTATCGTGGATTCTAAGGAGCCAGCCGGCCACTCCCAGCCACAGGCCCCCAAACAAAATCAACGGCGCTGTTCCCTGGAAAACAAAACACGTCTGCCAACATTTTGATGGAGTTTGCAGGAGCCACTTGGTACTATCAAACCAGCCCGACTTGGCACTGGTGCCACCTTGGGTCTGGGAAACATCCTGCGTATCGTGGATTCTTAGGAGCCAGCCGGCCACTCCTAGCCACAGGCCCCCAAAGAAAAACCTAGGCCTATTTCTCTGGCAAACAAAAGTAAGCTGCCCCGCTTCTGGATGGCAGATTGCAGGAGCCACTTGGTACTATCAAACCAGCCCGACTTGGCACTGGTGCCACCTTGGGTCTGGGAACCATCCAGCCTATCGTGGATTTTAAGGAGCCAGCCGGCTACTCCCAGCCACAGGCCCCCAACAAAAACCACGGCCCTTTTTTCTGGCAAACAAAACTTAGCTGCCTCACTTCTGGATGGCAGATTGCAGGAGCCACTTGGTGTAATCAAACCAGCCCGACTTGGCACTGGTGCCACCTTGGGTCTGGGAACCATCCTGCGTATCGTGGATTCTAAGGAGCCAGCCGGCCACTCCCAGCCACAGGTCCCCAAACAAAATCAACGGCGCTGTTCCCTGGAAAACAAAACACGTCTGCCAACATTTTGATGGAGTTTGCAGGAGCCACTTGGTACTATCAAACCAGCCCGACTTGGCACTGGTGCCACCTTGGGTCTGGGAAACATCCTGCGTATCGTGGATTCTTAGGAGCCAGCCGGCCACTCCTAGCCATAGGCCCCCAGACAAAAACCTAGGCCTATTTCTCTGGCAAAAAAAGTAAGCTGCCCCGCTTCTGGATGGCAGATTGCAGGAGACACTTGGGACTATCAAACCAGCCCGACTTGGCACTGGTGCCACCTCTGATCTGGGAACCATGCTGTGTATCGTGGATATTCAGGGGCCAGCCGGCCACTCTCAGCCATATGTCCCCAAACAGAAACCTCGGCCCGTTTCTCTGGCAAACAAAACTCAACTGCCCCTCTTCTGGATGGCAAATTGCAGGATGAACTTGATACTAAAACCGCAGGCCGACTTGGTAGTGGTGACACCTTGGGCCTGGGAACCATCATGCGTATCGAGCATTTTAAGGAGCCAGCCGGCCACTCCAAGCAATATGCCCCCAAAAACAATCCACGGAATTTTTCTCTGGCAAACAACAATCAGCTGCCCCGCTTCTGGATGGCAGATTGCAGGAGCCACTTTGCACCATCAAACCAGCCCGACTTGGCACTGGTGCCACCTTGCATCTGGGAACCATGCTGCCTAGCGTGGATTTTCAGGAGCCAGCCGGCCACTCCCAGCCATATGCCCCCAAACACAACCCACGGCCCTTTTCTCTGGCAAACAAAACTCAACTGCACCGCTTCTGGATGGCAGATTGCAGGAGCCACTTGGTACTATCAAACCAGCCCGACTTGGCACTGGTGCCACCTTGGGTCTGGGAACCATCCTGCGTATTGTGGGTTGTCAGGAGCCAGCCGAACACTCTCGGCCACAGACCCCAATCAAAAACAACGGCCCGTTTCACAGGCAAACAAAACTCAGCTGCCCCGCTTCTGGATGGGAGATTGCAGGAGGCACTTGACACTGTGAAACCAGCCCCACTTGGCACTGGTGCCACCTTGGGTCTGGGAACCATGCTGCGTATCATGGATGTTCAAGAGCCAGCCGGCCACTCCCAGCCACAGGCCCCCAAACACAAACCACAGCCTTTTTCTCTGGCAAACAAAATTCAGCTGCCCCGCTTCTGGATGGCAGATTGCAGGAGCCACTTGGGACTATCACACCAGCACAACATGGCACTGCTGCCACCTTGGATCTGGGAACCATCCTTCCTATCGTGGATTTTCAGGGGCCAGCTGGTCACTCTCAGCCATAGGCCCCAAACACAAACCACGGCCCTTTTCTCTGGAAAACAAAACTCAACTGCCCCTCTTCTGGATGGCAGATTGCAGGAGCCACTGGGTACTATGAAACCAGCCCTACTTGGCACTGGTGCCACCTTGGGTCTGGGAACCATGCTGCGTATCATGGATTTTCAGGAGCCAGCCGGCCACGCCCAGCCACAGGCCCCGAAACACAAACAACAGCCTTTTTCTCTGGCAAACAAAATTCAGCTGCCCCGCTTCTGGATGGCAGATTGCAGGAACCACTTGGTACTAACAAACCAGCCCGACTTGGCACTGGTGCCACCTTGGGTCTGGGAACCATCCTGC
Source organism: Melospiza melodia melodia (assembly GCF_035770615.1). Taxonomy (NCBI): domain Eukaryota; kingdom Metazoa; phylum Chordata; class Aves; order Passeriformes; family Passerellidae; genus Melospiza; species Melospiza melodia. The sequence continues at coordinate 64,717,887 of NC_086198.1, read as the reverse complement.
GTATCGTGGATTCTAAGGAGCCAGCTGGCCACTCCCAGCCACAGGCCCCAAAACACACACAACGGTGCTTTTCCCTGGAAAACAAAACTCGCCTGCCAAACATTTGATGGCAGATTGCAGGAGCCACTTGGTACTATCAAACCAGCGCAACTTGGCACTGGTGCCACCATGGGTCTGGTCACCATCCTGCCTATCGTAGCTTTTCAGGTGCCAGCCAGCCACCCCCAGCCAGAGGCCCCTAGACAAATATTTCGGCCCGTTTCCCTGGCAAACAAAAGTAAGCTTCCCCGCTTCTGGATGGCAGATTGCAGGAGCCACTTTGCACCATCAAACCAGCCCAACTTGGCACTGGTGCCACCTCTGGTATGGGAACCATCCTGCGTATCGTGGGTTCTAAGGAGCCAGCTGGCCACTCCCAGCCACAGGCCCCCAAACACAAACAACGGCGCTTTTCCCTGGAAAACAAAACTCGCCTGCCAACTTTTTGATGGCAGATTGCCGGAGCCACTTGGTACTATCAAACCAGCCCAACTTGGCACTGGTGCCACCATGGGTCTGGTCACCATCCTGCCTATCGTAGCTTTTCAGGAGCCAGCCGGTCACTCGCAGCCATAGGCCCCCAAACACAAACCTCGGCCCTTTTCCCTGGCAAACAAAAGTAAGCTGCCCCGCTTCTGCATGGCAGATTGCAGGAGCTATTTAGTACTATCAAACCAGCCCGACTTGGCACTGGTGACACCTCTGGTCTGGGAACCATCCTGCCTATCGTGGATTTTCAGGGGCCAGCCGGCCACTCTCAGCCATATGCCCCCAAAAACAAACCACGGCCCTTTCCTCTGGCAAACAAAACTCAACTGCCCCTCTTCTGGATGGCAAATTTTAGGACGCACTTTGTACTACGAAAACCGCCCGACGTGGCACTGGTGCCACCTTGTGTCAGGGAAGCATCCTGCATATCGAGCTTTTTAAGGAGCCAGCCGGCCACGCCCAGCCATATACCCCCAAAAACAAACCACGGATCATTTCTCATGGAAACAAAAATCCGCTGCCCCGCGTCTGGATGGCAGATTGCAGGAGCCACTTTGCACCATCAAACCAGCCCGACTTGGCACTGGTGCCACCTTGGGTCTGGGAACAATCCTGCATATCGTGGATTCTAAGGAGCCAGCCGGCCACTCCCAGCCACAGGCCCCCAAACACAAACAACGGCGCTTTTCCCTGGAAAACAAAACTCGCCTGCCAGCTTTTTGATGGCAGATTGCAGGAGCCACTTGGTACTATCAAATCATCCCAACTTGGCACTGGTGCCACTATGGGTCTGGGAACCATCCTGCCTATTGTAGCTTTTCAGGACCTAGCCGGTCACTCTCAGCCATAGGCCCCCAGACAAAAACCTCGGACCGTTTCCCTGGCAAACAAAATTAAGCTGCCCCGATTCTGGATGGCAGATTGCAGGAGCCACTTGGTAGTGTCAAACCAGCCCGACTTGGCACTGGTGCCACCTTGGGTCTGGGAACCATCCTGCGTATCGTGGATTCTAAGCAGCCACCCGGCCACTGTGAGCCACAGGCGCCCAAACACAAACAACGGCGCTGTTCCCTGGAAAACAAAACTCGCCTGCCAACATTTTGATGGCAGATTGCAGGAGCCACTTGGTGCTATCAAACCAGCCCAACTTGGCACTGGTGCCACCATGGGTCTGGTCACCATCCTGCCTATCGTAGCTTTTCAGGAGCCAGCCGGTCACTCCCAGCCATAGACCCCCAGACACAAACCTCGGCCCGTTTCCCTGGAAAACAAAAGTAAGCTGCCCCGATTCTGGATGGCAGATTGCAGGAGCCACTTGGTACTATCAAACCAGCCCAACTTGGTACTGGTTCCACTTTGGGTCTGGTCACCATCCTGCCTATCGTAGCTTTTCAGGAGCCAGCCGGTCACTCGCAGCCATAGGCCCCCAGACACAAACCTCGGCCCGTTTCCCTGGCAAACAAAAGTAAGCTGCCCCGCTTCTGGATGGCAGATTGCAGGAGCCACATGGTACTATCAAACCAGGCCAACATGGCACTGGTGCCACCTTGGCTCTGGGAACCATCCTGCCTATCGTGGATTTTCAGGGGCCAGCCGGCCACTCTCAGCCATATGCCCCCAAACACATACCACGGCCCTTTGCTCTGGCAAACAAAACTCAACTGCCCCTCTTCTGGATGGCAAATTGCAGGATGCACTTGGTACTACGAAAACAGCCCGACTTGGCACTGATGCCACCTTGGGTCAGGGAACAATCCTGCGTATCGATCTTTTTAAGGAGCCAGCCGGCCACGTCCAGCCATATACCCCCAAAAAAAAACCACGGAACTTTTCTCCAGCAAACAAAAATCCGCTGCCGCGCGTCTGAATGGCAGATTTCAGGAGCTATTTAGTATTATCAAACCAGCCCGACTTGGCACTGGTGCCACCATGAGTCTGGTAACCATCCTGCCTATCGTAGCTTTTCAGTAGCCAGCCGGTCACTCCCAGCCATAGGCCCCCAGACAAATACCTCGGCCCGTTTCCCTGGCAAACAAAAGTAAGCTGCCCCGCTTCTGGATGGCAGATTGCAGGAGCCACTTGGTATTATCAAACCAGCCCAACTTGGCACTGGTGCCACTTTGGCTCTGGGAACCATCCTGCGTATCCTGGGTTCAAAGGAGGCAGCCGGCCACTCCCAGCCACAGGCCTCTAAACAAGAACAACGGCGCTTTTCCCTGGAAAACAAAACTCGCCTGACAACTTTTTGATGGCAGATTGCAGGAGCCACTTGGTACTATCAAACCAGCCCAACTTGGCACTGGTGCCACCATGGGTCTGGTCACCATCCTGCCTATCGTAGCTTTTCAGGAGCCAGCCGCTCACTCCCAGCCATAGGCCCCCAGACAAATATCTCGGCCCGTTTCCCTGGCAAACAAAAGTAAGCAGCCCCGCTTCAGGATGGGAGATTGCAGGAGCCACATGGTACTATCAAACCAGGCCAACATGGCACTGGTGCCACCTTGGTTCTGGGAACCATCCTGCCTATCGTGGATTTTCAGGGGCCAGCCGGCCACTCTCAAACATATGCCCCCAAAAATACACCACGGCCCTTTTCTCTGGCAAACAAAACTCAACTGCCCCTCTTCTGGATGGCAAATTGCAGGACGCACTTGTTACTACGAAAACAGCCCGACTTGGCACTGATGCCACCTTGGGTCAGGGAACAATCCTGCGTATCGAGCTTTTTAAGGAGCCAGCCGGCCACGTCCAGCCATATACCCCCAAAAAAAAACCACGGAACTTTTCTCCAGCAAACAAAAATCCGCTGCCCCGCGTCTGGATGGCAGATTGCAGGAGCTATTTAGTATTATCAAACCAGCCCGACTTGGCACTGGTGCCACCATGAGTCTGGTAGCCATCCTGCCTATCGTAGCTTTTCAGTAGCCAGCCAGTCACTCCCAGCCATAGGCCCCCAGACAAATACCTCGGCCCGTTTCCCTGGGAAACAAAATTAAGCTGTCCCGCTTCTGGATGGCAGATTGCAGGAGCCACTTGGTACTATCAAACCAGCCCAACTTGGCACTGGTGCCACCTCTGGTCTGGGAACCATCCTGCGTATCGTGGATTCTAAGGAGCCAGCTGGCCACTCCCAGCCACAGGCCCCCAAACAAAAACAACGGCGCTTTTCCCTGGAAAACAAAACTCACCTGCCAACTTTTTGATGGCAGATTGCAGGAGCCACTTGGTACTATCAAACCAGCCCAACTTGGCACTGGTGCCACCATGGGTCTGGTCACCATCCTGCCTATCGTAGCTTTTCAGGAGCCAGCTGGTCACTCCCAGCCATAGGCCCCCAGACACAAAGCTCTGCCCGTTTCCCTGGCAAACAAAAGTAAGCTACCCCGCTTCTGGATGGCAGATTGCAGGAGTCACTTTGCACCATCAAACCAGCCCGACTTGGCACTGGTGCCACCTCTGGTCTGGGACCCATCCTGCGTATCGTGGATTCTAAGGAGACAGCTGGCCACTCCCAGCCACAGGCCCCCAAACACAAACAACGGCGATTTTCCCTGGAAAACAAAACTCGCTTGCCAACTTTTTGATGGCAGATTGCAGGAGCCACTTGGTACTATCAAACCACCCCAACTTGGCAACAAGTGGTTCCTGCAATCTGCCATCCAGAAGCGGGGCAGCTTACTTTTCTTTGCCAGGGAAACGGACCGTTGTTTGTGTTTGGAGGCGTATGGCTGGGAGTGGCCGACTGGCTCCTTAAAATCCACGATACGCAGGATGGTTCCCAGACCAGAGGTGGCACCAGTGCCAAGTCGGGCTGGTTTGATAGTACCAAGGGGCTCCTGCAATTTGCCATCCAGAAGCGGGGGTGCTTACTTTTGTTTGCCAGGGAAACGGGTTGAGCTTTGTGTCTCGGGGCCTATGGCAGGGAGCGACCGGCTTGCTCCTGAAAAGCTACGATAGGCAGGATGGTGACCAGACCCATGGTGGCACCAGTGCCAAGTTGGGCTGGTTTGATAGTACCAAGTGGCTCCTGCAATCTGCCATCAAAAAGTTGGCAGGCGAGTTTTGTTTTCCAGGGAAAAGCGCCATTGTTTGTGTTTGGGGGCCTGTGGTTGGGAGTGCCCGGCTGGCTCCTTAGAAACCACGATACGCAGCATG